>NC_033635.1:2686230-3006332 GCF_001540865.1 Ananas comosus
AATGTTTGACACTTTATTGACAACATGTCATTTTTGAATTATAATGTTTGACACTTTATTGACAATATATTATTTACAATCTCTTGCTATAAATATATAAAAATATAAATTGCGAGGAAAGTGCAGACCTGAGCTCTGAAAAACATTCCACGTACTGCACCTGAACTTAATTTACCCTCCTTTAATTATTACAATCCTCAGACCGTATTGAGCTTGAGTCTTGGAGGATTATAACATTTTCAAATTTAACAATCCATTTGTACAAATATATAAAAATATAAATTGTGCTTGTTTTTATTGATTATTTTTAGATGTTTTTTGAAATATTATCCAAGTTCAACAGGCATGGGTGTATTCTTATTTCTACCATCCTAGCTGCAAGTTGGGGTTTGCGGGTGATGGAGCATTGATACTGTTGAGGGTGGGGCTCATGGGAGGCATAAGAAGTACCTTCTCATTAAGTGTGTATATATATATATATATATATATATATATATATATATATATATATATAGGGCTCCACCCGTGCATCCTGGTTATACGTACGTTGTACATCTTGCATCCACTGTTCAAGGATTTAAAAATCTCTTCCAGATTTTAAGTATTAAAAGAAAAAAGTTAATAAGGCTAGTATATATTTTGGGTTAAGAGACGAGTAATTGTCAGGGTAGTTCTTTGACAAAGTACTCCCCTGTTTTTCGTGATCAGGTTAGGGCTTTAGACCTGTGTAATCTCACCTATATATTTATTTACACTTTCAAATAGAATATATTTCTGTTTAATCAAAAAAAAGAAAAAAAAAGGCTAGTATAAAATTAACGTCTTTTCGGCGATGAAATAAAAGATTACAGCTTATTTTTAGATGTACAGATAGCATTTCTTCGTGAGCAAACGTGGGGACAGTGAGCTGAGAGTCTCGCAGGGTAATGTCCATTTCACTCAACAAGCCCAAGGAAAGGTGGGGGGTGGTAGATGCATGGGAGTAAGAAAGAAAGCAGAATAAAAGGATTGGAGGGGGTGGGGAGCATCTGTTCAGTTATGAAGAATAATTGCAAAACAAGTCAGGCATGCATGAGTAGTAAAGCAACCCCCTTGCTATCTCCTGGGAAAAGTAGAATTGAGAGAGAGAGAGAGAGAGAGAGAGAGAGAGAGAGAAAGATTATTGCTTACTCCTAGTGCATCTGTATATCTTGTATGCCTCACCTTGAACTTTACTGTAGACTAAAGTTGATAAAGTGCATAGAACATCACCTTGTATCTTATAGTCACGAGAACAAGAGAAAAAATTTAGCATACAAGTCTTAAAATTAATTAGAATCATATTTACTGACTATGTTTTATGACATTCAAAAGATCTATTTTTTTTTATTTTTTTAGTTTGTGGGCTACTTATCTGCTTGATTAGGTTCTAGCTAGATTTTCAAAATTTAATACACATGGTGTAAGCTTACAGGCATAGAGAGAGAGAGAGAGAGAGAGGTCTTAGAGAGAAATGTATTTATATTTGGTTTGTGGGAGAGATTTGTATAGTGCTATGGGAGGTCCTATGTATTAACCATTAAATTGCCAGATTAGTGAGAACTTAGCTAGGCATGCATGCAAAGCTAAAGATGTGTCAATATATAGCAGTGACCTTAATATAAAAATATAAATAGTACACCCCCTCTAAAGGGGTGTAGCAGTCTCTCACAGAAGCCACACAACAACCTTACTATATGGGAATAGTATATAACAAGGATTTTTACTTCTTCAATTTCTTTTTTTTCTTTTTTTTTTAAAAAAAAAGTTTTTGTGCTTCATGATATTAGGAAAAAGGCAAGTCCTTGGGAGCACCTGGGTGGTGGGTTTTCCTCTGAAAATGGCAGGTAGGAGCTTTTTAGAGTAGTTAGCACAAACATTATTGTCAAGTGTAATGAGACAGTGATATGTATATATGCAAGAGACACAGAGGCTGAAGGTATATGCTGAAAAGTCCAAAACCAATCACCATCCATCCATTTCAATCTTAATGAAACTGTGGGGTTGCACCTTTGACAAGTCTACATTAGATGGTACTCTTGTGCTTGTTCTTATCTTGTTCTTCCAGTGGAGAACATTAACCCAAATCTTGCTTTAGACCTTTCACAGGAGAGCATGTGGCTTTAGGCCACTGCAGGTTAATTGAGCCCTCTCATCCATTTATTACTTTCCATCTGTATCTCTGTTGAATTGTACCTTTTTGGATTTCCAGTATATTTGATGAAATAATTGTTTTGATGGTTGCATCTCAGAATACTATTCAACTGGAGACATATTTGGCTGGTACGTACGTAGCTCCTTGTAAAATATTTGTCCAAGCTAGCCACAGTTGTTGATGTGGTCACTCATATGGTGTGAAAATTTACACCATGATCATTCTTTTTATAACGCCGTATAATTTAAAAGACGTTTTTAACTATCCTAATTTAATGCATACCGTACCCAGCACAAGTTAACAAGGACTTGATAGTTGATAATGGAAATTTTTTCAGCTAAATTCATTTTTATTAAAAATAATTAATTAAAGCGAATAACATCTACCTTTCTCTCAAAAAATTATTCTAATATATATATATATATATTATATATATATATATATATATATATATATATATATATATATATATATATATATATATATATACTGGGGATAGGAAGTGAAATATATATATATGTAGCTAATCGATCCTCTAGTAAAGTTTTCCACTTTTTCTATTATCCTACCAAGTGTAGTAGTGATTAGTTATTGCATGTCTTATTGGTCAATTAACTAGTTTGGTTTCCCAAATGGACTCAGCAAGTAATATATTTAAGCCAATTAGTGGTTAGAGAAATGAGCAATACTACTGTACAACCAAAAATTAGATATAAATCTTACATTTTTTCTATTCAAGAGTTGCTTTCTCTACATTAATATATCTCTTGTCAATTATTTTATATATATTATATATATATTAAAAATGTAATAGATATCTAAACTCTTGAATGGAGGGACATAAGATTTACATATATATTTCACTTTTAGGCGCACAAGTATCATTTATCGAGTGGAGCAGGAAATTAGGACTAGTGTCATTTTTTTTTAGGGTTCTTAAGAAAAAAACAAAAAGGATAAGATCCCTAAGTCCTTTGGAGGTAACAATTACCAACCAATCCCCAGGACCACTTCCAAACACAAACTCTGCAGATATAAAGAAGCCAACAGCTATAAAGAGCCTTAATCAGTACCAGATGGAGTAGTGTCACATATTTTGAGAGAGAGAGAGAGAGAGAGAGAGAGATACCACCAATTTTAGCACTACTAAAAGTACTCCAAAACTCTCTCATTGTAAGCTGTTAATGTGTTGGCATACTGATATATCGAACAAGAATAAACTTACATATATTTATCGATGGTCATAATAGGGTGCCCAAAGCATGCATTTCCCCCAAATTTAAGTCACATAACTATCATCCCCTCTTGACTGATGTCTACCCATGCATGAAACCCCAGATATATGCAGAAAGAAAATTAAAAAAAAAGAAAAAGATAGAGAGAGAGAGAGAGATGCAAAGAGAGCAACAAAAAGAGAGAGAGAGAGAGAGAGAGAGAGAGAGAGAGAGAGAGAGAGAGAGAGAGAAAGATGGTTCGGTGTTGGTGTTGTAGGACTGGTACTTGGTTGTTATGTGAGAGCCCGAAAAGCCTCCTCCAGCAGCAGAAGCAGCAGTTACTGAAGCAGCAGTGGACCTTGACAGCTCAAACACCATATGGGGTCAGCCCCTCTAGTAGGAGTCCACCCCTCCCCCTCCCTCCCTCTCCCTCTCTCTCTCTCTCTCTCTCTCTCTCTAGCCAACTACAAAAGAAATAGCAAGATCACAAACCTCCCACATATATAACTAGCACCCACCAAACATCCACACCTCATCTATCATTCAAGAAAATACTCGGATCAAGTCAAAGAAGAAATAACATGACAAGTTGATCTCTTCCAATTCCCCTTGTAACAAGTCCAAGTTTTCGTAAATGGGCGCCGCCGCCGCCGCCAATAGTAATAGTACTAGTAGTAATAATAATAACAACTGTGGTGCGAATTCTGCGGCGAGTAGTACGAGTGCTCTTGCGGATAGCGGCGGCGGGCGCAAGTTCGAGTGCCACTACTGCTGCCGCCACTTCCCGACGTCGCAGGCGCTCGGCGGCCACCAGAACGCGCACAAGCGCGAGCGGCAGCACGCGAAGCGCGCCCACCTGCAGTCGATGATGGCCGCCGCGGCGGCGGCGCAGAGCCACCGCCACCTCCACCTCCACCATTCCCCCGCCGACCCCTACGCCCTCCTCGGCCCCCCGCAGCCGCCCCGCCTCGGCGCCGTCGCGGCTCTCTACCCTTCGTGGCCCGCCGCCGTCACGGGGACGGCGAATTCCGTCGCCGCGGGGCGTTTCTACGGGACGGTCGCCCGGCCCATCAACGGGAGCCCGTTGCATGGCTCGTGGAGGGTGTCGGCAGCAGCGTCGTCGGCGTCGGTGGAGAGGCAAACGCCCTTGGTTTTGTTCAAAGGAGAGGAGCGTATTAGGAGCATGGGATCTGCAAATATTGTTGGGTTCTCCACTACTACTGCTTCTGCTGCTGCTGCTGCTGCCTCTTCCACATCTTCTCCGCAAAGCACTTTTGCTGCGCCAGGGTTGAAGGAGAATGTGAGTTTGGATTTGCACCTGTAATTCCTAGTTCGAATTCCAGAGATTTTTATTTATTTATTTTTCTTTTTTGTACTTACCATTTTTTCCATTTCTCCTGTAGGATTTTCGGTTTTTTTTTAAAAAAAAACCTTGGAATTTCACTGAATATGTGCGTAGTAATTTATATATGTCGAATTATATATAATTAGCTTAACACGAAGTATATATTAAATTATCCAACATATATATGTTGTCAATTGGTTCTCAATTTCCTTAATGTAAATAGTTTTAGGATCGATCTTTCTAAGAAAAACGTCTAACACGTAATCAAAGATCTAATTAACTTATGTTAATTATAATTTTCATACTTCTCAGAAATTTTTATCTTGTTTCTTTTTTGAAGGTATAGAAGAGATCTTTAATTATCTTGTAGAGTTGTTATAAACTAGGCATTGATTTTGCTTCCTCTTCTTTTTTTCCCCTTTTACGTACGCATGAATTTTCGAGAACAACAAATTTAATTGGTGCTCTATGCAGCATTTTTTGAGAATTTAACTTTTTTCCCCCCCTTGTTTCCATCCTATTTTATGTGGAGTTGAACTGTTAAGTGACACTTCTTTTTCTTGTTACTATTAATAAAGTTGCCTATAATTAATGACATTGTTGTGGACTCTCTTTAATGATTACCAATGGCACTTGCCTATGTGACTAGTGTAGTTAGGACAAACTAAACTATGCGGATGTACTTTATGTCATGCACATAAAACTTGCCTTTCTAATGATTTTAGTGGGCATTTAGTTCAGGGTACAACATTTACTGTTGCCAAAAACTGCACCACTTTTTTATTTTTATTAATCAGGATCACTGATTTTGTTACTACAATATTACAAAAAATGATCAATCATATATTATATGTAGATAATTTGCGCTACTTAGGATTTACTCCACGAAGAGTGTGAAAGTTATATTTTCAAGATAGTTTCGTTAAAGCAACCGATTTCCTAGTAAACAATTTTACCGTGCGAACGTACTTAAGCCGTGGATCTTTTTTAAGATAAATTTAGTGATCAATTGATAGAGAAATATAGAAGCGACAACAGATTGAAGAATCATGATTACCATGTCTAATTAGATCTCGACAACAGCAAATTATTTGATACAAATTAGTGGATTTGATGTATGCATCAATATTATTTCTATAGTAGCTATAATTAGATCGCGACAGCATATTCTGCTGGAAATGAACAGCGGGATCTTCTCGTCTATTTTTTTTCGTTTTAAAGAGGTGTCTGATATACTTATTAAAATTAATTACAGAGCTAAAAGCCATTAGTACCCAGATGTTATGCAACAGGTAAAAACTAGCTAATCAAATCAATCAATCAATCAATCAATTTCTTACCAAAAAAAAAAATTTATTTTTGTTCTCAAAATTGGTACACTTGAATGAACCATAACCACATATATGAGTTTCTTAATTTAGTTAAAAGAGACAGTCCTTCTTAGTTCTTAGAAAAGTAAAAAAAATATCTTTCACGAGTCACAGCCAATTTTTCCATGTGCAATGCACATGCAACTCTTATAGCACTAAATACGGGATAATTAGTGCACCAAGGACAGGGATAGTGACTACATAGGAAACTTTGTACAGGGTGAAAATGTATAGGCACAAACATAGTGTGGATCTATCTATATGTTGATGATTCACCTGGTAACTTTTTTCTAGGGATCTTAAGAGAGCTACAATTGAGGAAAGTGACTAGGGAGATTTGCAAATTAATTTACACAGGAAAAAAAATGTTCTACTCTTATCACCTTATGCACATGTGCTACAAACTTTTAGCTCACATCAGTCATTTTCAGGCTTGTCAGTGGTCCAACTTAAATTTGAGGGATTGTCTATAAATTTACAGATGAAATCCACTTGAGATATATGTTTATAAAATTAATTTGAAACTAAATGCTGTATATCTTAGAATACAAATTAAGGATCAGGACAAGAGGCTAATATGTCTATAGAAATCTTTGGCACTTTCAGAATTCGGCTGTAAAGGTCTTGAATTTTAAAAAGTAGAAACTGGATGATATCAAGACACCAATTTGCTGTAGGAATTAAGTAAGAAGAACATTTCACCTACCGCCCCTAACGCAATTAGTAAAAAGCTTGACAGTTGGTACCTGAGTTTGCTAGTTCGAAGTCTAATCACTTCACATTTTCAGCTAAGCTTATTTCTAAAATAAAAAAAAAATGCAGATAGCATGCTACCAATAACGATCCGGCTTACTGGCACTAATAACTCTTAGACCTAAACCATTGGGCAAAAGTATTTAATCCAAATTATTAATTATAATGTATCCGTCATATATAAGCCCCTTATACTTTTCTATATTATCTGATAGGGATACTCTTTCCATTTTAGATTGCGATGTTCCCCGTCAGCCCAATCATGCACATCGTTTAAGATCATTAGGCGACTTGAGGCCGCATCCACATTTTCGGCTGGTGAATCAGTTTTGATACAAAATTATAACGGCTTCACTAACTAACACTAATAACTCATTAGACTCCAACCACTGCTCTAAAATGTTTAAATTCAGTTATTAATTTTAATATATCTGTCACATACAAACTCCTCACACTCTTTTGTATTATCCGATATAAGATTACTAGGATGTCACTCTACCTTTCTATCTCAAAAAAAGAAAATAAAAGAAAAAAAAAAAAGCTAGCAATCAGCTCTAAATTAAAGTAGACGGTTTAGTTAGGGCTTGTTCTTTTAGCTCCAGTTGCCGGAGAAGCTTTAAAGTAACCCAAAAAAAAAATGTTAAAACTTTCTCCAGCAGCTCTACGCAAATAATACTTCTCCGGACGTTACAGGCTTAATCTTGGGAAAACTCTTTTTTTTTTTTTTTTTTTTTCAGATTGTGTATGTAAAGCGTTTTGCGACAACTATACAGAAACTTATATAACATGCATGACGTAGTCCAAAGCGCGACCCAGTGAAACCAGGATGGGCAGGAATCTATAAATTAAATTCTGAAGACCTGCAGATCCAACTAGTTTAGTGGAGTGGGCTGATCTTTTTTAGCCCATTAAATTCTTCCTTGTTGGTTGTAGACACATCTTGGCTTGGCCCTCCCTGAGCAGGATACATCCAAGGAGCAAAAGATAAAAGGTAGTTTCTAGCAATCTTATTACTATCACCCAAAGATTGATCCGATCAGAAACGATCCAAAAAACAAGCCTTAATATCTCCCTCGCGTACCGACCGTCCCTAGAGCAAGTGGCAAAGGGCTTAGTGGTTGGTACCCGAGGTCCCAAGTTCGAATCCTAGTTGATTCACATTTTCAGCTAAGTTTATTTCTAAATAAAATAAACAAAGCGGGTATCGTGCTATCTATCTCTCAAAAAAAAAAAAAAAAAAAAAATCTTCCTCGCGTGCATGATAGACAATTCAAAAATGAGATCTTACATTAGACGATTCGAAAATAGTCTTAACTTTTATGATGATTATTACAGCTAAAGATCGAAGAGAATTGATAATATAGAGAATATGTTAAATTACGCAGTATCTTTGAATATAGGACAACAACAGAAGCTTCAGAATTATCGAATCAGTTCTTAGCTGTGGGGGTCCGACTATCATATATATACAAAGATTTTATTTTCTTTTTATATATCCTTTGAAACTATCATATATCCAATGATTATCACGAGAGAATTTTCTTAAGAATGGTTTGAAATAGAATGAGGCTACAATTGGGTGGAGTGGACCACTCAGACTAAGTCAATTTTTCCTGAACTTTTTCACTCTCCCTTTATTCCTTATCTATCAAATGGCGGTGACACGCGGCACTCGGCGATTCGGTGAGCCAATGTGCAGTGAATCCTAGCCGACCATCTAAAGCCATGAACCCTTCTCCACATTCTATCAATTGGGAGGAATCATAACATCATGTGTCTTTCTCTCTCTCTCTCTTCTTTATGTCTTTTATTTTTGGTTTTCCTTTTGGCTTTTATGTTCAATCTTTGGCTTAACTAGAAAATTAGTTCTTAGTCTCAAAAATAAACTTATCAATTCAAATGTAAACTGAGTTTTTTTAACTTCTTATTTATCTACTAATCCAATTTCAATATGAACATATCCCAGTTACATCCCTGTTCAGGGGTATAAAAGCAATTGCCCCTATACCTAAACAGCTGGTATGTGCCCTTTGTTACAGCTTTTGGTTTGAAAATTCACATCAATAAGTAAATAGACTATTATAGCCCTAATTCTTTTCACACAAATACCTGCAAATATTAAGTTGATGGCATCACTATAAGGGGCATGAGAGTCAACTCAAACAGTGGTTAAATTATTCAGGTTACCGCAGAAAAACAGATGTTACAAACCTGCTATGAATGCATTGTTGAATTAATACAAAAGCAAATAGGCATGAATTTAGATAGATGCAAATTCATAAGAATACACAAATACATGTGGTTTGAGGTGTACATACAACAAATGTTCACTCGCGAAAATTCTCGACCAACTTTTTAATTGAAGCTAAAAGCAGAAGTTTTAAGCGTCCACTGAGTTCATATCTGAGTAGTTCATATCGCTTTCCAAGTAGATAAAGAGCTATAGACTTCCTAATTGCCAGAAACCTGTTGGTTTTCGTATCTCAATTAGAGAAACAAATCACGTTACTACAGTAAAGATATGGCCATAACAATGACAAATCAGAATCGCGTGGTTATATATAACACCCTCCACTGTCACTTCCTTAGTGTAAGCTCATTCCACCACCTTCTAAAGGAAAACATTACACTTTCAGCTCCCTGCAAAAACCTTTCCCTTTATTCATAACATAGCATGGCTTTTAACAATTACTATTACCATCATAACATGCCAAACGACCCCGACGATTACTCCACACAAGCCACTCAGCCCTTCCCCTTCCACCTTTCCATCCTGCTCTTTATACTCTTCATGTCCATCGGCTTCTCATGGTACGTAAACTATGAGTCGGCCATCGAAAGGGCAGTCGACCAGCTCCGACTAACAATTGTGGTGCTTCCGCTCGTGCTTCTCTTGGCTGTCCACTGGCTATCAGATGCTGGCGATCGAAGGTGGGTACCTTTCACGTTGTGGCTACCGGAGAGGGATTCGTTCCACAGGGCCAGCGGTTCAGCATGGGGCATTGGCCTTCTGCTGGTGGTTCTCCTGTTCATGATCTCCCACCAGTCATACTTCCATGACTCTTGGTTTCCGCTCTTTAGGCGATGATGCCGTGCGTGACAGGTCATGATTGGAGGAATGGTTTGAATATCCTGAAGTGGTTTAAGTATTTAGTTTGTAAATATAGGGGCATAAGGAATATAACTACAAGCTGCTGAATATTCAGCGATCTGTGCTGTACTTCAACAAGCATGATCAATGGGTGAGGTGGTAGAATAGTTGTAAACAATAATTCTCAAAACATAAGAGCAGAAAACTTTATAATCTTTCACTTTGTGTAGAAGAGCTTGCTTTATTATTCTAGTCTTCTTCTATCCTTTTTCTATCATCTGTTGTTAACTTGTTATTGGCCAAAGTAAGCACCTTCCCTGCATGAGCATGTAAATGTGTGTGCATGCATGGACAACCACCTATTGTTCTGGAAGTTTTACTTGTAGTAAGAGAGGATATGTAAAAACAAAGTAAATAATTCATGCTGTAAAAACTCATATACATCTAGTTGTTGATAGTCCATCAAAAAACTGTGAGAAGTTAGCGAGAAATTTGATCAAATAACAAATCCAGCACCAAATTATCTACGATACCATTTTTTGGGAGCTTAGTATGACAAGTAAAAAGTACATCACAATTCACAGGTCTGTTAAAAAAAAAAAACCAAAAAAAATTTCACTCCTGTAAAACTTGTATCTTCTATTATTACTGGAAGCATGTCATGCATCCCAGCTTTTACTAATTCAAGTATTGCACTTTAAGGATGTTAGCAGCAAGGTCCCAAATGCTTCCCAACTTGTCTGGTAGCCAAGGAATCATTTTATCAACTAAAGCCAAAAAATTCATTGCAATTGAACATCAGGGTCACCTTTTTGTGAAATGAAATTCCTCCTTTCGGCAGAAAACAAGTTGTCAGTTGGATTTCATTATCTTCGGGCATCAAAATAAAGGGACAAAAGAGAAGGAAAGGAACTTCAGGCACCGCAAGCCTATCTATTGTGTGGAAAATAAAAGCGTGGAAAATATACCGTCTGTAAGTATCTTTATTTTTTTTTGAGAGAGAGAAAGGTAGTATGTTATCCGCTTCATTTATTTTTTTTTAGAAATAAATTTAGCTGAAAATATGAATTAACTAGAATTCGAACTTGGGACCTCGGATACCAACTATCAAGCCCTTTGCCACTTGCGCTATGGATAGTCGGTCTGTAAGTATCTTTATTAATGTATAATATAATATAAGTTGGCATGGGCAATAGAATTAATGAATGAAAAAATGACTCGGAAAGTAGAAGGATCCTTCACCTCATCTCTTTTCACAGCAGCATATTCAGGTTCCATTTTTATCTCCAACACACATCACTTGATTCTCGTCTTGACAACCAACATGCAAAAGTTTTCTTTAAGCTGCCGTCACATGGACAATAGAAGCCCCTGCAAGTACCCAGTGAGGAAATAAATATCTGGAACAAGTAATCGATGAATGCCCAGATTCGCAGAAAATAGAAAAAGAAATGCTCCCTTATAACTCATTGTGGCAACACATTTAACCACTATTTCTCTTCGAGATGTAGTCCATTGACCTCAAAGTATGAAATATGCTCTCGCGTACAACATTGACGCAATCCAACCAAGAAGCATCTAGTTTACCATTTGGTTAGATGGTCTTTCATGAATCAGATTATCCATAAACTGCACTAACTGCTATTTGCCTCCATCCAGCTACACCCAGCAGCCTTCTTCAAATCCTTCTCCCCTATGCTTCCTCTCAGCTTAGCCACATCATTCCATTTGCTAGATAGCGCGGAAACATGGGCAGCAATTACATAGTTTGATCCAAGCCCAGGCTCTTTCTCCAGAAGAAGATTCATTAGCTGATTCATTTCCTCTCGTAAACCACAAAGCTCACCGTGCTTCTTACAGGCCCACAAGAAAGACCTAAGTATTATACTATTTGGAGCCATGGGCATGTTCCTAATGAGCTCATAGGCAGCTTCAACTAATCCTGCTCGCCCTAGCAAATCGACCATACAACCATAATGCTCCATACTTGGTTGGATATTAAACTCGTTCACCATCCTATTAAAGTACTTCTGGCCTTCGTCTACCAAACCGAGGTGGCTACAAGCACTTAAAATGATCGAAAATAGAGTGCTGTCTGGTTTTATATTAACAGCTTCCATCTCAGAGAAGAGATTAAGTGCTTCTTGGGCGCGGCCATGATCGGCAAATCCCGAGATCATGATGGCCCATGTTTGCAGGTTCTTTTCTTTCACGGTGTTGAATAAGTGGAAGGCGTTTTCTATGCGCCCGCATTTAGAATACATGCGGATGAGAGCAGTACCTAATGGAACGTCAAGTTTGATATTGTTAACAGATACGAATGAATGAATAGAGCGCCCTGTTCTTAGATCACCAAGTTGGGTGGAAGCCGAAAGCAAGCTTATCAAGGTGACGGAGTTGGGCAAAACATTCGATAATCTCATCTGGTAGAACATCATCATAGCTTCAGCTGGTTGATTGCTGCATCGAAAATAACTTCTGGTCAAAAACTTGATACTTGCATTATCACATTTTTTTATTTTTTAAATATCAGCATTTAAGAAACAACAAATTTTCTCGACCAAACACCTGATTATTGCTTCAAACACCGTATCAGAATCCAAATACTATCCTAATAAGATTAATCAGGAGCATGCACACCTACCAAGCAACGTATCCCTGAATAACGGAGCTCCACGAAACGACGTCTCTCACGCCCATTTCGTCGAACACCTTGCGCGCGAATGCAGCCACTCCGCAGCCAGCGTACATATACAAAAGCGTATTGCCGACATACGAATCGGAGCAAAACCCCGCCTTTACGACCAAGCCGTGGACGGCTCCGCCGCTCCCCAGCGCAGAAGCGCGGCCGCAGGCCCTGAGAACGAAAGGGTACGTAAAGTTGTCAGGCCAGAACCCGAGCCTCCGGAGGGCCGCGAAGAGGCGGAGGGATTGGAGAGGGGAGCGGGAGGATGCATAGAAGCGGAGGAGGGAGTTGAGGGCGAAGAGGGGAGGAGGGGAGAGGAGGGCGTGGGGGGAGACGGGCTTCGCCGCGAGGAGTGGGCGAAAGTGGTCGAGGGCGGTTTTGAGGAGGAGGGAGTGGAGTTGGAGNAGTGTAAATAGGGACATTTCACAGTGCAACATCAAAGTACAGTGTAATATATACTAATATGTCTAAATTGGCGTAGGGACGGCCCACGCATGGAGCGACCTGGGCTAAGAATAGTATACGTTTAGGCTTAATATGAACCCAGCTATAGCTTCCAGTATATAAGCTAGAATCAATTGCGGACTAGGGAGTAGGGACCACAACGCTACATGGATGCATTTTTCACACATATATATATATATATATATATATATATATATATATATATATATATATATATATATATAAGTGTGTCCCTGTCATGTTCTCTGCGCCAAAATAATAATAGGGTTAATTGCGTAAACATCTCTACAAATATGGTAATTTGTAGATATATCTATGTAAAGCTCAACTTTTTTAAGTTATTCCTCCAAAAGTTCTAATATATTCAGATATGCCTCTGCCATTAAGATCTGTTAGAAAAATTTCGTTAAGCACAATTAAAATACTTAAATGATTAATTAATAATGTGAATTGACAATTTTATACTTCTTCTTCTTCCTCTTCCTCTTCCTCTCCTGCTTATTTTTCTTCCTCTTCTTCTTCATATCCTTATTTTCCTCATCATTTTCTCCTCCTTCTTCTTCTTCTTCTTCTTCTTCTTCGTTGTCATCGTCGATGATCCGATTGTCGTCGCCATTGTGGTGCTCGCGTGGGCCGTCGTCAAGGGCACCTCCGATGGCAGCGGCCGCGCTTTCGTCTTTCGCCTTTCGCCTCTCCCTCGTCCTAATTGGCCGCAACCCCAACAAGCTCCGCAAGGTCGCCGTCGCCGTCGTCCGCTCCCACAGCCTGAAGAGGAAGAGGAAGAAGGCAAGGGCAAGGGCAAAATTGTCATTTTTCAACTCTACTGTTAAAAAATTAACAGCTCTCTAACGGATCATAATCAGAGGGACATATCTGAATATATTAGAATTTTTGCAGAAATAACTTATAAAAGTTGAGCTTTGTAGGGATATATCTGCAATTCACTATGTTTGCAAGGACGTGTATGCAATTAACTCATAATAATAAATATATTTGGTTTCCTAACTTTCTATTTCTAATAAATGATAAAAGATTTGATGATTGATAGTCAGATCTTAAGTTTGAAGATTAGATATTTTATATTTTTAATAAAATTTAATTTTTTTAAAAAAATAAATGAAACAGATAACATGTTATCTTTTTCTCGAAAAAAATATATAGTTTTATATAGTTTTAAGGGTTGATCTGTGTGCGGGTGAGAAAAGTAGTTAGTTCGCTAAGAGACTGCTTGTGTAACGACCCAACTCACTAGTAATAATTACTCGTTTAGCCCAAACTACCGATCCAAAATACTTAAGTCCATTTATTATAAGGGTTAATTTCATACAGGTTCCTGCAAATATAGTGAATTGCAAATATATCCCTATAAAGTTCAACTTTCTTATCTTGTCTCTGCAAAAATCATAATGTTTTCAAATATGTCCCTACCGTTGGAATCCGTTTTTTAAATGCTTAACTCTAGTTAATTTATGAGATAGCTTGATATTTTTGCCCTTTTTATATTATATTATTGTGACTTTTAAAGGAACATATTTGTGATGGCAAAATTAACATTTCACTTAAAAGATAAACAGTTCTATAACAGTAACAAACCAGAGGGATATATTTGAAAATATTAGAACTTTTGTAAAGACAATATATGAAAGTTGAATTTTGTAGGGACATATTTATTATTTACTATGTTTGCAGGGACATGAATACATTTAACCTTTATTATTACTAGAGTGGTAGCCTTATATTTTCGATCATACCCCTTTCCTATCTGATTTAAAACTATTGGAATGTTATAGACCGTCTCTGTTTAGATCATAATGTTCTCGTCAGATCCAAATCCAGATCACAAACATATGAACCTAAATTATTTTGAGATTCTAGACGCGGCTCCCGCGGGCTTAAAATGTGGCATTCACCAAATCCGTAGTGTACTACTATGTCTCGTATGACACTTAACTTTCACACTTCTGACTGACTGGTATTCGACCCTAATACTAATCGTAACGACTCGACTCGCTAGTAATAATAACTCGTTGAGCTCAAACCACCGGCTCAAAATACTCAAATCTAATTATTATTACTAAGGTGCGTAGTTTTATATTCACTACTTTACCCTGCTATGCTGAATTGGCAAGAGGAAAGTTTTTTGATCGAAAAAAAAATTTAGAGAGTTATTTTGTCAATTAAAAAATTTTATAAGATTATTTGAAAATTTTCCAACTAAAATTTAATAAAATTAAATAATAATCTCAATAAAATTAGGCATATATAAAATAAAATTAAAATGTTTGAATAAATAACAAAATTCTTGGGTATCCCATTCCCACTATAAATTACGGTGCATTGGCTTGAGACGCTTTTGCATTATTCTTATTCTGATCCAAGCCGAAAGGAGGAGGACCGAACGTTTTTGGGTCTTCTTGTGACTGCAAGATTTAGGAGGAATTTTACACTGTCACACTTGCACTACGTCATTAATAATAAGTCAATTATATTTTTTCTTTTCAAACAAAAATATAATAAATTTTTTTTTATAATCATGATAGGACATATATTTTTAAAAGAAAATATTTGATTGACTTGTTACGTCACGTCATTGATATATCCGTTGTATTCTAGAATTTTTCGTGATTTAGATGCTGTTGCGCGTTTGCAAGTGTGCAATGGTAAAAAATGTAAGGAACCCCTCAACTATAGCAAATTTGGAATTGGTCTCCTCAGCTTTACTTTGTTTTTAACTCATTGTTTTCAAACTTTTTCCTTGTCACTTGATTGAAAATTTCACCAAATTCATGGACAATTTTACTAAATTTGGTAATAGTTAGCAACACTACAACAGAATTAGATTATAGAGATATATGTTTGGGACACTTTTATATAAGTGTCACATTTATGCCTAAATTTTTTAAAAAATCTACTAACATCTAAATATAAAGTTTAATCCAACCAAAAATAAAAGGTTACTCTACTCAACCCATCCCACCCAGCCCATTCGACCCGATTATAAATAAAAAAGAAAAAAATTAGAAAAATCGATTACCATCTCCCCTTCTCCCCTCACTCAATCTACTAAAATTTTAGACGAAGAGCCCTTCCCTCTCGTCGTTCTCTGCCACCGCAACCAACGAGATAGAGTTCCGGCAGTTGCTAAATGCTTAAATAAGTATTGGTAAATTAGCAGCACTCTTTTAAGTTATAGCGACACTCTTTAACTGTCACTATATACCTAGCGACCCCACATATAGCAACACTTTTCAAAAGTGTCGGTAATTTAGCCAGCAGCACTTTTTTGACTTATACCGGCATTTAAAAGTGTCGTTATAGACCGTTTTTGTTGTAGTGCAATCTTTAATAAATAAGAGTATAACAATTAACAAATAATAATTAATAGAGTTACCAAAATTAATAAAATTTTAAATTACCTAACTAAAAGAACTTAAAATAATAAAATTAAGAATTAGGAAATTATCAACAAAAAAAAAATGTTGGTAGGCTTATTTGAAAATGAACTATTGTTGAGGGAGGGTCCCAGCACATTTTTGGTGTTTATTTTTTTTAAAATTATTTGAGAAAATAGTTTTCAGGCTAGAAAAATATTTTCTGCCTGTTTGATTTCTAGAAAAATAACTTTTCTAAATATTTTAAATTGTAAAAGTATTTGCTTTTCATTTTTTTTTCAAAAACTATTTGTGAAAATAATTTTCAGGCTATAAAAATATTTTCTGCCTTGTTTGATTTCTAAAAAACAACTTTTTTAAATATTTTTTAATTGTAAAAATGTTTGCTTTTCAAATTTGTTATTCAAAAAAGAAAAATCGTGGAAAAGATTAATTTTTATAATTTTTTTAGAAAAATAGAGTTTTACGTTTTGATGAAACTAATAGTCTCAAGCCAGTATGGACGGTAGAGTATAAACTGACCGAGAATTTAAGTGCCGTAATATGAGATCGTGCCGAAAACTTGTCGACACGATACGGCACGATACGTGTCAGACCGTACCAATCATAAAAATTTTATGTGCCGAAACATAATATTATGAAATATTTATTTTCTTCAGCAATAAAATATTATAACTGTTTATTATGTACTTTTATCAAATTTTTAAAATTTTATTAAAAAAATTAGTTACTAATTTAAAAAATAGAGGATCTTAAGCTGTACTATAGGCATGAGAGCTATATTATACTGATATTTTATTGACACGATACGGTACGATAGATACTTATCGTGTCGATGATATTTAAATTCTTAAAAATAACACAAATAAGATGCTCATTTGTTGACTTGTCAAAGTCAATGGAGAACCCCCTTTTCGGAAAAGTTGTAAGGACCTTGTGCACCAAGTACACCTTGGACCATCAAATCACATGCCCTCCATGGCACTAACTTTTATTTAATATTCTTTGTATTTTTTTCTTTTTGAGTAAAATCCTCAATATTCCTTGCTTAGTTGTAGACATTAAAATTAAAAGTATCATATATGATGTGATCAATCACTAGGTGATCCACGACTCATAGGATGGACTGAAAATTGCCTAGCTTTTGAGAAAATACAAAAAAAAAAGAAAATATTTTCACGTGTTGATTTAGATCAACTGTGTGAGTCATAGAATATTCATAGGGCATGTTTGGTTCACCTATTTTAGACTGTGGAATCGGAATGAAATTCATTGATTTCGATAGTTGCCGTTTGTTTTATAAGAATCGGACTCCGATTTTCATTCTACTCTGAAATAGAAATGACCAAATCTATTTATGATCCAATCCGGCTTTGAATTCCGGATTGACTTATTCCAAAGTAAACTATTCAAAATCCTCTTTCATCAACACCTACCTCATCTTCTATCATCATTTTCCTCTCTTTTAATCAAAACTTTCTCTTAAAAATTTTAAATTTTCATTCCGATTTCCATTCCAATAATGAACTAAATATTTTTGNATGTTTGGTTCATGACTAGAATAGAAATGAAAAATAGAATTTGATTACTTTCTCTTAAAAATTTTAAATTTTCATTCCGATTTCCATTCCAATAATGAACTAAATATTTTTGAATGATTCGTCATTCTATTTTTCATTCCAAAGTAATCAAATTCTATTTTTCATTTCTATTCTAGTCATGAACCAAACATGCCCATAATTTCGGATAGAGGCGAACCAAATGCCTGTCATTTGTCGATTATATCCGCCGATTCTTTCAATAGAACACTTGACCATAATTGTACTATTTTTTTTCCTTTTTTTAAATTATTAAACTGTAAAGTTATAATTAACTAACTTTAAAATCCCAAAAAAGCCTAATTGAGGTTATTAAATAAAAGGTAAACTTCAAATATTTCGCACTTTCTCACTTTAGTATTTTTTGATTTAAAGTGTAGCAAATTAGTATCTTATGATTTTATTTTTCCCTTTTCGTCAGCTCTCCTCTGTTAATATTTTATTAAATTATATACAAAAAAAGCCCAAATACCTCATCTAAGTTTACTAAATATTCACTTTAGTATCCTTTAGTTTTAACTTTATCATTGAATTAACGAAAAAAAATTAGTGAAACGAATAATGAAAAGAAAAAAAATAAAAATCACATAGTACTAAATTGATACATTTTAGACCACATAATACTAAAGTGCGAAAGTGCGAAACCATAAGAATGATATTTGAAGTTTTGTTTTAAATAAATACACTGCTTTTATATTTTGAAGGTCTCAGAAAATATAAAAGCATCATGAAATTTTCCCCTTGTTAGCTTCTAGTGTTACAATATAGTGATATGAGTAACTTAAAATTCATGATGTTGATCTAAACCAATTTTTGTGCTGAGCAGTGATTGAAATAATTGTTAATTTTTACTTAAAATAAAAATGAAAAAAATGCTCAGCTTTTAAATGAAGCCAAGTCTGTCTATCTATATATATATACTCGCTCTGCTGGCACTCTCCCAACTCACAACAAAAACTCACAACAAAGAAATACTTTTTTTTCTAAAAACGTTTAACTACTGCTCCTCTTCTGTTTGAAAAAATAAGCAAGCAAATGGCGAATACCTCGCGCCCAGCTCGCCTAATAACCCACCCGACCCACTCCTACCACGCCCTGGTGCTCACCGCCGCGGGTGACAACACCTTCCTCTGCGACGGGTGCCGGTGCCACGGCTCCGGCCTCTGCTACCGCTGCGCCCGCTGCGACTTCAACCTGCACGAGCACTGCGCGACGTGCCCCCCGACCCTCCCCTCCTTCGCGCACCCGCAGCACGCTCTGACCCTCGAGCCCTTCCCCGACGGCGGCGGCAGCAGCCGGGACGCCGCTCCGCGCGACTGCGACCTCTGCCGCGGCCCGATCAAAGGCATGAGCTACCGCTGCCGGCCGTGCGGCTTCCACCTGCACCCGACGTGCGCGCTGCTGCCGCCTGCGGCCGCGGGGTCGGCGTTCCACCCGGAGCACGTGCTGGCGCTCGTGCCGGCGGCGCCGCGGCCCTGCTCGGCCTGCGGGAAGGAGTGCGTCGTCTGGCGCTACCGCTGCGACCCCTGCCGGATCGACCTCCACCCGGGCTGCCTCCACGCCGCGAAGAGCGCTGTCGTCGTCGCCAGGCCGACGAGGAGGACGGCGATGAGATTCGGGATCGAGCTCGGCCGGAGATTCAGAATAGGGGCCACTCTCACGGTTGATAGGCCGAAAGTGAACTAGATGCCTACCCTTCGCCGTTGGATTTAATATTTGTTGGCGCCAAAAAAAAAAAAAAAAACTGTGTCACTCCAACGGTTTGATCTGGTCAACATCTCGGGCAATTAGGTTCGCAGTGAAATAGTGCTTAATAATACGAAATTTATAGGTCAATAGAATAGAATAGAATGCTTCCTATAGAAGTTAATTTTCTATATTTGCATATCTACAAGCGTGCTCCCTGTTATGTTTGCTCTGTTTGAGTCCCTGTTATGTACTGTGTCTAAGTAATAAAAGTATCTCACTTTTGAGGAACCGGCCGTCCCAGAGTAACTGGCAAATGACTTAGATGGTTGATATCCGAGACCAAATACCAAAATTCGAATCCTAGTTGATTTATATTTTCAGTAAAATAAACGAAACGGGTAACGTGCTACCTATCTCTCACAAAAAGAATCTCACTTCCGAGGAAGTCTATTATATCACAATTGCATTATATTTTCTTTTTTTTTGAGAAATAGGTAGCACGCTACCTGCTTCGTTTATTTCATTTAGAAATAAACTTAGCTAGAAATGTGAATCAACTAGAATTCGAACTTGGGTCTCGGATACCAACCACCAAGTTCTTTGCCACTTGCTCTAGAGAAGGTCAGTAATTGCATTATATTTTCAATAACATATTAATCATGCTTTTTATTTTAAATAATATAATAAAAATATTTTTTTTATAATTATGATAAAATAAATAAAGTTTTAAAAAATATTTAATTAAAAACTAGGATTCGAACTTGGGTTTCAGGTACCAACCACCAAATCTTTTACCACTTGCTCCAGAGAAGGTCAATAATTGCATTATATTTTCAATAACATATTAATCATGTTTTTTATTTTAAATAATATAATAAAAATAATTTTTTTATAATTATAATAAAATAAATAAAATTTTAAAAAATATTTAATTAATTAAAAATATCACGTCACCAATATAACAAGTGTATTTTAAAACTTTCCATCAGAATTTAAGGTTTTATATGCACGTCTGCCGGTGAGAAATTTAGGCCTTATTTTATATTAATTAATTATTGCTTTAAAATAAATTTTTAAAAATTAAACTACTAGAAAATTAATATCATATTAAATTATATAAAATAGTTATTTCTTCAAAAAATTTATACTACAAGATAATAGTATTTTTGATATTTATATTTAAGGAGCAATTCCTTATATACTCCTGAAAAATTTTTTACTTTTCGATTTACCACTCTTAGAAAGTTCATATTGAAAATATTCTTTCTAAGTTCCAACCTATTTCTAATATATCCCTAGAGTTAAAATCTGTTAATGAACTTGTTATCTCTATAAAATTACTATTTTGCCCTTTCAAATATACCATTCCACCATCACTGACTTTCTTATTTGCCCTTTTAAAGTCGGGGCACAAAAAAGTATTTTGATTTTTGATTTTTTCCAATATACGCCTCTACCATCACCAACATTTTTTATTTATCCTTAAGTTAAGGATAAAATTAATATTTTAAATTTTTTTAACTGCGATAAATATTTAACTCACATTTAACTCAAGTTAACTTAATAAAAAATAACTGTAAAAATATTTTACAATAACAATAAAATATATAAAAAATATTTTAAAAAAATTAAATATTTTCAAACGGAAAGTATATAGGCAATTATCCCTATATTTAAAGTAACTGGTAGTCACACAATTGGGTACACCACTACACCATACACTTTTTTATTTTTATTTTTATTTTATTCCTTAGCTCTCTCACACCCACACAAGCGTATACATACACAAACTCCACTTTTATTCCTCAGCTCACACGCGCGCGCGCGCGCGCACGAGCGCACACACGTGTACGCACAGACTCACACAACACGCACCCACGGGACCACCACCCCCCAAATTAGCCTCACCCAGCCTCACTTACGCTTGTCCTGATCGGCGGCGGCGGCGAGCTTGGAGGCCTCGAGGTCGGCGGCCTGCTGGAGGAGGCCGGCGGGGTCGTCCTCGAGGGCGAGCTGGACGGGGGAGGAGCCGAGGCCGTCGGCGACGGCGAGCATGATGCGGCGCATCTCGGCGCAGAACTCGTCGCGGTCGACGGCGCCGCTGCGGTCGACGTCGAACTGCTCGAAGACGGCGTCGTAGAGCGCGGCGACCTCCTCCGGCTGGGGGGGCGGGGCGGCGTCGTCGCCGAAGTCGGCCTCCAGGAGGCGGAAGGTCTCGAGCGCGCGCCGGAGCTCGCACCGCGAGAGCACGCCGTCGCCGTTCAGGTCCAGCGCCGCGAACCGCGCGTCCACCCCCCGCCGGAACGCCGCCTCGTCCCCCACGAACGCCCGCACCGTCGACCCGTCCAAAATCACCACCCCCATATCTCCTTCACTTTGCCCCTCTCTCTCTCTCTCTCTCTCTCTCCTCCCACCCTCCTTGCGATATTCTTTCGATCTCTCAATTTGTTGGGTGCTTGATTGACGGGTGTTTTTATTTTTTATTTTTTACTTCTTAGTGGTGAGGGAATATTATTATTATTATTATTATTATTATTATTATTTTGATGAGAGTCGGTTGGCAGTGAAATTACCAGAATGCCACTGGCGTTGCTGGCGCTTTTGATTTTGAAACGCTGTTTTCTGTAGAGACGGAAGAGTATAAAAAATCAAGTTAGAGCGGGAATGATAATCAGTAGCAAATATATTTTATTATTATTTATTTATTTTTAATGATAGAAATTTTTAAATTGACGATCAGCGTCGTTAAACATAATCTATATCACTTGAGTTACCTAGAAATCAAATTTCGTTCTTTTTTTTTTATATTATTCTCTTGTCCATCAAGTGGACACAAAATGAAAAGCTGAAAATGAATATTCTTTAAGAAGTGATGATAAGAATCTTGTAATCAAGATCGAAAGTATAGATCTTATTCTAAATAGTTTAAAAAATTTTCTAACAAAAATTTAATCGATTTGAATATCTTTACACCGTTAGACAAGAAAACCCCTCATATCAACCATTAAAATTACAAAAATTGAAATCATTTGATCATTAGGTCAATAATGTCGAAAAGATTTAAAATTTGGTTTATAGATATTTTAAGTAGTATAAATAATGTTCAACGATATTGATCGTCGATTTGAAGGCTCCATCGTCGAAAATAAATGGGTGGCAACGAAACCCGTTTTGCTACTGATAGTATTCTAACTTTAACTCATAAAAAATTTAATTAAAAATCGGATAAAAAATAAAATTTAGAGTTTAACAGTAAAAGTTTACCAAATTTCGATTCTTCTAATATGTGTTGCAAGGTTAAGCCAAATCAAGGACTGAGTAGGATTAAAATTTCCCGTATATCATCATCGTATATTATACAGCGATTTATCCTGATCCGATGTGGTCAAGGAATGATACTGTATAACTTGAGTCCGAGTCCGGTTCAAAATTAAGGACTTTGAGTCAGGCGGGGCGAGACTCTGGGTACACAGTTACATTGCTACTAGATTTCATCAATAAGATTTTATCGAATATTATAGTTGAGGTATATTTGCGCGCGCGCAAATGCAAGTTCCCTCGCCAACTCTCTTCCTATTAGAATTCGAGGACTATAATGAATATCTATCTCTAATTAATATCTATCTCTTAAACATTTTTCATACTAGTACTCGAAAACCCTCTGATCCTATAAATAATCCCTAAACCCTATCTGGTAATTACAATATTTCTTACGTTGATCTTTCGAGTTCTTCCGGTGGAAAGAGAGAGCATTAACATACACGAAGAGATGGCGATGGAATTGATCGACGGAAAGATCGTCGCGGACTTCATTGCCGATGCCGCCGCGTTCAACAGAGCTGCTGACGAGTTCTTCGCAGCCCTCGACGTCGACGGCGACGGCCGACTCTGTCGCAGCGAGCTGTTCACGGGCTTCGACGGCCTCTTCTGCTACGGGGAGCCGCCCGAACTATCTGAATCGACGAGGAAAGACGCTGCCGGTTTCTTTGCGAGGTTCGAATCGGACGAAACCGGGATGGTGGGCCGGGAGGAGTTCCGGTTCAGATTGCGGGAGCTGATGGCAGCGGTCGCGCAGGGTCTCGGCGAGGTTCCGGTCCAGATTGCGCTCTACGAGGGATCGGTGCTCATGAAGGCGGTCGAGCATAGCCGGTCCGCGCCGGGATCCGGTGCGGGCTGTTGAGTCCTTTTCTGGTTCCTTCACTCTCGTAGCTCTTTGATACTATTCTTTTCTAAAGATACATTGATTACTACATGGTAGATTAGAGTTGATTTCCACGAATAAATTTTTTATTTGTTTTGCAAATCAAACGCAGTATACTTTTTTTTTTTTATTTGATTTATTTTACTTCTTTCTCTAATGGAAAGTTTGGTTTACGGGAGCATGAGTCGTTTTCCTTGTATTTGTTAGATATATAATATATGTGAAAATTTCGTGATTGTTAATTATCTTCTGGTGTAACTAATCTATTTTGGACAACATTATATCGAATGTTGAAGATAGAATTAATGGCAACTAGTTTGTTAATTAAGCCACCATTAAACTCTGAAATTCCACCGCTTGATCGAGGAATAGGATAAAATCCATGAAGCCTACTGAGGTATATAAGGTTAGGGTAGTACCAGTAACATTAATTTCAATGTAATATAGTTTGTAATTACTATGAATTCTCAGGATCTAAGTAATGTGTAAATAGAATCTGGATCAAATCTTGCGAAGTTAGTTTAGAGTACTAGTTGTTCCTTGATATAGAAAAAGAGATTAACTTGAGAGAGATTATCCTCAATACAAGAAAAGGTTGCTCATTGAAAGAAAGAGAGATTCAAGCCGAGCGACTTTCGGTTCTCCTCCTCTATACCTACTTGTAAAACCGATCATTTCATATCTAAATTTTCACTAGCCCTTATTTCTTCTCTTTACTACTAGGAAGTTTGGAGATCCTAAAGTTGAAACTATCTCAAGATAGCTTTAATCACGCAGCAAGATCAAAAATCATCCAATATTTTCAAGATTAATAGTTCATGACTAAATCCTTGATAAAGGTCGCATGAATGAATAGTTGAATAAATTCGTCTGAGACCCCATCTACCAAGAGGCTTGCTGGCCTACAGTTTACAACTTCTCTGCAGAGAGAACTACTATCTTCAACATCTCTGCAGTAACAATAAGAATGAGAATCTCCCAACCCTATCTGAATCTAAATTCAATAACCTAATTTGTTCAATGGGAGTTCTCTTATTTTTCTTTGATCCATTCAATAGAAATTTCTGTTTCAGTTCAAGATTATGCAAGGTCATCATCTGCACCTGACAATTTAATACACTACAAAGGGGAGTTTCGTGACACAAAAAATCGGTACCATAGTCTGCAGCGCAAAGCGCGATTACAATAACAAGATTTGGAAGAAGAAATTTCGGTTTTCGACAATCTAATTCACAACAGAAAATTACAGAAACCAAATAGAATCAGTTCATGACATTGGTTCGCACAATTTGGATACTTAATCATATTTTGGCATTGTCAATCAAAATAAGATGCAGTAAGATATCTCACGAAACAGTGCGCAATAAAACCCAACTTCTTCTTTTATTTATTTATTCACATATCAATGCCTACAAGTTAAAGAGTTCACTAAAGGGCATATAAGGGCAACCAACAATAAACTCCTAAAGAGTGCCCAAGAATCATGTAAGATGGTGAAACTATATAACGGATAGAAGAGACATAAAGAAAGGAGAAGCAATTCTCACTGCGGGATTCGTCTAGGCGCCGCCGGGGACGGCCGGACCGAGGGTGTTGACGTACGCCACGTAGTCCCCCTCCGAATCTGGTGCGACCCCCTCGAACCGGAGCGGCCTCAGACATCCGGCCTTGAGGTCGACCGCCACGATCCGGCCGTCCACCCACAGCACCACCTCGAGGTTCCCGCTCTCAAACCGCAGCGGCCGCGGCGCCTCTCTGCAAACCAATGGCTCCGGCCCTCCAATGCCGCTGCTGAGCCCCGTCGCCTCGTCTCCGCCCTCTCCGGCGATCGAGAGGGCGTAGGATCCGAGGAGGTCCCAGCGATCGGAGGGGCCGAGGGCGAGGAGATCCACGGCGGCGCGCGCCACGCGCGCGCAGCAGAGCCGTCCCGCGGCCTCGCCGAGCTGCCACCGCGCGCCGCAGTCGCCGCACCCCGGCGGGGCCGGGAGGAGGCGGGCGGCGCCGGAGACCGGGTCGAAGGCGAGGATCTCCGGCTTGGAGGTCCTCCAGTAGGCGGCGCCGGCGGCGGCGACGGCGGAGCCGGGGACGAGGGCGGAGACGGGGGCGGCGGAGGAGGAGCGCCACCCCCCGGCGGCGGAAGAGAAGGTCTCGAAGCGGTACTCGCCGTCTAGGGTTCGGAAGGCGCAGACGAGGTGGAAGTGGGGGGACGGGGAGGGGTCGGCGACGAGGGCGAGGTCAGGGGGAGGGGAGGCGAGGGAATGGGGCCGCGGCGGGCGGGGGACGGGGCCCCATTGGGCGTTGGCGGGGTTGCAGACGTAGTAAGACGACCAGGGACCCCGGAGGAGGAGGAGGCCACGGGAGGAGGAGGCGACGGAGAGGGAGGGGGGGAGGAAGGAGAGGGAAGGGTCGGGGATGGGGAGCGAGCGGCGACCGAATGCGGCGAAGGTGGCGGCGGCGGCGCCGCCGCGGCCGCCTCGGTGGAGGAGGGGTTTTGAGGGGGAGGGTAAGAAGACGCCGGAGACGGAGCCCTCATCGCCATCGGTGACGACCCAGTCGCCGTCGCCGTCGCCGTCATCGTCGTCGGCGTCGGCGAGGATCCACTCGGAGTCGTCGAACTCCGTGGCCATGGCGCGGTCGAGGTACGGAATCTATTACCTACCGAGGTTTTGGTTTTTTTTTTTTTTTTTTTTTTTTTTGGGCCTTTTTGCGTTTTTTTTTTTAGGACTTGAAAAGAAACCAGAGGGAAAGGGAGGGGATCAAGAAGGAGAAGAAGGGGAATATTCGTGGGTGTGAAATTTGCGGGTTAGTTGGTTGGTTCCTTGTGGGGTCATTTATTTTTATGTGTGAGGTAAAATGCATGCAGGCCCCTTAAGTTTCAGCAATTTTGAATTGCTACCCTCCTTTTATTTTTTTTAATCGTAACATTTAATTTTTCAATTCTTTTTTAGGTTGAAAAATTGAAAAATTAAAGTTATTTTCTATCAAAATTTAATTAATTCCATTGACTTTAATTCATATTTATTAAATTTAATACGAACATCAATAAATTTGGTAAGTTTGTAATTTATTCAATCTCCTCATTTCAAAATGATATGCAATTGAGATTCACATAAAATATAAATCAATAATTCGCACCTACAGTCTCCTCATTTTTTTTTAATAATTTAGTCTTAAATGTAAAGTTAAGGAGAGAATTTATTTCAAAATTACCTAAATTTGTGGTTAATATAATATTATAAATTAAGATTTGGATACAAAATTCTTCATTTACTACGCACAACCATCTCCTCTCTCTCTCACCTCTCCCCTTTCAAACCCTAGTTCAAAACCCTAGATCCCCTCTCCTCGTCTCTTCCTCCTCCTCCTCCTCCTCCTCGCCCTGATCCCCTCTCCATCACTCATGGACAGCACCGTGGAGGCGCTGAGCGCCGCGTACCAGGCGTTCGTGGCGGCGGCGGCGGGGGTCCTCGAGGCGCGGGAGCTCTCCGGCGGCCAAAAGACCCCGGCCACCGACGCCGCCCTCGAGGCCTTCAAGCAACGCTGGGAGCTTTTCCGCGTCGCCTGCGACCAGGCCGAGGAGTTCGTCGAGTCCATGAAGCAGCGCATTGGCTCCGAGTGCCTCGTCGACGAGGCCACCGGCGCTGCCCCTGCCGCCCCCGCCGCCGCGCCCGGGATCCCGCCGATCAGCGCCGTGCGCCTCGAGCAGATGAGCAAGGCCGTGCGTTGGCTCGTCATCGAGCTCCAGCACGGATCCGGTGCCGGCGCGGCCACCGCCGCCGGCGCCGGAGGCACCGCCGCCGCCCATCCCCATGGTTCTGCCCCCTTCGACGCCCGATTCCCCGAGGATGGGGCTCAGTAGGTGTGTTTATATATTTTTAATGTTATAACTTTATCTATTTAGGGTATGGTTTTGGGATCGCATTTACTTACGTTTTAGTTGTAGAATGTAAATGAGGGAAATTATAGTAATTTCGATTTGCTTAATAACTTTGTATATCTGGAATGTGGATTTTACTTAATTCTTGCGTCTGTGATGTTAACTTGAAGGAATGAATGATGAAACTACCAGTAGATTCAAAAAAACCTTTTTTTTTTTATAATCAGAAGCATCTTTTTTTCCCCCAAAGAAAAAGGTTTCTATTTAGGCTTGTATGAGCTTTTCATAGTCAGAATCATGATAAGCATATATTATCATAAGTCAGAACTAATGTTGAAACTTTTATCTCTCCATCCGTCATTCTTATGATGCAATTTTTTTTTTTTGGTCTCAAAGAGTCAGCCGACTACAATCAACCCTATCCTGGAGCTATAAATCTTAATTGGTCATCAATTTGGCCATTTGTAACTATTCTGCTCTGTAACATGTACAGTGCTAACTGATACTGTAGTGAATTCGGTAAAGTGATTATGCTTCTCAAAGATGACATACATTAAAGATCAACTTAATTGTGATTCCCTATCACTAATGTATGCAGTTTAAACTGCTCTCTTCGAGCTTACAACCATTTTTGTGATTCTTCTATTACATCTGAAGTCATAGGCCAATTTTCATCTATGTGAATTTGTCCAATGTCACACTATCTTTTGGCTCATTTTGCTGATCCTTCTGTTACATCTGGATTCACAATCATTTTTAATCTTTGTGAATTTAGTTCATATGATATTGTCTTTTGGCTACTTCTCATGTTGTAAAATTCTTCAACTTCTTGATAATTGCTGCAAAGAGGATAAAACTTGGCTCTTAGGCTTAACTATGGCTTAATGATGAGATATACATACTCAAAAAATCATCATCCTTCTTCGTTGCAATATTTACTTCCATTTCTTAAAAGAAGTAGAGGGAGCTAAAAGCGGAATATTAACATTATGTTCAATTATGTGACTCGTTATATAGAGCGGACAAAAATGTGAAGTCATTGGTTTCCCAAACTTAAATATGAATAGCAACATAGATAGCAACAACATAGTCTCTGGGTTGTTGATGAACACCTATTTCACGTGACAGAGACTTTCTTCTTTTGTTGTCTCAGATTACTTAAAAGTAAATATTTAAATGTACGGAGATTATATATACTATATTTTCAGGCTGAGAGTTGGAGTTGACTACTTGTACATCAATTGTGAAGCTTGTAGGCAATGCCGATGTTGAAATTTGTTTTTCGAATTTTTCTTTGACTTAAATTTTCTGAAAAACCATATAGCTCTCATCGTTCAGTTGACAGCACACTCCCATATTACTATTGGTTGATGTAGTGGTTAAGAGTCTTGAGCAATGACTACATGCTTGCAGGCTTTATGTAGCTTGATTTCCATGAAGAACATACTGTTATGGTCCTGTATTCCTCTTTGCAGGATTAAAAGTACTCAAGGAATTATATGCTGCTTCCTTTTTTTGTTGCTCTCATTCTACCATATGAGATATGTTGACAATAGATGTAATCTCGATTCTCTTTCATGTCGTAATTATTTTAATCTTTCTTCCCATTTTATTAGATCAAAAGAAAGAAATTGCATTTATATAGTAATGCATGCTGTTATCCCAGAGAAAAGGAAATGATTTTTTTTTTTTTTTGAAATATGTTTGCTTGGTTTCTGTGAAGGAACACAATATGTAGGCCATCCATGCCACGATATGACTAATGCTCGATCATGTTCACCAAGTAAGTGTCTAACTTGATTTGCATCTATTGCTTGGTTTTCATAGAAAATCTCAAGTAGTGATGCTATCACAGTTACTTATATCTCTCTTAGGTTTAGTTTTCTGTTCTTGTGCCTTTGTTTTCAGAGTTGCTTCGCGAAGATCTTGTTCTTAATTATGTCTTTTGTTGGTTTCCTGTTTTGCCTTTGTTTATCACCATCTGCTCGTTTCAAAAGGTTCTGTTGCTGGTGGAGTTATTATGGATCACTCCTGAAATGAACCTTTTGATAACAGCTATAGTATTACAACTGTTTAATTATATATATGCTATGTAAATGTTGTATATTTCTTCTGTTTACATCTCAAATGCTATGCCCTCGTCGTACATAAGATTTTCACCTCATAATATAATATCTCGTTCTTTCTTAAAGTAATTGAGTCTCTTTCGGCATCTAAGAAAAAGATCAGGTCTAAACCCATAATGATGCAGGGAAGGAGAGGAACCTCCACTGTTCTGTCGCCATTCCGAGTGGGGAGGAACCTCCCTGCAATAAGTAGGTATTATGTGTCTATTGTCACTGTGATTCCATTTTCGGTTTGTGTCGTTGTCGATGGCATTCAAAAGCTGGTACAAATTTTTGAGACCTAATGGTCCACACAGCATCACTAGATGTTGAAAGTGCTACCAACTTTAATTATGTCCTTTGTTGGTTTGTAAACACCACTAAGTCACCAATGCCTAAACCCTCAAAAGGGCATGGTAAACATTAGTCATTCTCTTGTTTATCTTTTACGAATTTGAGGAACAGTTCTTGCTTGGTCTGGTTTTGTAAAACAGTGTTTTGCTGAGTTGGGGGAACAACTTTAGAAAATCAACTTTACTATTCAAGTATTTTGTTTGAGAAGTTTTTATTCAAAAAGAGCTTCTGCTTTTTGTGCTTCAGCACTAAGCTAGTGGGAACTTAAAACTTAAGTTAAAAAAAAAACTATCTGTGGCTTTCCAAATTTCTCTGTTGTATTTAGAAAATTATATGAAGAAGTAATTTGTATGGTGTGAATGGCATAGAATCAATTAAACAGATCATCAGGTTGTTTGGGGAAATTATGGGAAGCTCCAGAAAAAGAAGATTGATGAAAAGTTTCTTCTCATTTGGCGAATTTTTAACATTTTCATTTGTGATTGTGACTCCTATTTGCCTAATCTGGGTATCCACATTAAACTTTCTTTTTTCCTTTTTCTACTACTTAAGCATTATTATTATTATTTTTTTCTTTTTCTGGGTGCGTGAAACAACCATTCTGAGTCTCGTTTTCACACCATATGTTTTGAGACCTAACATGTCCTTTTCTGCTTCGTGTGGTTTCCGCCCACCTGGTCATAAATGCTTTATTAGATGAGAAATAATATTTGGCCAATTTGCATAAAAAATCCACTAATTTTGCGCTTTTGCAAAAGTGGGCCACCTTTTTAGTTTTTGCAGATTCGGACCGAATTTTCAGAAGGATGACCAAACTACCCTTCTTTCAAAATTCATAAAAATTATATACTTTAAATGTCTAGAAAAATACAACTGCTAAGCCATTATGTATAAAACTTCTTGGAAATGACAACTGCTAAGCCATAATTATATGCATGTACCTTTCTTGTAAAACAAGAAACCTCATTCAAGAGAAAATAAAAAAAATAAAGATTAAGTAGTGCAACAATCTCTTCAAAATAGTGCAATATCTGTATATGTAGTGCAACATATGCATTGTTAATAAATATTTTGTATGACTTTTACACTAAATTACACAGTTTAGTATATTACACGAAAATAATATAATATATTACAACATACTATAAAAATTATACAATATATGTACAAACGGTGCATATTTTACACTATTTATACATATATTTACACCATTTGTGTAAATGTTGCACTATTTTGAGAGGATGTTGCACCATTTAGATGTGTGTTGCACTCTTTCTTTTTGAAAATTAAATTTCATTCCATATGTCATTATGTATAAAACTTCTTGGAAATGACAACTGCTAAACCATAATTATATGCATGTACCTTTCTTGTAAAACAAGAAACCTCATTCAAGAGAAAATAAAAAAAATAAAGATTAATTAATAAGATGAAAGAGTGCAATATCCTCTCAAATAGTGTAACATTTACACAAATTGTGTAAATATCTGTACAAATAGTGTAAAATATGCACCGTTTATACATATATTGTATAATTTTTATAGTATGTTGTAATATTATATATTATTTTTTCGTAATATACTAAATTATGCGTAATTTAGTGTAAAAATTATGCAAAATGTGTATTAACAATGCATATGTTGCACTACTTATACAGATATTGCACTATTTTGAAGAGTTTGTTGCACTATTTAAGAGGATGTTGCACTCTTTCATCTTATTAATTATTATTTTTTTTATTTTCTCTTGAATGAGGTTTTTCGTTTCACGAGAAAGGTACATGTAATTATGACTTAGTAGTTGTCATTTCAAGAAGTTTTACACTTAGTGACTTAACAGTTGTATTTTCTAGGCATTTAAAGCATATAATTTTTATGCATTTTGACAGAAGGGTAGTTTGGTCATCCTTCTAAAAATTCGGTCCGAATCTGCAAAAACTAAAAAGGTGGCCCACTTTTGCAAAAGCGCAAAATTAGTGAATTTTTTATGCAAATTGGCCATAATATTTAGAATTTAATAATAATAATAATATAATATTTGTGATTTATTATTATCATATAAATCAACCGCATTTTAGGACAAATATTAGGGGTACTAGCAACAACACTCTTTATTTTATTATTATAACAACCACTCCTTTGGTCAAAACGAGAATATGTTTGTCAACAAATATCAACACAAAGGAACAAAGGAATTTAATTAAAATATATGAGTAAGCAGCACACTTCACAACGCAACAAAATAAAAGAAATAAAATTTTAATGCGAGCCTACGAACATGCTCCTCATATAAATAAAATAAAATAAAATAAAATTTCAGTAAATAGCACACTTTACGACACAAGCTGTGTACGTAGAGCCCCTATTATTTCTATACGCAGCCAACGAAACGAGTGTGCCCTATGGGAAAATCATCTCGTGCACCTGACTAATTAAAAAATTAAAAAATTAAAATTTAATTCGATAATTATGATCTATAATATTTAAATAATTTATTTATAAAAAAATTATATAATATTTTGCAGCTTTAAAAGTCAATGGCATGAAAAAAAAAAATTGTTTCAATTCATAAAAGTTAGGGTCATAAGATGTATTTAGGGAAAACTTCAAAAACACCCCCTGTGATTTCGTGCATTCTCACTTTGCTACCCTGTGGTTTAAAACGTATCAATTTACCCCCTGTGGTTTCATTTTTATCTTTTCGGAAGCTTTTTCGTTAATATTTCGTTAAATTATATACAAAAAACTTCAGATAACCATCTATATTTATCGAATAGTCACTTTAGTATCCTTTAATTTTAACTTTGTCACTGATTTAAAAAAATAATAATAATAAAATTGATAACAAAAAGATAAAAACGAAACCACAGGGGGGCAAATTGATACGTTTTAAACCACAGGGTAGCAAAGTGAGAATGCACGAAACCACATGGGGGGTTTTTGAAGTTTTCCCATGTATTTATTACTAATTAAACTATAATTTTGAGGCCTATAAATTTTTGATTTAGTTTTTTTTTTTAAAAAAGGAGTGCGGTCTACAGACATATGCACCGGGTGTAGGATGTAATTTCTCATATCCATCTCTATGCTCTCGCTCTCTCTCTCTCTCTCTCGTGTATGAAATGTATGTAATGTTACATTACTAATGTTACATTACACATCACATCTCAATATTCCACTCTACAGTAAACATTTTGCCGCAGCTCCAAATCCATTCGATCGAGAGGGAGAGGGAGAGGGAGAGGGAGCTCGCCATTGACGACGCGTTCGTGCTTCGAATAGCTGATGAGATGAAGGAGGGGGCCGATCTACTCCCGACGTCGGCGGCGAAGGCTTCCTCCGGCGGCGGCGCCGCGGCATCGGAGGCGGCGCTGTTGGGGAAGGGGCGGTACAAGTTCTGGGCCCTCGCCGCCATCGTCCTCCTCGCCTTCTGGTCCATGCTCACCGGCACCGTCACCCTCAAGTGGTCCGCCGGCGACCTGGCCCGCTTCTCCGACGACCTCGACCGCCCCCTCCACGACGACCTCGACGTCCTGGTATGTTCCCTCTACCCCTAACCCTAACCCTAACCCTAATCCCCGTTCCCCCTTTGTTTACGGATTTGATCGGATGAATTTGGGACTGGATCTGCGTGGGCGTGGCCACAGGAGATGGAGGAGAGGGAGAAGATGGTGCGGCACATGTGGGACGTGTACGCCCACAGCGAGCGGATCAGGTTGCCGAGGTTTTGGCAGGAGGCGTTCGAGGCCGCGTACGAGGAGCTCGCCGGCGACGACGCCCGCGTCCGCGACGACGCGGTGGCGGAGATCGCCCGCATGTCCCTCCGCATGGTCGATCTCGAGCCCCCTCCCCGACACCGCCGCCACGGCCCTAAGGCAAGCGAAAAGATCCCACCTTTCCCCAGTAATCCACTCATTATTTTTTCTTTCACTGTTTGAATCTTAAGATCTTAGGATTCTTGCCCAATTTAAGACCTTTAGTGGATGCAGTAGCCTGCTTGTTTTCGACTGACATTTACGCGCTGCTTAGCTAGAGAAAAGATGAATTGTAGGTTGTTCGAATACGAGCTTTGGAGATTTGATTTTCTCAGGGTGAAATTCGATTGGTTGGAAGCAAAAAGGTGTGTTTTTTGTGCAGGATTAATAGATGGAAGAATTAAATTCCTTACCTTCTTAGAATTTCTTATTTCTGATTTGGAATGGCAGGATGCTCCATTAATTATTTTGTACAAGAAACCATTCTTTAACATTTTTTAAAATTTACTTATTTTTCAGAATGCGGTGATTGTTTTACATGGTATTGGACCAGGTGGTGATTCGCATCTACTAGGTTGAAACAACCGTCTAATCGGAAAGAAACCTCCGTCCATTAAATTCAATGCCCATGGTTTTGATCTTTTGACAAAAGTTTGGAGCTCATACTTGAAGGGAATTATTCAAGATAACATATGTATAAGACATTCCTCTTTAACAGCTCAATTTTTTAGAGAAGTCAATTGTTTCAGAAAGTATTGCTCTTCCTAGTGCATTCTTTTGTTCTTAGATTATGTTGGCCTTTCTTCAATTGATTTCCTGGATTGACTACTGTTAGTCTTGTGTATGTAGACATCTATGATCGACAAGTAAAAGCAAATGGTATCTTTTCTTGATTGTTCCAGAATAGCGAAATGGAGAATAAGCAAAGAGATTCAAGCAGCAGGTCGAAGGGAAAGTCGACAACTTTGTTGTCTACAGGAGCCTAAGAAGATGCAGCATTATTTACCGGACTCAAAATGCACTCAACAAGTAATGGTGCAAAAAGCTGATATAATCAAAGTCGCCGAGGTTATTTCCTTGTTTTAGATTGCATGCCAAAAAGTTCCCTGTAATTGTTCATATGTTCTTACTCTGGGTGCATGCATGGGGCAACCTTGGCACAAAAGTGAAAATTATATTATTAAACTAGTCAAGCATTGTAGTAACTTTGATATTTAATTACTGATATTGCTGAAGGAAATCAGGCTTATATTACCAAATGAGTTAAAATTTCGCTTCAAAATTTTGATTTACTTTTCTCTATAATCAGTTTGATGCTTTAGGAAGAATGACTTGTTAAGAGTTAAGTGGGAGTTGTGGCTCCATATTTTAAACGAGACTCAGCTCGTCCACTACCTTTATCTTTTTTGTTTCGTAGATCCCAAGATCTGCTGATATTTTAGCTTGCCATTTTGTGTGATTATATGAAATTTGATTCAGAATTAGAAGCACTTAAAAAGAAAGAAATTAAATGTAGTTTGCGCTTCAAAGACATGGTGCAAAGGCATTGTAGTTTGGCTTAGGTGAAATAATGGAAGTGTCTTATGGTGTTTCTTTGTTATCTTTTACTATTCTTGCTTAATGTATAATAAAAGTCATGTGATGGTTCATTTACAGTGTCAAATCCTATATGAACTTCTTGTTTGAATTGGAAGCTTCTCGCTCTTTCCTCTCTACGCAGTAATGGTTTTATCTGGTTTGCATGAAAAATCGTACATGCTTGAAATGGTTTCCACCTTATACTTTGTTCACCGTTCAGCAATATATTGTGAAGTCGCATAGAGGGATTGGTCTCTTTAAATAAACTGCAATGCTATGCCCAAAAATGTTCACACCACTCCAGCTTTTTACTGTAGCACTGTTTATCGGTTGTGTTGATTGTAATATTCATTGTAAAGATTTTCCTAATCTTTTTCTTTTGTTCATTGAGATTGTCTTACTTTTTGGCTATCCAACCAAGAATTTACTGTCGGAGAATTTGTTCGGTGACATTGGCTGAATCAATTGATTGGAGCTTTTCCGGTTACTGCTTAAAAGGTTTTAAATCATTGAGCTGGTAAATCAAAAGTCTATCAAAGAGCCTTATTGAATCCGCGATTTGATTTGTGTAACATCAAGAAGCTTTACTTGACTCATCTTTGGTGATTTCATTTGTCAACTGAGGCATCTAGTGGAATCCGGGTTTTCTAAATCAACCAGGATTTTCCATTCTCCTTGTTAACTGCATCAAGTTTTATTGCTCTTCTTTCTCCACTTTTTTTCTTTAAAAAAAAATTTCCTTCCCATTTCCCTTTTTGCTTGAGAAACCCATCCATATTGGCATATTGCATGGGCCGTGTCAAAGTATATAGATGTCAAAGTAGATAGATCATGAGCTTTCTTGTTACAACATTCGGAAAGAGGATGATGATGATGATGATGATGATGCATGCTGACTCTCAAGTCCAAATGTTGCCTATTACTGGAACGAAAAGGACTTCTAAAATGCGTCGACCTTTGGATCGAAAAGAAATTCAAAGCAGGAAGGTCAGAACTAGATGATAAGAAAATAATACCCAGTAGTCAACGTGATCCAATCATGAATATCAAAATAACCAAAAATATTTGCAAAAAAAGATGCGCTAACGACTCCCAAGATAAACAAAGATTTGAGAACCTTCGAAAGAGACCTGTGCTAAGAAAAATGATTAGCCACGTTCTATTGATGCGACTGGAGTACAAGAACCCAAACCCAAACTTAGTCAAAGATACTCGAGCTGCATAAACAAGGCTGAGCATAAACAAAACTGAGCACCATAGACGAGAGAAACCATTAAAATGATCAATATATGAAATCACTACACTTCGATTAGATGTCATAAACAGCACTACCTTCAAAGGTTAATCCAAAGTTGGAAGTACTTGCCCAAACACATGCTACAACTATATCAGGACACAATAGCACAAACACCCCAAGCTAGCTAGTAAAGGAGGCCGTTGTGCAATTTTAACTTTTTGCAGAATGACATCAAGAACTATAGCTAAGGTTTCACGGAAAAGCCGCACTCCAGGTCACTTTAACAGCCGTGTCCGTACTTCTCCTAAACTAATTGCAATTAATTAGCTCTAATCCTCATAAACCGTGTCAGTGTAACTTTACCAGACCTTATATTCATCAATCTATGTACAGGAAACCTAATACCAAAGACCCGACTCTTGGAAACCTCAATTCTCACCACCTAATTCCTCGTCGCAGTTTTCTTCCACACTTTCATCCCTAGGGCGCTTCCCAAGATCAGTTTGTTTCTCATTTTCCAGATGCATGGAACTATTACCATTCAAACTGGTTTCTGCTTGCTTAGTTTCTCCGTTTGAATTGGTTTGCAGGGCGGCAGCTTCTTGGTCGGACATAGCAGAACTGCCCGATTCTGCCCTTTTGGTGGAGATTGAGCATAATGTCATCCTTGTTCCATGATTCATTGCAGGTACTGTGGATAAGATATCCGGCTTAGCTTCGATATCAACCCATCTGTTCCCTACCCAGTCTTTTGAAACCCTTGCATTTTTCCGTTGGCATACTAGAAGGACATCTTCACCTGAGACCACAGGAGAATCAGCCATTTTCAACCTCCTTAACGTCAAGCTGAAGCTTGAGTTACAGAGAGAGAGAGAGAGAGAGAGAGAGAGAGAGAGAGAGAGGAAAGGTGGAAAGGATTCTGAGCTGTATAGATGCACACAACTAGGCAAAAAGATAGCTAACTGGAAAATAGCATGTTTTAATGTTGCAAACTGTTGACTAGAGAATCTACGGGAAGGATAGATACCTGGGAAATAAACATGTATGTTATCATCCCGACAGTTGTCTACACCAACAACGACGCCTTCCCACCAGCCATCATTCCACCAGACATCAACAGCAGTTCCAGTTTTAGAAACAATGTCATCTGGCAAACGAACACATGTAGGACATGGACGAACTGTAAGACGGTTCGAACATCTCATTCCCAGCTTATCAGGAGCTGCTGGCCTAAAAGCAGGTACCCATTCCTACATTGAAATTGATTAGTTTATATCCAGCCGAAGAAAAAAATAGTAATAACAATGACAAAAACAGGGTGAATATAAAGAAAAGAAGTTTCATCGAACTAGATGAGAAATCAGCACAGAAAGATATATATTACACCAAAAGTAACAACAAGACGATTTTATATAATACAACTACGCTACATGTAGTTATAATTGAACTGTGCAGTTGAGAATTGAAGGGCCTGCAGTTAAAATTAGTTTGCTCGAGTCTTGCCACTTTTTCACAGTTTTTATTCATATGACCAGATAGGCAATTTTAGATACCAAACACACACACACACACACACACACACACACACATCAAGTAACAATATTTAGGGCCTGTTCGGATGCATGCTCAGCATATCTCCTTTTCTTTAACCAATGGGCATGACATACTATATTTGGCTTGTGAATTCTTTATCTTCGAGTGCAATGCCAATCAAGGATTTAAGTGTCCATCGGCACGGACAGTATCTACCGTACCGCATCATGCCAACAAGATATCGGCACCATACAACTTTCGTGCTGATGACACAACTTAAAACCCTCTATTCTTTAAATTAGTAAGTAAGTTTCTCAACAAAGTTCAAAAGATTTAATAAAAATACATAAAAAACAGTTAGAATATTTTGTTGCTAAAGAAAATAAATATTTCATGTCATTATGTGCCGGCACATATAAATTTTTTGTGACTGGCACGCATCGGCACAGCCCGACACGCACTATGCCATATCATGTCGGCAAGTTTCCAACACAACCCCATGCCACCACACTTAAATTCTTGATGCCAATAAATCATCTCGTAAGTGGAATAGCCGAATCCACTATCTTGAAAATTTCCTAAATGTAATCACAAAGGAAAGTCCCCAAATTGACCAAGTTATCACCAGATAGCATGGTCCAACATCTAAACAGGCCGTTTGGTAAAAGCCAAATATCAGCTTGATCTATAACACATGAGGTCTATAAATAGAATTTTCTTCATGCAAATGTAGGATCATTTGAAGTACAGTATGAATGTCTGTACCTCCAAACTGCCAGAACCATCAGCATTCAAGAGATCATCATATCCAACCTTCAATCTCTTATGTGATAATTGTAGCACAGTACACTTGAACCAGCATCCTCTAATGCCACTGTCCTGACACAGCAACTCTATCTTCTCACCAACTTTATAAGGTGGATTCAGTTGACTGTGTGGCCCAACAAACTTCAGTGATAGAGGCCTTCTAATTAGTTTCTCATGCTTAAATTTTTGATAAGCCAGCCCGTAGTTTGTTATACGGCCCGGACGGCTGACGATTCTAGTACCCAAACAGCTCGCATAGAGTCTATTATGCTGCTTGACAAACTTAATCCTTTTGGGTCCACCATTCTTCGTAATTTTCCCCCAGCCTGATCCTTCCACTTCCTTCTCCAACAAAGTACTAAGGCACAAAAGGGCAGATTGATTAAAATATCCACGCAAGGTTCTTAAATCAAAGGGTTTGAATTTATTTTTGCTGTACTGACGAAAGCATAACCGAATTCCTGAGGAATTCGAAGAAAGGGGCAGTGAAGCCAAACACTTTTCATAGTGATCAGGAGTTAAAATTGTTGCAATATCATCCACACACTCCACACTGATGACTTGAGAATAAGGCGTTATGAACACTTCACTGGGATGGGGAGAAGGTGGGGGTATTGTACAAGCAAATTCTTGATTATGATGAAACCACCGCACTTTAACCTTCTTTTGCCCTTTTTTATCCTCATACATATCCTCCAAATATGCAAGATAGCGGTTTTCCTCCTCAGACATGACAAGCACAAAGGAATGGGCCTGCGCAGAAAGAAGAGATTGTTTCAAAAACAAATGTTTAAGTTCATTACCAGAAGTTTAGCTCATTTTGAAATGGGTATGTAAACTTTGTAAATTGTGATTTTGATAACTAATCTTATGATATATTGATTTAACTGTCTCCCTATGAGAACTTGGTGATATTTTTTGTACTTTTTGATTGAATATTCTTTAAAATCAATATTTTGCTAGTTTCGGTTCTCGTTTCAGAATATACTATGGTTCAGGCAAATTCTATGAATTTCACCAAAAAACATGAAGGACGAAAATGCATAAAATTGGTGATACTGACAGCTATGGTAGTTCCATTGCGACAAAATGCTTGATAATGCTGGAGTTGCTTCCCACAAGTCCAGGAAATGCCAGACCAAGTAATGTCGGAGTTGAACCCTTTATTCTGAGATAGAAATTCAAAGTGACCAATGTGCTTTCATGTGGGAAGAAAAAGAATGAAATTTTATTATTTACTACACACCGCATGTTTGCACAGATAGCCTCCAGTATTACCGAATCCGTTTGACTCAACTGCAGCACCAAGAGGGCATGTGAGCTCATACTTCTGCGACCCTGAAGTAGGATGTAATATATTATCTAAGTAATTTTACATTATTATTAAAGAAATAAAGGTATGAGAACATCCATCAACATCTCTTTTGGAGAAATAAAACAATTAAACAGCTTTCAAACAACAACTTGCTCCTAATATGTATTTCCTGTAAGAGATTGACAAAGCATGAACATATGCTACTGTTCAAGTAAATTCCAACAATCAATTCAACAAGGCTTTTAGTAGCTTAAAGTTATGTTGCTAGAGTTTTTAAACTTAACTCAGAATCTTGAAAAGAGGGAGGAAGAACAGAACAAGCAGGCATGTCCTATTAATCTTGAGAAATGCCAGATAAGTTTAATTAAGCTAATTATTATGCTAATAACTCAGAAAGGGTAACCATAAAAGAGATAACATACTTATAAACATTATGTACTGATGTATAGCAGCTGGGAGACAACATATTCAAAATAAAATCTGGGTTAAGAATAAAGATGCGGGCAGTGGGACGTAAGATGTAGAGTGGAAATGGATGGGCGGATATTCATACCAATCTAGAAAAGGAAAGGTAATTATTGGCAGTAGAATGGAATGGAGATAGATACACAAAATGGCTCAGGGACGTAAAACACACGAAACCATTACAATTAGCCCAAAGACGAGGTACGAGATAGGGAAGATCAAAACAAAGGGAAACTTAACTACCAAGAACACCAAAAAGGCAAAAAGATTGATGCAGCCAACCACACTTAATTGGCCTATGATGCTTTCTCAGTGAAGGATATTGCATATATACTAACTTGTATCGGTATATTAAGAGAAGAATACAACAAAATTTACTGTTTATGTTTAAGGTTTCATACGAAACTTTATGTTGTAAGTTACTGTCTATGGTACATACAAGACCACAATAATGAAACTGACAAAAATGCATAAACACCAGACAAAAAATTGCCATGAAGCATACCAAATGTAAGATGATCAAACTAACCCACAAATTCTAGTACAAATTGTTCTATAGACCCTGCTAGAATCTATATGACGACCATCCATAATCAATATGCATTAAAGGAGATGCGCAAAACTACAATAAAAGAAAGAATATATGAAAAAGACAAACCACAATACTAAGGGAGGAAGGCAAATAATAGCGAATTAAACACATACACCACTCATGCATCTATTCGAATCAGGGGAATATGAGAGAAGTGCAATCTATATAGAGCGCAAATAGAGTCAAACAGAACATAAATTCCCCAACTTTTAAGCACATAACCACATGAATCGAGCGCGAGACCAGGGATTACTTTGAATCAGGCCCTTCGCTGAGAGAAACGAAGCAAGCCAATCTACAACCTCTCTTCTCGACCTCCATTTGAGGCTAGAGACCACCAATTTCTCCGACGCATAAGTTCTATAGAACTCTTCCGAGACGACGTAAAGCATATGTCTCAGACTCCTCTCCGTCCCGACAACAGCGAGATGCGAGCCGCCGGAAGAGTCCTCAAGGTAGTAATGAACCACCCGGCTCCCGCGCTCCTGCGAGACGAACTCCTCCCTCCATTTCACAAACTCCGGACAACTTTCCCCCATTTCCACTTCCACCGAGCGCCAAATCGCCTCAAGGTTTCATCCCAAACAAGGATCTCTCTTAACAGTTAGCGAGCGTGAGAGATTCCGAGAGGAAACAACACAGAGCTAGGGTTAGAGAAGCCATAATACGACCAAAACCCACCACCCAAAACGGCAAGTTCCTAAGCCTACAGGGCTGGAGGAAACGGGAGTGGGGCACCGAGAAGCTTGAAGCGGAAAGGGTTAAGGTTCAGCAAGAATCTCTCCATGGCCGCAAAATCCGGGGGGGTTGTGGGAGAGGGGGAAGTTAGGTTCCCTCCGATCCGCACCAAAAGCCCGAGAACGGCGAGGAGAAGCCCTAGAACGGGGCGGCGGAGCTCACCCAGGAAGCAGAAACCCTAGAGGAGAGGGCGCGGCAGGATCGGAGCCTATGGCGAGGCGGAGAGCTCAAAGGGAAGGGTGGGGCCATGGTGGGAAGGGGGAGGGGGAGAAGGGGTCTGAGGGAGGAGGAGGAGGAGGACGACGACGACGACGGAGAGGAGAGGAGGCATGGGTTGGGGAAGGAGAAGGGAGAGCCCGAGGAGGAAGAAGAAGAAGAAGAAGAAGAAGAGGAGGTTTGTGTTTCTCTCTCTTCTCTTTCTGTCTCTAATCTCTCTCTACACTTTCAATTAGGCTGAGGAGAGAGAGAGAGAGAGAGGAGAGAGGAGAGAGGGAGAGGAGGGTGGATAAGAATTAAGAAGAGGAGCCTCTCTCTCTCTCTCTCTCTCTCTCTCTCTCTCTCTATTGTTTTCTCTCTCTCTCGTCAGTTTCTCTCTCTACTTTTTTAGAGAGAGAGAGAGAGAGGGAGGGAGAGAGGGGTTAATTAAAATTTATTTAATTAAGAGCACGGTGAGGTGGTTATGGATCGTTTTTAAGTCCAAAGAATCCCTGCGCTCGGTCTCTCTAAGCACGTGAAGTTGTTGCCTGAACCTGGTCCATAGACCGGACTATGAAAATGATGAAAAAAGTTTCCTTTTCACTTATTACAGTGTCCATTTGGTTCAACCAACGTAAAATTATAAAAAATAATTTTTTGTTAAAAAAATATTTTAATGAAATTTTTTTTACATTTTATAATGTTTGATTTGTAGCAAATTTTTTTTTGTCAATATTTGTTTGATTGAAAAAAAAAATCACATTTATTTGATTCGGTGGAAAAATAAATAAATAAATAAATTTTACGCAGCTTGAATTTTTGTTTTCCGTTGAAAAATAGCGAAAAACAAAAACTTCAATTTTTTTTCCAAATCCATAAAAATATTTTTACGAAAAATATTTTACGTCGAGCCAAACAAGCAGAAAAGAATTTTTCATACCGAAAATTTTTTTCAGTTCATTTTACATCGAATCAAATGCCCCCTTAGTTAATCTAAGGGATATTTTCTCGATTGTTATATAATGATAATATTATCTTTATTATATTTTTATATTTTTTATCATAAAATTTATAGGTAATTCTAAACCCTCATAACCCTGAAAATTCGAATAAAAAGTTCTTGATTTTAGACTCGAACCTAGGAAGTCTTAATTTTGGTAGTTAGGTATCTAATTGTCTGAGCTACAATTTATTGGTAACATCTTTATTTTAATGATTCAATTTTTTCTATAATCTTTTTTTTTAGTTTCGGTCTATCTCTATCTTAGAATTATGCAAAAACTATTTTTTTAAACCATTTTTTTTATTTAGAATATATTCGGCCATATGAAAATAATTTTGCATTTTGTTGAAATAAGTCCTTAAACTTACCCCCTATATATATATATATATATATATAGAACTAGACTACTATACTATCGGTAGTATGGAGCGCTCTAAGAAAGAAAATTTGGTTTTTCTTCAATAGTCATAAATTTTTTTAAAAAAAAAAATCGTGCTGTGGTGTTGGTGGACTCCGACCACGCAAATTTCTAAGTTACCATCAGGAATCAGTAAATATGAAGATTCCTATTGCGAAAGGACTTTCCAAATATAAAAGCTAATTTCTCTTAGAAATGGGTGGATCCAAATGTAAAATCAGGGTGCATTTATGGGCTCAACTTTGATCGAGCCCAGGTCTAATCTAATGATGTCGCAAAGATCAGATTGTTTAACTCAAAAGTTTGACTCCATTGTATCCGCATCAGCGTCTGTTCGACCTTCTCGAAGTTTCTAAACATTATTACTCGACAGAAATTCATCTGGTCTAAGATTTGATTCTCAGCATGCTCAATTCGGTCTCGGGTTTAAAGTGAACGCAACGAAAATTCACAATTCATCTCATGTTTAAATGATTTTAAAGAAATGAATTTAGAGCAACATGATAGTTAATCTCTCATAGCATTTATTTTTCTGAAGTTACATGACAAAGTCATGTTCTTAACGTTTCGGAATGAAATGAATTCAAATTTCCACGCACGAACTCAGAGTCATAAACTAGGTGAGAAATAATTTTTAGTGTGCTGAAGAAACCGGGTCAAACAGGGGATGATCTCCTGTGGCTGCTGATGCTTATTTTTAACATTCTACATTGCTAACCAATTATAAACACTCTTGACAAGTAATTTTTATCAAACGCGCGTTCCTCTTTCTATCGCTGGATATCACTAATAATATTTTTAAGATTCGAGCAAAGTACTATTCAACAGCAGAAAAGAAGTGTCTAAAAAAAACTGTGTCTGATATAAATTTTACTGTCACCATGAGATTACCTTGGTTAGTGATCTCTAATTTAAAATAAAGGGTAAACTTCAAATACCACCTATGTGGTTTCGCGCTTTCTTATTTTACTATTCTGTGGTTTAAAGTATATCAAGTTAGTATCCCGTGGTTTCATTTTTATCTTTTCGTCAGCATTTTCGTTAATATTTTATTAAATTATATATAAAAAAACTTCAGATACTCCGCTTAGGTTTTTCGAATATTCGCTTTAGTACCCTTTAATTTTAACTTTGTCACTGATTTAACGAAAAAAATTAGTGGAATCCATAATAAAAAGATAAAAATAAAACTACGGTGGACTAAATTAATACAGTTTAAACCATATGATACTAAAATAAGAAAGTATGAAACCACAGAGGTGATATTTAAAGCTTTTTTTCTAAAATAAAAAATACAAAATTCTGAAGTACCTACTTAGTCTTAAGAAAAACCAACTTGTATGAGTAATCACGTGGTAGACCTAGTCGACCAAATCATCCATGGTTTAAGCAAATTAAAATGCATTAGCTACCTTGATTCAATAGCAGCCCTCTTATTTTTCTTTCTAATTATTTTTCTTGCTTGAATTTTGGTTGGTTGGTGAAATATCAATATCAATAACTTGTTGGGCCTAAATCATTAGCCTCAAATATTTAAACCCAGTTATTATGTGAGGTCAATTTCACACTTCCAACTAGTGTATCGGCTCTGATACCATCCAGTCCACTCAGCACGCACTAATAATTTAATGGGTCCGAACCATTGGCTCAAAATATTTACGTCAACGTATTATTATTATTATTATTATTATTATTATTATTATTATTAGAGCTTTTGATCTTTATATTTTAATCATAAATTTTTTCTTCATCCGACATGAGACTACTGAGGCGGCAGAGTTGATTCATTATTAAGTTGAAAACCAAACCTGAAGTTGCAGCTTTCATTGTCAAATGCACCACAAAGTTCTCAAAACTTGATGCCACTGGGTTACAAAAATGTTCACAAGGCCACTACTAATCTTTTTATTCCTTTTTTTAAAGTATTGTCAAATGCACCACATATTTGATATTTCAAACCTACTGTCCAAAAGTCACCACCAGTGGCTTCATACTCCATTGACTTTTTATCATGCTAATGTATTCTATTAATGTGAAAATCATCAATAAAAAAAATAACCAAATCAATGGAAAATGTATGCTAGTGTCAAATTTTTTAAAAGGTACAAAATAGGCATAAGATTTAACTGTTTAAGACCTTCTAAGTCAAATTTATTAAAAACAGAAATATCAAATATTTTAGAGCTAGTTTTTTCTTTGTTGTAAACAGATATGGCTTCCCTTGAAACACAATTTTGAAACCTTTCCAAGTCGAAGTTTTCAATAGTTCACATACCACAAACTGTCGACATGATCGACAGCAAAGCTAACATCTTTTACCTGCTCTGAATTTGACTTGCGTTCGAATTGTTTGATAAGTTCATACGAATTCAATTCCTGTTGTTAAGATGAAGATGAAACCAAAAAGCTAAAGTAACGACGAAACAACATAACTGAAACAAAGTTTGTGTTTCCACTAAACAAACATTGAGGTCAATCTCACAATAGAGTTAATTAAGAAACATGTGAACTTCATGAGATATTTGAGCTTTTAAACTTTACAGTGCCTTTTCAACTCATGTGCAGAATAACGCAAAATGCAAACTTTTCGCACTATTATCTTCTTTGTTTCCAATCATCATACACACTATTATCTTCTCTGTTCCAAATCATCATTCAACATGGTATATCGTATTTGCTCTTTAGAACTCAACAGAACATTATTCGCAGCCCAACCTGCGGCTCGAAGTTCTGCACTAAACTGCTCAATATGTTTGTGGGCATGGGCCTGACTTTCTTCCACGATATTAAACCATTCAACTAGCCTTGGATCTTCATTGATGTTGCCTTTTGAAAAGCAGCTCCAGCTGATCTTGCGCTCGAGGAGCGTTTTCCTGATGAAACATGCCTGTCCGGGACAAAAAGTGTATCCATTAAATCATAGAAATATTAGAAGTTCAACAAAAAACAAATAAATAACGTGCCACTGAAACACAGCAAAGTGAATGGTTTAGTATCCTTCTACGCCGCAGTAAAAGGTAAGTCCGCCAAATTTTACTTGAAGTGACATTACCTGAAACAGGCCAACAATGATATCTGAGGTAGCTGCTGTTTCCCGTAAACATAGAACAATCTCCTACATATCAGAAACGCAAAGTTGAATAAGCTATATGGCAATTATCAACCAAATAATTTTTAAAAAAGTGAAGAGGTTTCTGGAAACAGACTTGTTTTCTTCTCAAGCCTTCATAAGACTCTCCCATGCAAATAAAGTAAAGATCTTCGTTACGTAATGATTTTAAGGTCGCAACCGACACCATCGATGACGAATTCTTTGGATCGAGGCATCCAATTCTGATTGACCACAGCTTGCCTCCTGATCCATACCTCATTAATTATCTGTAAGCTCCATGACTGGTTTTCTCTCAACTCATATGATAGCATAACAATGGAAAATACAACAGAAAAGAATAGTATCTTTTCCAGGAAGGCCTCACCTCTCTGCCTGAAGACATCTATACCTTCCTTGCTGCTAACCTCTGCAGGTGATGGAATGCATCCCGAGCAAATCCATGTATCTATTATTATCTCCAACCTATTCTGATGTTAAAATAAAAGGAAATTGAGAAATAGAAAAAAGAAAAAAAGACACTACCAAAAACAATAGAAGTTCGGATGGCCAGAAACAGCAGTTCTTCACAGATTCTACATATCCAATAATGCAATGTAAGCAAGAATAAATGGACCACAAACCTTGGTTAATGTTTGTAGATGCACACTCTTCAATCCGTTATAGATAGCAAACAAATCTACAGTTGCGAATATAGGATATACAGCCAGTGGAAGACCTGCTTGAAAGCTTATGGCAACAATCGAAAGTTACTTTCCATCCGATGATACAGAACACAGCCAATAAGGGACCCAAACCATACAGCACAAGGATAAATCCTGACAAATGATTTTTCAGCACAACTGCTATGCTAACAATTTCAAGAAATCCAATGTCAGATAGACGAAGTACGAATGTTTTGAACTATATTTTCATGAAGTACTCCCAAATTTGAGTACTAATCTATAATTTGCCTCATGCAACATCATTTGCTAACTTGTAAATGATCACCCATTTCTGAAACAGCAGAATAATACATGAAAATCCACAAAATTACCTTTGGTTACTTTTGCACAATAAATTCAACAGCGCAGCTAGCAGCAGACCAAAGTTATCAAAACATACAGTTTGAATCTGGCAAAAGAGAGATGCTGAACAGGTAAAGAAAAAACAAAATATAGCAAAAAAAGAAAAAGGAAACAAAATAGAAACATTTCGAATTGCCAACCTGAGATTTGGCAGAAACTTCACCAAGATTATCACCAATAGCAAAGCTCCGATGAATAGCAGACTACGACAAAACAAAAGAAATTAGGCTTTTGAAATACAAAATATGTATACTAGTGATTTCACACCTAAAGGTGTAAATATATATTTCATGTCAAATATTCCAAATTAGTAAAAACTACTCTTAAGTACAAAATTTTTTATATTAGTAGGAAAAAAAGATTGGATCATACATAATATCCATGCAGTAGAAAGAATACAGCAGACTAGATGTACGTAGAACCAAGGAATCATAACTTTTTTTAGGTGTCCTACTGAAAGTAAGAAACCGTAAAAGCAACAAAATCTATAGATTTCAGATACCCTTGTCATACCGAATACTCTTCTAAGGTCGTATTCCAGTCTGAGAAACAAATACTAAATATTCATAGACAGGAACTTAGATAGCTAGTACTGGAATTACTTTGTAGTTACTCATTTACAAATACCAAATCATAATAACTCGGGGATGCTTAATATGGCAACATGCTGAAAGCATGATAATGAAAGTCAATCCGGTAATCTTGCATCATATATAAGCAAGCGAAAACTTCAACATGCAATTAGTTAAAAGTTTGAAAGCATACACTGGTTGCAAGGTATGCAGCAAGACTAATAGATTTGCCGATGTTGGCCGCAGTTGCAAGAAGCAGAAAATATTGGGGGAATGCAGGCGTCAACAATTCCACCCCAATACTCAAGCTAAACAGAATAGATGTTGAGAATCGCACCCGCTACATGGAGCAACTGCAATTTTTTGTTAACCAATTAATTAATAAAAAAAATCACACGCACAGCTCAAACAAAATTACACCTTCAAATTCGTATCGAATGCAGATCCAAGGCTGGCTGTGTATATGCATCTGCTAAGACGCCCCAGGCCATCTTTCAGTACCCAATTTAAAGCAGCTGCAGACGGAAGGGAACGAGCAGAGCCGACTCCCATTGCTCGAAACATAGCCTACAACAAACTACTAGACTTTTTCGGAACCAAAATAAAAAGAAAAAATTACTTATTTCTTGGCTACTTAGATACCATATATATTAAAACTCAGAAAAAAAAAAAAAAAAAAAAAAAAAAAAAAAAAAAAAAAAAAAAAAAAAAACAGAAACATGCTCACAATAAATTGGCGTAAAAAACAGGATGGTTTTCAACCATGAGACCTTGGTCACTAATAGGCATCAAATTCTTATTTTTGACCAGTAAGGAGATACTAAAAAACTTAAAATTTTGTCTAACATAGAGTAAATGTAGGGAAATGATGACATGAACTAAACTTAAGGATTATATAGTTACACCAAAGGCTTACACTGAAGCAGTATATAATCAACTAAAACCCAACTCTTAGTAATGGTAATCACTTTCAACTTTGGGGAGCAAAGTTATTCGCCGAAGTAGTTAATTTTAATAAAAAAAGGAATTTTTCCACATCATTTTGCCTTAACCATACAATAATAAGAAGAAGAGAAGAAACCAATCTGAATTATACCTGTGTCGCAAGAACCTGCAAAGAGGAACTAAACACCCGATGAATCAACTTCCACTTCAAATAAATCATATAGTTCTCCTGAACCTGCCGTGGGATAAACACATCCCTCACGGCCTCGACGAAACCCTCGAAAGCCTTATGAAACCCATCGAAGTGATCGACGTCTTCTCGATCCAATCGCACCATGCGGAGCTGGGCACCATCCCAAACGTACCGCAAAGCTTTGCCGGAGCCCTGGACGACGACGGGGAAGCGTACGGCCTCCCAGCCACCGCATCTCTCCGCATCGCCGAGCTTGAAACGGCACGAAACCCTCGAAAAATCGGGAAAAATGGGAGCTTTTGGAGAAGATTTAGGGTTTAGGTTGCGGACGAAGGATTTGTCGAGGATTGAGTGGGAATTTAGGGTTTTGCGTCGATGATCCCATGGGAGAATAGCGAGTTGAGATTGGAGATCGATGTGAGAGGCGAATTGCATGGGAATTTTTTCCCAAATTTCTCGAATTATGATGAAAAAAAATTTGTTCGGGGAGGTTTCAAAAAACCCTAAACCCTAGGACGTGTGCTGTGAACGGCCAATGAAATTGCTTTTACTATGAACTTTTAATTTTTTTTAAACAAATTATTATTTATTGACTAATTTGATCAGATTAACACAAAGTGATTGTGATGGGAGTAGGTCTTGTGTGCATCAGTGCTCCTAAGTCGATTTTGATAATAGAGCTTCCGAATCGACGATCAGCTCCATTAGACTTGATCTAGCATATTTGAAGTATCTAGAAAATAAATTTTGTGACTTTTCGATATCATTTACCTAACGATCGAAAGGGTTCAAAATTAACTGCTGAAAATAAAAATCTTACAAAAAGTGGTGATGTAGTATAAAAATTTTCGATCAAACAGATCTTGCTGTAAATAGTATAAAGAATTTTCTATCAAAATTTAATCTAATTTGAACACTTCTACACCGTTAAACTTGCAAATGGTATACATCAACTATTAAAAATTATTGATTTTGAACCCTTTCGATCGCTAGAAAAATAATACCGAAAAATCATAAAAATTATTTTCTAGATAGTTCAAATATGCTAGATCAAGTCTAATAGAGCCGATCGTCGATTCAGAAGCTCCATCATCAAAAACGACTTAGAAGCGCGGAAGTCTCCGTGCTCCTAATAGCACAAAAGACTTACTCTTATGATGGTAATATTTTTTCCTAAATTTGGTTAGGTGTAGAAAGGACGGTTTGATTTCAAACTTGAGTAATTATAAAAAAATCATTACTATTGCATAATAAATGACAATAAAGTGAGGAATTATTATTATTATTATTATTATTATTTTTGCCGAATGTAAATGATTGATACTCGAGATCACATATCATGAATAAAAAAGAGACTCGATTACATATGCATGATTACCTTCGAGAGGAGTGTCTGTATTAAAAAAAAAAAAAAACACAAAAACTCTCAACATGCAAATTGCTGGGAATTAGATTCTAAAAAGAAACTCAGCATTAGGAGCATAACTGATCAAATTCAGTAGGATTAACACACTTTACGTGCGGAAGATGATTAAATTATAACTCGTAATTTACACCCATCAAAATATCAATATTTTAAAAGTCGGATCGAACATCAACTCGAAAATATTACTAAGCCGCTGGTTGAAGAACTAGTGACCTTAATTAACATGACATTATAAATATTAAATTATTATTTTAAATTTTATTTTATATATATATATATATATATATATATATATATTATTATAGTATCAAATTTAATTATTAACTACTGATTTTTAGATCAAATAGATATAAATTTTTAAGTTTTACTTTTTATAAAACTAATTTATACTAACAGAAAATAAAATCAGCTAAGTTGATCTTAAGCTGTTGGATTTTAATATAACTTGATTTAAAATAAAAAAAAAGCCGGTTTGGCTAAAATTGAACCGGTTCAATAATTGAACTACCGGTTCAAATAGTTTAAAATAATTTTTTAACTTATATGGTTTAAAAAGTTAAATCAAATTGCTTTATATATTAATTGGCTCACGATAGGGGGGTCAAACTGGCCGATTAGAGAAGATTTTTAAATCATTGCAAAATATGCATAAAGCATACATAATATTCATAACTCACACCTACCGTCCTTAGTGCAAGTGGTAAAGAGTTTGGTGGTTGATATCCGAGATCCCAAATTCGAATCCTAGTTGATTTACATTTCCAACTAAGTTTATTTTTAAATGAAATAAACGAAACAGCTAGCATGCTACCTATATCTCAAAGAAAAAAAAAAATCATAACTCACACATGTATACATGGTTACATTTTAAGATATTAAAATATTCAGTATTACAGTTGCAAATGGGTGCAACCATATAGCTTCTCAGTGTAGTTCTAACCACTGCATTTGAACCTTTTTATGCAATTCGAACTGCAGCAGTTGGATTCAAACCTATCAAATCAAACACTGAATTTGAATTTACATATATATTTACAACTTTAGTGTAGTTTTAATTACATACAATCAAATGGCCCCTAAAGCAACATAATTATGTGTGGAAGATGATTAATTCTAACTATTATAAGCAAGAACTAGTTATTAGAGGGATAGGTATAAGTATGGGGATAAGAAAAAAAGTGTTTGGATGAAAATTGGGTTGTTCCTGGGGATAAGAAAAATAGCGTTTGGATAGATAATATGGAATAAGAAAAATATTAGATAGTTTTATATAGAAAATGGAGGTGTTGGTGGGGACAGTTATAACCGGTTATTATAGATAACTGAGAACTACTGTTCTCAGATAAAAAATTAGTGTTTGGGCATAAAGGAGGGGATAAGGGCTTATCCCTATCCCTATTCCCTAACCAAACACTGCCTAGCCACCAAGATATGCATAAACATATACAATATCTATAACTTGATCGCAAGCATATATATAGTATATATATATATATAGAGTTACATTTTAGGATGATGGAAACTTTAATATTACATAACCGAACAAGCATTCGGATTCTCGTCACTGAACACTTGCGGAGTGTAAGCATACTCAACATGGTCTCTATAAGGCCAATATTCATATTTCTTCGCTTCGTTGCCTTCTTCGCCTTCTTTCTTTTCTTCCTCCTTTTCCTCTTTGTTTTCTTCTTTCTTCTCTTCCTCTTCGGGCTTCTTCTCCTCCTCTTTCTTCTCCTCGTCTTGAACTATCGACGCTTGTTTCCTTGTCCTCCTGTAGACATTCTCCACTAGTACTCCAGGGTCGATAATGCCTTTAACGATCACTTGGTCGTTCGACAAGTCCGTTACTACCGATTCCACACCTAGATCATGCAAAAAATAAAAAGAGAGGACATGTTAGATTTTAAAGAAATGTATTAATATGGCAAGTCGAGTTACGAAGTAACAACAACAGTTGAGCTAGCATACCTTCCATTTTTCTTATCCGCTTCTGTAAAACTTGAGCGCATGCCTCGCAATGCATCCGAACTTTTAGGATGACGGTAATCGCCTTTGGCTACAATTGAAATAAGATAAGACATAAAATGCAAAAAATTAAAGGTTGCACAATTCGAAAGTAAGTCGAAAGCAAAAGAAACCAACACAAATACTCTATATAAGCTTCACGAAGATGAGTATGTTTCAACATAGTATATATCATTAATAATATACAAGAGAAAGAGTAAAAAAACAATTTCCTACTCGATTAAATTCTTTTTTCAACAAGACAAAATGTAAATATAGTACCTCCTCTTTCTTTTCTTCTTCAGCTTCTTTGTTCTCCTCCTTTTTCTCCTCCTCGGGAGGCTTAGGAAGGGGTGAAATCAGCTCAACCTTTTTGCCGGTCTTCTTCTGAACCCTCTCACATATTTTTACGGGATCAACTGTCTTCCCCTTTATCACTACAATTTTTGATTTGCTATCTGCTTTCACATCTTCGACACCTGCTAATTATGAAAAAACTTGTATTCAGAATAATTTCTAAGTTTGTTAAATATAGAGAAAAAAATATTGACACTTGTGATGTTGATTAATTATATATTCATAGGGTATACGACAAAATAAGAAATTTTGAACAAGAAAAGGGGGGGAAAAATGATGGGGTATGAAATTGTATACTATCATAGTCCTTTTCACTATTATATGCGGCAACTTGATGAGTTTGCTATGGTATATTCACAAGTGGCTCCACCTAGTTACATGAAATTTGCATAACATTCTATTCATAATGAAATTCTACTTGGATGCTCAATGCTAGCTCAACTTTCAACAACTAATTAATTTTCTTTCTCACCAATTTCGCTTATCAGATTTAAATCACTCAACAAAGCGTTGCGATATATTGTAACGTAGAGAGGAAAAGAAAATTTAGAGGGTAGATAGATAAGAAGTTAACCTTCAAATTTTCGAAGACACTTTTCAACCTTTCTCGCACATCCCTCGCAGTGCATGTCCACTTTGAGCACTATCTCGGAGGGTTCCTCTTCTTTTTTCTCTTCCTCTTTTTTCTCCTCTGTCGCCTCTTCTTTCTTCTCCTGTTGCTCCTTGTTCTCCGTTTCCTTTTGCTCCTATAACCATAAAATTAATTGAATGGTGTTTTCTCCATGTGAATATCGTATGTATATACCTTTGCAAATTAAGTTGGTATTCTAATTGTACCCTCAAAAATCTTGTTTACTTACATGCATATTCTACTATGATTATAGATTTTTCACGTAGATCATAACATGGTACCATGCACATAAGTAAGGTTTCAAGGGTAAGCGTGAAACGTTGTTGAAGTAGTGATCAACGATTGAACAATTAAAATCAACTGCAGATTACTTGGAAGATTTCAACATAGAAGAAGTAAACTTACTTCTCCCATATCCTTTGCGAATCACAAAAGAGACTTAATTGGCCCGATATGTAACTGTTAAGATGATACACAAGGGCTCGATCTTCTTTTTCTCTCTTCTTTCTTCTTCTTTTTTTTGTAGTATATTTACAAAAGATAAATGGGGAGAGAGCTCTCTTTTCCTTGGAGGAAAAGAGAGCCTAAGGCCCTTCTCCCACTCTTTGGTTTCTTTTCCTCTCCCTCTCTATCTCTAACACATGTTCCTAGCTAGGGGATATGGGGGTTTATATAGGTAGGGGATGTGGAATTATTGTGCGCATTGGCCTACGAAAATGAAGTGTTCTTCGTCTCTTCTTGTTCAAACTGGTGCACAAAGTACCTTTTTTTGGACATTCTCATCAAACGTATCAATAAATTAGCTTTAACACCTTGAATCTTTCTTGTTGGCTTGTCCTTAAGAGAGGACTTCTTACAAGAGATAACCTTATAAAAAGAGGTTGAACTGGCAACACATCTTGTGTGTTGTGTGGGGCTGAAATTGAAAATATGGACCATCTATTTTCACGGTGTGTTTTTACTCGTTTTCTTATAGTGATGTCTATGGAAGATACCCATAGGAGGGATCTGGATGACGACGTGGTCTCTCTTTGGGATAGGTGGATGGCCGGGAGTGGACTGAGACCATCTTATGATAGTTTGACTGGTTTAGTAGCATGCTGGTGGGTTACCTGGCAGGCTAGGAACGATACGATCTTTCGTAATGTCCTACCGAATCCCGTATTGTTAGTCTCCAAGATCAAGCTGTTGACGAACTCTTGGAAATAAGCTTTCTCGACTAGGCGAGTCTAGCCTCCGGTGTGTTTTTTTTTTTTTCGTGTCATGTCTTGCTCGAGGCCTTGGTTGCCTTACCCCTCCACTGAATGAAGCGGGTAGCGTGCTACTTATTTCTTAAAAAAAAAAGAAACATCTTGAATATTCCACGGGATGATATATATCCGAACACAATCTTGTTTAGGGCAATGTTGCACCTACAATATTCGAGGCGCGCGTAAAGGAGATGAGTACAGTATGGATCAAGAATCGAATGCAATATACGGTGGACCCGTCACTACTTTTTCACCATCGAAAGCTCATAAACACTCCACAAATGTCACAATTGTCGCGTGATGTGTGAGTAGGATTTTAGATACCATTAACTATTGGCTTTTGACCTGCCTCAATAGTGACTCCTTTAAGAAGGATCGATCTAGTGGATCTTATGATCATGTTACTCTACTCGACCCCAATTCACTACCAAATCACCTTTAGTAATATTATTTTATATGTTTTTGTATTTTTGAATGAAATGTCTTACCTACTAAAATAATCCTAATTTTGAAATAATTAGTAGCTTGATATATAAATCGATGTTCACTTAATTAATTACCTGCTTAATTCCTCATTCCACCGAAGGATTCATATTACATATTGAAACTCTACTTGAACAACACTATCTTTAGGTACGAATTTTTGCACCCCCCAACCTTAAATAGATTTGTGTCTCCATTGCCTTCGCTCGTTTTTGAGCTGTAGCTATATTTAATTGAGTCGAACACGGAATTATATATGATGTTTTTCACCTGGTAGCAAGATAAAACGAAATGGATTAGTTTTTTTAAAACAATACTGCTTGGATAATCCTTCATCAAATATATTATATCATACAACAAAGCCAAATTTCATCCAAATATCTTTTTATTTTTCTTGCTTTTCTTAATTGTGACTTAAACTCGATCGAAACTTATTGCTAAAAACACGAAAATTGTAACCAAGCGATCTCCTGATTGGGGGTATCACACTTGCTTGTCCAAATTGTACCCGAACGCTCATAGACCTTTCTAGGGTTACATGTATCCATCGTCATGGAATCCGATACCTAATCATCGAGACGTAAGGCGAACACTTTTAAGAGTTCAAGAAATGCTACATTTGAAAGTTCGAGAAGCAACATAAAACTTGGATAAAAGATCGACAACCAGCGGTGCAGTTTACCCCCTATATTAAGACTTAACTCGGTTACGCGGTGGCTAAAAGTACTGTTTGTAATGCTTTCCACCACAGCACAGTCCGATAAATATGCGATGCTGTGGTGGGGATAAGCATCGTTTTGCTTTTCATCATCAGCATCTTCGTCATGAGGATCAAAAGAGGAGATAATAAAGTTGGAAGAAGCCAAAAATATAACCCGTACGTATTGACAAAAGCGACAGGCCTTTTCTTTCTTGTGTCGTTGTATGGGCAAGTTGCCACTATATACGAATCTCGCAAAAAAGAACCATGGGTGTGTATATACGTATCCCGGGCTTGTATTATCGTATATATTATGTGTAGTCTACAACGTTACGTTTTACATTTGCTATAGAAAATAATAAAATAATTATTAAAAGAAAAAAATAACCTACCATGCACGTTTCTTACGTGTGAACAATATCATACATTTATATACGAAAAGCAAAAATTTATGCAGTGTTTGTACCGTAGAACCTTTTCATTAGTCTTTCACATTGCTTTAAGAATTGTACTGATTAATTGTGCATGATAAGTTTTTCAAGTCATATGAAGTTATTGAACTTTAATCAAGAATAATATGATTTTTTTTTCAAATTTTTTTTATATTTTTTATAAAGTTTTAAAATTTTCTCTTTATCTTTTGTTTCAAGTATATATACTCCTGAAAATTTTCTCCGAGGATTTATTTGAAGGAATTTAAATTTTTAGAATGGTAGATTTGAGTATAGATGGACATATATGAATGTAGATTTGTGTTGAGGGGTGTATAGAAAAATTATCCAAAAAAAACAAAGATTCAATTATTTTTCATATAAGATGATAATGTTTGGTTGGTATTTGTTTATGTCTTATAGAGAAGGTTTTTTTTTCGTTGGTTCTTTCTCCCCAGCTGTTCAGCGAATACATTAATGCAATAATAATATGTTCTCTAACTTTTGATCCAAATTAAATTTTAATGCATATCATGTATATTGATAAGCTAAATCAATTATTAATTGTCATATATACACAACTAATTTGTCAATAATATTCAGAGGAATATATCATCTGTTTCTAGTGCAAGCGGTAAGGGGCTTCATGGCTGATACTTAATCATCCATGTTCGAAATCTAGTTATTGCACGTTTATAGCTAACTTCATTTTCTTTATTGAGAGAAAATTTTATAATTTTGAATATTTACGACTTAAACATCAACAAGGCCTCAAAAAATAGAATGATAGAAAAAGAGAGATTATTCGATTAATTAGAAACTAACATCCAAGATAGATCAATTAATGGTTTTTGATATATGTAGACTTTTTTAATATCTGAATATCGCAGAACACATCAGTTGAACTAATTAACTTTGTTTTTGACGCTTCTATCATGAAGTTTCAGAGATGCGACAAATCAATAATTCCGCGTGTTATTCAATCATAAAATGAGAATATTCTCTCCAAAAAGCTTTGTTCTAATTCCCACCCTGATCAAGCCAATTTGTTCCAAGCCCAAGCCTTATATACCACACATATACAATGTGGTCCAAAGTAAGGATGTGACATATTGGACGGTTATATTCCATTTTATCAAAAGCCATAACTTTATAGAATTATTATATATATTATGGTTAATAATTTGATGGGGTAATTGGTGAATGTGATTGCCTTAGGAAAAGAACAATGAGATTGAGCTTAGCCAATTGATTTTGAGAGGCCTAAATCAAACCATTTGTTGCTGCTGATTGTAGGGTGCATGATGGTGTGGGTCACATGGTGTTGAGTTGGTTTAATAAGATCATACGTGATGGTGGTAGCTGGTGCTTGTTCATGGTGTGAATTCAAAGAGAAGTTCAATTCATGGGGGATTTAGATGCAAGTGATGGGGGATTTAGATGCAAGTGGACCAGCTCGACCCAAACCGAGGACGCGATTCGAAATTAAAATGATTTAGACGTCGAGCAATTCTTGTTCGCTCGTGTGTTGGATCTAGTTGGATCTAGTTGCTAGAAGAACCAAAAGTAGCTTTTTCAATAAAATTTCCTCTAGAAGCTTACCATTGCGATAATGATAACTTCTTTTAACTTCATAATATTATTATCGACTGTCTCTGGCGCAAGTGGTAAATGGCTTGATAATTGGTATCCCAAGTTTCAAATTCGAATCCTAATTAATTCATATTTTCAGCTAAGTAGCATGCTATCTATCTCTAAAAAAAAACTTCATGATATTGTTTTTCAAAGAAACAACTATCGCAAAAGCTATGTCAAATAGGCACTTCAGTAAACATTTTGATCAAATAGCAACAAATAAGATTTTGAAAACTTGAAATAAGATTTTACCCGAAAAGTAATAGTTCTAATTTAAAACTTCCATCTTTAATTGAGTTGCGAAGCTAAGAAGTTTCAATGAATATGTGGGCCTGAAATGAACCTAGTTGGATTTAGGCTCGCATTACATTGTTTGGGCCCGGGCAATCCGACACTATAAGTTAGATTGTGGACTTAGGCTACATTGTAATGGGCGGGCCAAATTACCTCTTAATTAAAACCAAATTTATTCAAATAAACCCCTCCATGAGGGAGAAATTACCGTTTGCCCCTCCGTCGTCGTCACTGCGGATAAGGGATTTTGTTACCCACTCACAAACCCTAGCTGAGAGAGACCAACAATGGCTTCTCCCTCCTCTCACCTCCTCCCCCTCTCTCCCTCCTCCGCTCCCTCCTCCTCTCTCATACCCCCATGGACGAAGACACAGACGAAGACGAAGCCCACTACCAGAACCCACCCCTTCTCCTCTCTCCACTCCAAACCCACCTTCTCCCTTCCCCTCCACCACCCTCCTAGGGTTTCTCTCGAAGACCCGCTTCTCCAAACCCCCTCAAACCCCTCCCCGAAACCCCACTCCACCTTCAAGAACTCCATCTGGGTCAACCCCAACAGCCCCCGCGCCGCCGCGCTCCGCCGCCGCTCCGCCGACTCCCGCTACGCCCGCCTCGCCGAGATCGCCGGAACCCTAGACGCCGCCGAGCCCTCTGACGCCGCCATTGCCGACCTGCTCCTCACCTCCTTAGGCCACAACCCGTTGGAGCACGAGGCAGTGATCGTCCTCAACAACATGGAGAGCTCCCACAACGCCGTGCTCGCGCTCCGATGGTTCCAGAGTGTGATTAAGGTCAACAAGGAGGTAATCCTCTACAACGTGACCTTCAAAGTGCTTAGGAAGTGTAGAAATTGGGATGGGGTCGAAACCCTTTGGAAGGAGATGTCGGAGAAGGAGATAAACCCTGATAATGTAACATTCTCTACTGTGATCAGCTGCGCCAGGCTCTGTAATTTACCGGCTAAAGCCGTGGAGTGGTTCGAGAAGATGCCCGAATTCGGGTGCAACCCAGATGACGTCACTTACTCGGCCATGATCGATGCTTACGGCCGATCGGGCAATGTGGAGACCGCTCTTAAGCTCTATGATCGTGCCCGCAAGGAAAAATGGCGACTTGATCCCGTTACGTTCGCCACGGTTATTAGGGTTTACAGTTCTTCGGGTAATTTCGATGGTGCGCTCAATGTGTTCGAGGAAATGAAGGCACTTGGTGTGAAGCCAAATTTGGTTATTTATAATACTTTGTTGGATGCCATGGGCCGGGCTAGTAGGCCGTGGCAAGTGAAGAACATTTATAGAGAGATGAGCGACAAAGGGCTTTTGCCTAATAGGTCCACTTACGCCGCGCTTCTAAGAGCGTATAGTAAGGCTCGGTATGCTGAGGATGCCCTGACTGTGTATAGGGAGATGAGGGAGAAAGGGTTCGAGCCGAACGTAATATTGTATAATATGCTTTTATCTATGTGTGCTGACATCGGCTGTATCGATGAAGCCGCTGAGATTTTCGAAGAGATGAAGGGATTACCGGAGAATTGTCAGCCCGATAGTTGGAGTTACTCGTCTTTGATCACTGCTTATTCTTGTAATGGGCAGGTTTCGGAGGCAGAAACGATGTTGAATGAGATGTTAGCAGCGGGTTTTCAACCTAATATTTTTGTTCTCACTTCGCTCATCCAATGCTATGGAAAAGCCCGACTCACTGATAATGTAGTAAGAGCTTTCGACAAGCTCGCGGAGTTGGGTATCACACCGGATGACCGATTCTGCGGTTGCCTTCTGAATGTGTTGACTCAAACCCCAGAGAATGAGTTAGAAAAAGTGATTGGTTGCATCCAAAGATCTAATCCTCAACTGGGTTCTTTAGTAAAGCTACTTGTAAATGAGAACACTCCGATTAGAGCAATCAAAGAAGGAGCTAATGAGTTATTCAGCAATATCGGTATTGAGGTGAAGAAGGCTTATTGTAACTGTTTGATAGATCTTTGTGTTAATCTCAATCAAATGGAAAGAGCTTGTGTGCTTTTTGACCTAGCACTTAGACTCGAGATTTATACAGATCTTCAAGCGAAATCTTCTACGCAGTGGTCTTTACATGTGAGAAGCCTTTCGCTGGGGGCGGCTTTGACTTCACTGCATGTTTGGATGAACGATTTGTCGAAGGCTTTGCAGAACGGGGAGGAGTTGCCCCCATTACTCGGAATCCATACCGGCCATGGCAAGCACAAGTATTCTGAGAAAGGGTTGGCTTCGACTTTTGAGTCGCACTTGAGGGAGCTCAATGCACCGTTCCATGAGGCTCCCGATAGGGTGGGGTGGTTTCTGACGACCAGCGTCGCTGCTAAGTCGTGGTTGGAGGCGAAGAGTTCGCCTGAGTTGGTTACTGCTTAGGTATATGCATTTTCCTACCTAATCAGGATGTTGTTTGTAAGGAGGATTTTTTTCCACTTTTCAATATACCATTTTTGATCATCTTGATATAGCCAGATGCTCTGTTTCTTGCAATGTTGTTACTGTGGGGCATAATGGTAGCTTTGTCATAAACTTGTGTTCTGTCTCTCACAGTTCGTATTTGTTTCATAATATTTAATTATTCCTTTACTTTGCTAATAATTTTCCATAAGCAAGATGATTTATTTCCTAGGACCTGGAGGATACACAGGTAAAAGAACAGTTTTGAGAGCACTGATTTGTGTTAGATGCTTGATAATAGTTACATTTTAAAAATCTTACAAGGTGCATAGGATCCAGCTCCTGCAACGGCTATGCTTTCATGTGTCCTTATTGCCAAAAATTGGTCATTCTGTTAGTCATTTTCTTCCTTGTTTTGCTTTTTCTCTCATTGACGGTTTTAATTATGATATATCGAGTCACTGGCTACAACTTAATGCAACTGTTCAATTAGGATCGATCAAGCTCAACTCATTTCCACCCTTTTATCTCATTGGATCCTCAAATCACACTACCAGTTCATACCATTTTTGCATGTAGAATTGACAGAAAATTCATCAGAATATGCAATAGAAAAAAGTTTGCTAGGTTTACTAGCAGTCTTCTCAAATTCTCAAATGTTTTACAAAAATAAATAATAATTGAAAAGAAAAAAAAAAAGAAAAAGAATGACCATTCAGCACAAATAGATTGTACAATAATGTTGATCTTATCTTATGGGCCCAACCTCCTAGAAAAACTAGCTAAATGACAATAAATTGCAATACGAAAAAGAACATCAATCACCTAAGGCAATCCAAAATTTACCCCCTCTGTGTAATCACCTAGCATACACCTAGTCCGCTTTTCTACTGTGCAATAAATAGTTCCCCATATTAATTTCCATAGGATCCATACTATGATGCAAACATCAATCCTCAGCAGATGAGAAGAGTCGCTTTTGCTCGATTGTTCGTGTTCACTTTTTCTGCGTGATGTACACAACAACATCAATAGCTACGCGAATGGGTCCCAGCGAATTTCAAGGATGGATGAATTCGAGGCTGGTTGCGGTGGGGGTCAAGCCATGGTCAGCCAAATATTGATCATTGAAGAACTTGCTAAGATGCCTCATCCCACTGTCGCAAAGGATTGTCACAATTGTGTGGCCTGGACCTAAAGCTCGTGCTACTCGTACAGCTCCAACACAGTTCATGGCTGAAGAGCTCCCGACGAATAGGCCGTCATTCCTCAGAAGAAACCTGAGAAGTAAAACCGATCATCTATTAGAGCAACAAATAGCCATCGAGTCTACATACCATGTGCTATGGTCTACAATCATTGTTCAACCTCCACTATCACGTTACGGCTACATCATAGACAGGTAAATTGCATTATATATGTATAATGGACCAGTATTAAAAGGCCAAAAAGTTTTGACTTCTAAACCATGATTTTTTGCATATCATCACCTTATCGAGATGGCGGTTATCAGCGCCTATAACTCATAGCAGGAGAAGTGGTCATACCTTCATAAAGACCAATACTGTTAAGGAATGATAGATCACAGAACGAAAATAAGCTCAATGCCAAAGCTTCTAATAGGTATCTCAAATTAGTTTACAACTTTTTTTTTGTGTTTTATGATCGCACAAACAGTTAGGCATCACAACTTAATAATGTTCAGATGATTAACCTGGACATTTCGACAGCTTCCTTATCAGTGCCTCGGTAAGCTCCATCCAACTCTGCCATCATGAAATTCTTGGTCACTCTGTTGATTCCGATCCCTTCTGTAACTGTATCAAAAGGGTTCTTCAGCCTTCGGCCTTCCGCCTCCTCCTTAGTGTACATCACTCCTCTTGTCACCTTATTGAACAGACCAGACCCTGGCGGGTCAATAAGGAAGCATTTGATCTTCGGATTCTTTTCCTGAAAGGTAACAAGAATGAAAAATTCTACTAATAATACTATTCTAACAATATAAAGAAATTGTGAATTATAAGAAGGAAAGAAGAAAAACCTTGAGAAATTGAGAAACTCCAGCGACAGTGCCACCTGTGCCAGCAGCAGCAACAAAGGCATGCAAAGAACCCTGACTTTGTTCCCATATTTCGGGTCCAGTCCCCTCATAGTGGGCCCGAAAGTTTGCTAAATTTTCAAACTGATCAGCGAAAAACCCTCCTCTACAATCAGCAGAGGAGATGGCATTGCCCTGTTCCCCTTGCGGCGTATGACCATTCATGTGTACTGAACCATTGGCTTCTGTTTTGTTCGCTTCCCTTTGCTTTGCCGCTAACTCGGTTGCCTCTAACGCCCTCCTCCTTGCTACGTTAACATAGTGGTCCTTGTGTGTAATGGAAACCGGCCGCACTCTTTCTACGGTAGCTCCAAGGGCCTCCAGTATTTGAGACTGGAAAAAGTACTTCAAACTAAGAACTGAAATGTACAAACAAAACAGTATAAACTAGAAAATAACTTCTTGTACTACTGCTTGTCTGCATAATCTTATCAAATCTCATAGCTTTTCTAGAATAGTTGATGGTTCTTGACTTATAATCCGAACTCGGCATATCAACAAAACTGATTTCAACGAAAGGTGACCAAAGAACTTGCATACCTTCTCAACGGCGACGTCGTCCGGGATAACAACATGGCATTTGCATCCATATGCAGGAGCAACAGTGGCCAGGCTTATAGCAGTGCTCCCGGCGCTTCCCTCGGTAACTACCCCGCCCCGCTCGAGCTCTCCAGTTTCTAAAGCCTAGAGAAAAAACAAAAAAAAATCACATTTTAGAACCCGTCGCAATCATAATTTACGCTAGAACTTAAATGATCCATCCTACTGAAAAACAAACTAAGGATCATATAAAGCACAGTATAAGATTCTAAAATAAAGTTTTTACAGATAACACACTGTAAGTATGGAAGCCAAAATTATACATTCAACACAACAGTTCACAAGTAAAATCAAATATTGAGAAAGTATGAATCTGAATAGATGACAACATTAAAGTGAAATAACAAGATTACTTAATTGCTCTCTTATGCAATTAAATCACTAAAACAACAACCACAAAGGAAACCCTAGAACAAACAAAGGTAGTTAAGAACGAACAGAGAGGGATCAATCACCTCTTCAATGATTTTAGCCGCAACCCGATCCTTCACGCTCCCACCAGGGTTCAAAAACTCGGCTTTCCCAAGAATCTGAACCAAAAATTTACAAAAAATCAACATATATAAAAAAGAACACCCCATGTTTCTCCCCGTCACCTTCCAAGTTGTCGAGCGCAAAAAGGAAACCCTATAAAAGGTAGGGCCGAATTGTTAGTATACCTCGCACCCCGTGGCATCGGAGAGGCTGTTGATTCTGATGAGCGGCGTGTTCCCGATGGCCTCGACGAGGCCCTTCCTCTTCGTGCGATTCCTAGGGTTTCCTCCGCGGGGTCTCCGCCATGGGCGCTTCGCGCTTCGGCTGAGTAGGAGCTGGTACGAGACGAGGGCGACGGAGAGCGCCGNCGAGCGTTCGCCGCCGCCATATATCTCGATCGCTCTCGATCTCGGGATTGGGGTTTTGTTTGAAGAGGTTTTTTCCGCTTTGCATATCAACCGCTGTCAGAGTGTTTAATTTTGCTTCAGACCCTTAAATTTTTATAATTACAAAAAATTTCCTTTTTGTGCTCTTAGTAGAATATAGTGTTCCTACATTGGCCTTTTGTTTCCTTGATGGCGTTATGAAAAAAAAAAATCATTTTTTATAATTAAAACATTAATTTTATTTAATTTGATTTAACTCAAATACTAAACAATCATCAGATTTAATAAAGATGATTATCTACAAATTTGTTTAGATAATCATCCCATTTCTCTCACTTGCGCAACAAATAAATTGGATACTGTTAAAGTGAAGAACAAAAATACATAATTACAACAAGCTATTCAACCATCCTTCAACTCTGAGATATATAATCAGCACAGTTTCACATTTGTTTATACAATAGCCACCACAAGCAATTAATACAAACATTTCAAAAAGAAACTTAATAATAACCAAGCCTAGCTTTAGATCTAACATCAAATTTTTGAGTTCCGAATTTTACGATCACCTTCAAGTTCTGTACTTCTGCACGGCTTCGTCGAGTTTCGCAGCCCTGCAGAATCAATTACCATGTTATAACTCAGAAAAGCAAATATGTGCTCCTCTTTCATTTCGTCGTCTTTGTGATTACAGGTTACATATTCGCCGTTTTATACAACGGTACGAGGAGATTTTACAGATCACTGAAACCTAATTTGCGAGAAGCAGTTACACTGCTCCTAGTTGCTGATCAAAGCACCTGTTTGTAACTTCGCTCTTTCGTTTATTTTCCTTCATCATGGAAAGTGGTGATTCCTTTTCTGTAGCCGCTGCTTCGCTCCTCGTCTTCACTGATTCATCTTCCTTTTCTTGTACCACCTAAATCACAGAGGAAACAAATGAACCTACCAACATACAATTCAATTTATCTACAAGTTGCATTTCGTTTTTTTTTTTTTTTTTCTCTAACCTGGATTTCGCCGTCTTTGGGACTAAGAAGTCCTCCTTTTTCCTCACGTAATTTTCTCGAGTTGATAACCTCCTCTGAAACACCATTACTTGGTGGCTCAATCTCAGTATGCGCATCAGCTTTAACTTGTTGTGGTCTGGGAACATTTTTGCCGAAATGCGCACTAGAGTTGATATTTCTTCCTTTATTTTCCTTCCCAGTATCGTCGACGAATTTCCTCGATTGAGCCCATAAGTTCTTCCTAACAAGATAGTATCCGTTAACGGACTTTCTGGTACTGTCGACACTTTCCGATACTGAATTAGGCTGATTTGATACTTTTGCTGCGACAGAAGCCCGTGGCTGAGATGTCGATCTTTTTCTCTCAGCGCCCTGGGACAAAGAATTTGGCTGCTGCAGCACTTTAGAAGCATGAGTTTGCCTCGGGTGAGAATTCGGCCTTTTTATCGTCACTTGCTCAGAATCAACAGCTGCTGTTGCTGGCAAATTCGATACATTTTTCAACCCTTCTTCTAATGCCTTCAACCTCATTTTCAGTTTCTCCTGCAAATTTAGTTAGATAAAGTTTAAGTAAAATAAGAAGAGATCTAAATTGCAGGAACAAAAACATAATTTGTCATGCCACATACTTTAAGTTGTGATTCGGCCTTAGCTGTTCTTTCAGCTACAGCAATCTTATCTCTCAACCTTTGTATCTCTGCCTACAAATGCATTATACAAATTAATCCAAGGAAATAAGATCTCATCGACTGCGAAGAAACAACTTGAAAAGTAACTAAAAAACGGTGAGTCATACACCTGGAAGAATCTTCTCTCTTCTAGCCATTGTTTAACAGGCATGACTTTATCTCTATCGTCCTTCCACTCGTTGGCCGCCACCGATGCTACGCGATTAGCTGAAACTCCAACTCTTGCTAATTCCCTCTTGAGAATCCTCTTCTCCTCCTATAAGATTAAAGCATCCTCTGTTGTCTCAAAAAAGAAAAAACACTGCATGGAGATTATTTCAGAAACAGTTTTGGACAAAATCATACTTTCATCTCAGAAACTTGGCGCTGGTAGTCTCGTACAGCATTCGCAGCTGCGCCACCAGCAAGAATGGATTCCTCGAGTTCACGAATAGTTTGAGTAAGCTTTTCGACCTCCACAGTCCTTTGGCGATTCGTTTTCTCTACGAACTTTTTTTCTTCCTGAGAATGATGAGGAATGAGAGTTGTTAACATAATACTTTTAGCGGTGCTTTCACATGTACATTCCTGCAAAATCAGCTACTTTAGGATCTTCTTTTATCTACCAAATTATCTATGGTTAGTACCTGGCAAATCTCTATTTGCCGCCTCAGCTCAATATTCTGGTTTTGCACTTCCTCTACAATAAGCGCCCGTTCGAGAGCACCGCATAAAATATTTTCTGCTTCAATCAGCGCTGCCTCTTTCGACTTCGTAGCCCTTTCCGAAGCCTTCTTATCCTCTTGGAGCATAGCAACCTGCGGCACAAATCCAGAAACTCGAAAATTCAAAGCTCAAACAACTAGTCACACTTGTTCTTTGCAGCACAAGGCGAATTCGAATTCGAACCTCGTTCTTGTATCTTTTGATCTCAGACTCGAGAGGTGCGACAATAGCTTCGAGCGGAATTGTTTTCTCATCCTTTTGTCCCGCGTGAACTCTTCTCAACGCCGCTTCGGCAGCGAACTGCGCCGCCAATGCCTCTTTCTTCTCATTGGTTAGCCTCTTTATTTCTAGATTCTGTTATTCTTGATTCTAAAATAGTGAGCACAATTTTCCATTTCTTTCTCTTTTTTTTTAAACAAAGTTGGATTCAAATAAAGGCACCTTGTCCTGAAGTTGTTTCTCGGCAGCTCCGAGCTTTTCATCCAGTTTTTTCAGTTCATTGCTTAGCTGCAAAATATGAAACGTCAGATACACAAATGTTCACACAATCAGAAGTGGATTTTGCTTCTACTGCCTATACTTGCAATCACTAATGGATGAATACATTATTTTGTACATCGATTACCTCGACGACGGCCTTATCTTTCAGAAGCTCTGTCACCTTCAAGGCCTTTATCTCATTATACGCGAGTACGAGTTCTCTCTCCTTTTCTGCGAATCAGTTCACAAACAAAAGCCAAAGTGACAACCATATGCATTAGAATAACCAACACAGATGTGTGATAACCCAAAATAAACCAAAAATTAAGTTAAAAAGTAGCCAAAAGAAACCGGATTGAAGAATACGACTAATGGCCTGTTTGGTCTCACTTCTGCTTCTACTTACAGTAACTACATTCTGAATATAAGATTACGAGCGTCAAAAGATATAAGCGCAAATTTAGCGATTCTACTTTTGATTTTGTTGTGGTCTAGTAATCCAAAAGCTTAAACTGACATATGAATATATATATATATATATATATATATANCTCCAATCGATTAAGTTCGAGTGCGAGAGGATTGGAATGGCTGGGAAGCATGTCTTTCCCGCCCAAACTACCCATGTTGCTGACAATTCTGTGTTCTCAGAAGCCTCTGTTTCCCACCTCACAAGTGACTAAAGTGAGGACTCCTGCAACCAAATGAGCAGGTTTGGGCCCAATTTATGATATGGGTTTCGTTAAGAAGAGCCCATTCTTTTACTCAAAAGATACAGAGAGGACAAGAGAGAGACAGAGAAGAGAGAGAATGCCGCGTTGCAGGTAGAGAGAGAGAAAGAGAGAGAGAGAGAGAGAGGGAGAGGGAGGGAAAAGGGGACCAGCAGATGCACTGCTTTGAAAGCCGGCTACAGCCGGCCTTGGTTGATTGGGATGGAAATGGATTCGGGTTGATGGAACTTTCGTCCCGATCCATTCTGAATAAGACGCTAAGTGATAGGTAAGAGTCAAAAATAAGAAAGGAGAAATAATCTGTTTTGATCTTCTATGAAGATAGAGGCGGATAGAAAATCTTTTTCTTTCTGTGAACCGTCGTGATCTGTTCAAAATTTACTAAAAACTCACTTTCATCTTGACTCGCCACAATGAAACAGTAAACGAGAAATATGAATAAGATGTTGACCCATCTAAATCCGTCAAAAATATTGGGCGAGAGGTTCCCGCCTCCTGCAGCTCCTCCTGGATCCACATTGTTTGCATCCTAGTTTAGTGGGTATTAGTAATCCATTTGTTGGTAGAGATTAATGGGGTGACTTGATATTTTCTAAAGTGTATATATATATATATATATATATATATATATATATATTCTTATGAGAAATAAAGAAAAAAAAATTAGCGTCTAAAGACTCTAAACTCCGCACCCAAATATTTAACAAATGATATCTTAAAAAGTCATGAATTATAATAGTCATACGAATAGATCATCATTTGATTTATTAAGAGTAGCAGTTTAAAATTTTATAAGTTTTAATATGACGGCCTTCTGAACGTACAAATAAGTCTATTAAGTCGAACTTTATTTTGAAATCTATACCATAGGATCTTAAAAATGGAGCGTGTAATATGTATTTGTATACCTTGTGTACAATAAGGCCATAATTTTAGGTGAGTATTTAGAGAATTAGAGAAGTTTAAAGCACAATAATAGACAAAATGGAAACATTGGTATAGACATATATGCTTACTTAATAAGATTCTCACAACTGGTTCTTAATTATCCAGATGATGTCGATTGATATGATTGGTGATAATAACTGTCTCGGACTACTATGTGTAGGGTAAGTAGTGATGATTGCATAGCTTGACTTTTTTGGGGTTTTAGGTGAAGGCCAAAATTAACACATTATCATTTACAATGTTCCCTTTTTTCACTTCATATTTGCATCTTAGTGCTTATTATTAGAATGTTTATTTTTTTAAGAAAAAATTGAGTTAGTAATTTATAACTTCTTCTAATTAAAGATGTTCGCAAATTATAACACACGTACGTATCTATATATCAAGAATTTATCAAACAAAGGCTTTAAAGGCTTGAAGTATGTAAGAAATAACATAAAAAGGACTTCAATAAAATTTATTGGTTAATTTGTTCCTGGAATTCATCTAATTAAGGCTTTAGTGGCTTAGAAAGATAAAAGGTAAATTTCAATTTGCTCCCCGTTAAGTTTAACGATACTTTGTCGCTCCATAGTTTAAAAAATTGCATATAACAATCATGTAATCTTACTTTTCTTTCACCAAAAAATCCATCCGTCAAATAAGATAGCAAAGTAATTTTTTTTAAAAAAAATCATACAATGTATATCATGTTTAGCGATAGTTTCTTACAGTAAAATAAAAATAAATTGAAATGATAGTTAAATATAATTTTTTAAACCGTGTAATGGTAAAATGAAAACGCAATATTAAACTGCAAGATAGCTAATAAGGTATAATTTTTTTTACCACATGATGATAAAGTAGAACTACGTTAGATCACGGTGAGGTAAATTAAAGTTTACCTAAAGATAAAATTGGTGGGGGGAAAAAAGGACCAAGTCCCCACCTTAGCTTAAAAGAATGTCACAAATGTTGCTATACATCTTATTCATGAATCTCTCACATATGGCTCCAGTGGTCTCCTTTAACATTGCTTTAGTTTCTTATACGACAAGGCGACAAAGGAAAGAACACATCCCCTACCAACAACACCAACAATGACCATCAAATAAAATATACCTAACTTAAAAGAAATCTCTAGCAATTAATCTTTTTTTTTTTGAGAGATAGGTAGCACGCTACCCGCTTCGTTTATTTCATTTAGAAATAAACTTAACTAGAAACGTGAATCAACTAGGATTCGAACTTGGGTCTCGGGTACCAACCACCAAGCCCTTTGCCGCTTGCTCTAGGAACGGGCGGTATCTCTAGCAATTAATCAAACCCACACTCTTTTGATTTAGATTCTCTTTTGCTCATGCTTATCTCTTTTTTGTGTGGATGAGGGTGTAAAGCAGTAGACACAAATTAGCTGGTGAAAACTATGTGTGAGTACATGCTTTTATTTTTGATATCTAAAATTGAAGTGGGGGTTCCACCATGGAGTGTCTCCTCCTTTTGGCAACATGATATGAAGATTATCAACAGTCCATCAACTTAATTATGGGGGCTGGTGAAGGCTATTGTTACCAAAACCATGGATGCGCTACTTCTAAAAAAAAAAAAAAAAAAAAAAAAAAAAAAAAAAAAAAAAAAAACACTATTACTATACCCAATATTGCATCAGTAAAAACTAGAGTTAGTGTTGTTCCTTTTTTTTTTCCTTTCATTTTTATGTTTGGAGTTGAGGCTCGGAGAATTATTTCTTTTGTTTATATTCAAACCCACAAACTATTTCGAGCGTTCGGACACCAACAGCTAGATTTAAGCACGGGTGATAATAATTGTTGGTATATATTTCTTGATCCATTTTTTACTAAATCAATCTTTTGTATAATATGGTATCGAAATCAACTCTAAACTCTTTTCATTCTGTGAGATGTTGGGATCAATCCCCACTTTTAATGTCTAACTAAGAAAATCCTTTCGCTCTATGGGCCATGCAGCATTATGGTATATCATGTTCAAGCTTTATGACAAGAGTAATACTTCTATACTTTTTTTTTTTTTGTTACCGTTCATTCACGTGTATTCAACGGCTCGGATTTAGTTTTTTTAAAATAATGACCTACAATAGCAGGTCACTTTAGGAGAGGTACCGGTTACCAGGTATCTCAAAAAAAAATATTTTTGTCTTTTAATACATGGGCAATTTAGTCATTTTACATCTACTATATTTTCCAAATTTTTATTTTTTCTTTGTTTCCTTTTTCTCTCTCTATCTTTCCTTTCATAATTTGGCATTTCATATAAGAAAAATTTCAAATGATTTGACAATATAATCATTGAATTTAAACTTTAAATAGTAATATGAAATTCCTCTAATTTAAATTTCACTTTTAAATTTAAAATTTAATATTATATTCAAATTTATATTTTAAAAATTTAAGTTTCATATAAATACTTTGAAATATGGTAAACAGAAATAATTGTTTGAATTCTAGTCTTCTGGTTTAGGTTTGGTTTTGGGTTTCGAAAAATTGGTCAGTTTTGAATTTGGATATGGATTTTTGAAATCCGTCGAGTTCGGAAATAAGTTTTGTGATTGTTAGTCAGATTCGAATTCAAATTCCTAACTATTTTTTTTCTCACCAATAATTCTAATCTTTTTAATTTATATGTTTAAAATTATATTTAAAATATTTATTAGCTCTAACAGTTAAATTATCATTCTGTTTAAAATATTTATTATCTTTACCGGTTCCAAATTGTTCTTAATGTTATTCGGTTCAATAGGTTAAAATCAGATTCTTGATAGAATAGGTCAAAGTCTGATCAGTCAAATCAATCGGTTCAATCTAGTTTTTAAATCATTGAATTTAAAATTTAAATAGTAATATAAAATTCCTCTAGAGAAATCTAGTTGTAGAAATCTTACTCTCTAAGTTTTTTATGCATTACGTTTTAAACTGGTGCGAATAAACTGTATTTTAAATCTTGGTAGAAATTTAGTTTTTAAATAGTAATATGAAATTCCTCTAATTTAAATTTCACTTTTAAATTTTAAGTATTTAATTTTTAAAATTTAAATTCATCGTATTTAGAAATAAAACTATTTCTAAAATTTCTATAATTTAAATTAATGCATAATTTGAGAAGCACTAAAACATTTAAAGTAGATTCCTAAATTAATGCCTAATAATTGCATAAATTTGGTTAATCAATTAATTTTCTAAATTAGTGCTAATTAATGCATAAATTTAGGACGTCAATTAAAAGTTTTTTTAAATATTGTATTATTTAATTACCAAACTAACCTTGAATAAAACAATCATTTTACCTGCTAAGTATTAAAGTTACATTTTTACCCTCTATTAATCAACGGTTAAGATCTTTTTTATTTTTTAAAAAAAAAAGTACCTAATCATTTCTCTTGGTTTGAGACCACCTACAATGTGAAAGCTTAGGAAAGGTTTTTGGGAGGATTTACAAATGAGAAATAAGTTAATAAGTTATTTTTCACCTATCAATTTTAGTGAATTAGTCATCAATTTGAAAAACTTTTATGATTTTAACCCCATGTACTATATATGACTTAAAAATTCTACTCTTTTTTTTGGTCTTTTGTGATTAGAACTTTTCCTTAAAGAATGATTGGATGGAGAGTGTGTACACTTGGATTTTAACTGTTTCTTATTGAGTCCAAGATATGGTAGGTGAGCAGTAACATTGTGAGGGGGACAAGCATGGTTTGAATCAAAGAACTCAATAAGAGAATTAGGGTAGGTGAGGAGTGGTGACATGATCTACAGAAGTCGGCTAGGGGAGAGTAGTCATTGCCGAGTTAGGCTTTGTAAGCTGATACTTCTAGGGTTTGACACCAACTTGCGTGTTTATTTCAATGAAAGCAGAAGGGGTGAAGTTGTTCTCGGCTGTAAATGCGCACTTTTGTTGTTTCATTCATCATAAATTAAATTCACCTCTAAACTCTACTTTCTGAAAACACCAAAATTGACTTCGTTCAAAATCAATTTATGTGAGAAAAAAAGATAAAAGAATAATAAAAAAAATCAACTGCTATATACGGTGGTGTGAAAATTTTCAGTAAAATACAAAAAGGGATAATTAAAGTTAAAAATCAATTATTGGTATTTTGTCAAACAAATAGATTTATTTATTTATTTATTTATTTTTATTTTGGTTTCCACTCCCTCTCTCTTGATGGGGAGATGGGAGGGATAAGAAGGGGATATTTACTTGAAGTAAGGCATAAGTAAATTATTCACTACTTATCCTTTACCTGTACTTTAATAAGGCAAAAAATTAGATTAAGCAATTAGTACGTGTTTAATAATATTTGTTAATGTATGGTAATATGGAAGCAGGATTAATAAAGCTGAAGAATGATTGGTATTTTTATTACAGTTTGTAATTTTACAAAAGCAAAACTTTTACCTCACTGACCGTCCCCAGAGCAAGTGGCAAAAGACTTGGTGGTTGGTACCTGAGGCCTAAGTTCGAATCCTAGTTGATTCACATTTTCAGCTAAGCTTATTTCTAAATAAAATAAACGAAGCGGGTAGCATGCTACCTATCTCTCAAAAAAAAAAAATCCTTTTACCTCAAGGCCACTCACAAAGCTAGACACGCATGCGTAAAGTGATAGCAAAATTTTTGAAAGAGATTTTTCCAATGAGAATTAAAATATGTAGAGTTTTTTTTTTTTTTTTTTTGAGAATTATACCAACGATCCACCATTTTAAAATAGCTATCCAATCTTTCAAAATTTTATTTTACTATACAATTATTCAATTTATTTTATTTAAGTCAGTCAATAATATTTTGACTTTAAAATTTAACCCAATTATTTACTTTAGTAAATTTTTAATTTGCGAGAGTTGCATGAAGCATACTGATTAAATCTATAAAGATAAAGAATACATTTACATCTTGAAGGCAAAGTGTTATTAACTTACTCAAATTAAATAAATTGAAAGGTTAGATAGAAAAATTAAAATTTTTAATTTATGGTTTGATAGCCATTTCAAAATTATTGGTCCATAATTCAGGTAAGTTATATATATATATAGAGTCCGGCTATTATTCTATTAATAGGATTGGAGCCATTGTCCTATCAAGTCGTTTTGATTGATCGGAACTTCAAATTGATAATCGGCACCGTTGAAATTGATCTACACAATTAAAAATGTTTAGAAACCAAATTTTGTAATATTTAAAAATCATTATCAAGTTCATCTTAAAAGTTAAAAAATGAACGGTCGTAAATGAATAACCTTCTTAAAATAGAGGTTAGACTTTCTCAATTCATAATCAAAGTTATTAAACATTATCTAAATAGTATAAAAAATTTTCTATCAAAAATTCAAGCAATTTGGATTGCTCTACACCGTTAAACAAGCAAACGGCTCATAGAGGCCGTCAAAAATTGTCGATTTTACGATACTTTGATCACCATGTAAATAATTTTTAAAATTTATGAAATTTAGTTTCTAGATATTTCAAATACTCTAGATCAACTTCAACGGCTCTGATCATCGATTCGGAATCTCGATCATCAAAAACAATTTGATAGGACAAGTGCTCCTATCCTATTAATAGGATAGTAGCTCTAGCATATATATATATATATATATATATATATAATTTTTGTGGAACATTTATTTGAAGTTCATGACATTCTCTAGTAAATTTTTGGTGATATTAACGTATCAACTTCTTGATTGGTTTTGGCACGATCCAACGGAAAAAACAAAAAACGTTCACTCTACATATTTTCATGTAAATCTTTTCAATTTGAGTCTTTCTTTCATAGAAATTCCTAATAACTTCACCTTTATGCCCCGTATCTATATACAGTTCAAGTTTTATAAGCTTTGTATATATGTATATTCCTATCTTTATACAATTTCAAAAAAAAATTCTAATTTACTGTGTTTTCCAGATGCCATTGGGAATACTTGAAAAGAACACCTCTAACAAAGAAACTGCAAATGGTTAACAAGAAAAGAATTGAGATCAGTTTTTTAAATTACAAAGAAAAACACTTACATATTATTGAAGTGGGGTAGATATATGCTTCTAATAGCATTAAATTATTGGTGTTTATGAAGTTTCGGTCTTTAAATAAAAGATTGTGGGATCGGAATGATCGTCATCCCTCCAGATCGAGCTTAGGGGTGGTTGGCGAAATAGTATGATTGTAGATCTAAGAAAAGTTGATAATATTCTGTACGTGCTTGGTGCTATTAGAAGCATTAATTCAAGCCAAACTCTATCTTATTAGTCCTAATATTTTTGTATATAACTACAACATATTTAGTTACTAGTCACCATTGGAAACATATCCACTAGAGATCATTTATGGACCTAATTAGAAGTGAGAGTCGACGTACATTCAGAACACTTACAAACATATGCATGTACAAAACCTAAGGATATTCTTAATTATCAAGGTAAGATAAGAGTACAATATATACAAATCAATTAAGTACTCTAACATCCACAATATATATATATATATATATATAGAGAGAGAGAGAGAGAGAGAGAGAGAGAGAGAGAGAGAGAGAGAGAGAGACCGAGAAAGAAACTAGAATATTATTGATTTATATATAGTCCCCCTCTCACGCACACCAAAAAAAAGAAAAAAAGAAAAAGCATGCATGCAACCTATATAAGTTTATATGCCGATAATTATAAGATGCCTTACGTATTTACACATACGTACCAAGCTCATCTCCTTCTCCAGCTATCACCAGAAACTTATTGAGCACATCACATTAATTAATACATATATATAATACATATAATATATATGTTCTAGCACAGTTTTTAAAGTTGATCAGGCCATAAGAAGGCACCCATGGCATAATCTCTCTTCTCCTCAAGAGACCCATCAAAGACCAAACCATACTCCCTCAGCAACAAATCCAACCTCCACTCCTCCATCTTCATGTAGTCCTCTTTCTTGCACCGCGGGTAGTGCAGCGGCATCTGGAACCCCTCGTAGCTCACCGTTCGAATCTTCGCAGCCACAGGCGACTTTTTCAGGCGCGCGTCGACGACCCTCGAGCAGTCGACGAATTGGCTTGTTAGAAATAGTTGGAGGAAGGATTGGAGAGCCATCGATCTCGCTCTCACTCTTATTTAACTCCCTCCCCCTCTCTATCTCTTTTGCTCTCTTCAGCTTGCTCATATTCGAGGAGGAGGGTGTAGTTTATTTATAGGCTCGAGTCGCAGAAACAGTTGCTTGGACTCGGTGCACCACATGCCGCATTTTGAGCCACAAAGGGCCTAAAATCATTGAATCAATTATTGGATGTGTTATACGACAAACCAAAACTCCGTAAATTATTTATATGTAAATATATATATAATTAATTAATAGGCTAGTTAACACTTAACAACACATGCACTTAAGACAAAGTTTAAGGTGAAAACGAAATATATTTCGTGAAAAAAGAACAAATTAATATAGTTAGTTTGATTTTACGATATTAATTCATAGCAACCCAATAATAATGATTTTTATGAAACATGTTATTTAAGCATGACTCAACTAGCACATATATGCATGGTCATGGTTTTAATTACATGCACACAAGCTACACTTCAATGTCATGCCCATTTATGATTAGTGGAAGGATACTTTTGCGTGCTCGTTTGGATCATAAGATTCAATTAATAAGAGATAATTACACAATGTAGACTATTTTGCACACTTAAGAGAATTTTAATTACAACAACCTGCTTACGCTGATGTGATAGATTTTAATTGTTTTTAAACTATCATAACTATTATTTTTTCATCTAAAACATTATATCCGATCAGCATATTCAAAGTTATTTATCAAATGTGCAAATAAGCATTATTATTAACTCTTAGGACACGTTTGGTTCAAAATTGGATCGAAAAGCAGAATAGAAATGAAAATTGAATGAAATTGAAAACAAAATGATAGAAATTCTTAAATTGTTTGGCTTATAACAGGGCCCAAAAGTTAAAATCATGATCAAATAAAAAATTCAAAATATTTAAATAAATTTTAGATATAAATTTAAATTAGAATTTAAATCCAAACTGAAGAAATATTTTTAAAAATTGAGTTTTGAATATGCAATTCAAATTCCAATTAAAAAATTTATAATTTATTCTAAAATTAAACATATGTATAGTTAAATTTGAATTTAAATAATTCTCGATGAAAAAAAATTTTCTTTCCAATCTCTTTCAGAATTGATTCCCACTTTTGCAATAGAAATTATTTAAAGAAAACTCAGCTCCCTTCCGAAATCGCTCTCAAACGAAACACCGACAATAAAAATATAAACCATTCGATCCGATCTCCCTGATAGAAATTTTTTTCAAGAAATTTGATTTGCCCTAAAATTAAAATGGCTTTAAATTAAACATGAAAAAGAACCATTTCGATTTTCATTTCAAATGTCAAGATCCTATCAATGAATAAGAGGTGCCCTTGTTAACATTGCATCTATTGAGAGTGAAATTATACACAACTTACTTAATGAATGAAGCAGGTAGCTTGCTACCTATTTCTCAAAAAAAAGAAAAAAGAAAAAAAAGAAATTATACACAACAAATGGGGATAGTAGCTTAACATGATTGGTTTAGTATTTATTACATTGCGATCCACCTGGCTTAATATGGGGAGGATTGGGATTCCGTATAAGGATTTAATGGAATGTGATGTTGATGTTCAACTGCATTAATTATTAGCCCCTCCCTCAATTATTGAATCCAATTGGCCCCCATTGTTCCCTTAATTAATTGATGAGATTATTTGTTGCCTCTTCTTTTCTTTTTTTCTTTTTATTTTTTATGTTTTTTTGTTTCCAAATTGTGAATATATAATATCACACATTTTATATATCCTGCTAGGAATTTAGGAACTGTTCGGTTTCTCAATAATGATTTATCAAAATTTTTAATTTTTTGTCGTTTATGATTGAAGAAAAAATAAGTATTTTTGGATATTTTTTTTCCATATTTTATGAAAATTAGTATACTATTTGTATAAAATATGAAAAAAAAAAGAGCTTGATTTTTCAGAAACAAATGAGCAAAAAATTTAAAAACGATTTTTCATAAAGAAAACTTTTTTTTTGAAATTTTTTTCACACTGTTTCGACAAGCCAAACAATCCTGTAGGGAATAGAACGCAATTGGAATTTGGCTGCTTAATTTGTAGTGCTAAATGACTCCGACCAATTCAAAATTTTAAATTTAGAGATGAATAAATTCCTATATATTGTATGGTTATCAGATTTTCTTAATTCTGTTCAATATGTGATCATTTGTATTCATAAGTCATAACACGGTTTCTTAACACAAGAAAAGCGCTACATATACGCGGTAGGACAAAATAGGTCATATAAAAACTCGCGAGTTAGCAAGACGCCACAAATATTTTTTTTTTTGAGAAAGAGGTAGCAGACGCCACGAATATTGTTGTAGAGATAAAAGTCTATGTGCTGGAAAATTTGAAAACATGGGAGTTGTTCATGATCAAACTCTGCTAATGTTAATTAAAAAGACGTGGATCGATTAAAATGCTTAAACTGATAGGTGAAACTATAAGAGTCCTTAATTTTATACTACAATTAAACCCAAAAAAAAAAAAAAATACAAACAGTAGGTTGGAACTTAACTAAGTTATTAAATTTCCTTAAGCAATTAAAGCAGAAGAATTTATTTTTAACTTGCATTTTAGAATCCTGCAATCTTGCTTCCACCATCAATTATATAACCACAAAATAAATTTATAAATTTATTGTTTTTGAATTTTTAAAACTATAAATTTAACATTTATAAATTCTTAGATGTATAAATTTAATAAATTTTAGTGTGTTTAATTTGAACATTTATAGATCTAACTTTTTTTTTAAAAAAAAGTGTGATTTAAAATTCTGCAATCCTACACAATCAACTAAAAATATATTTTAAAAACAAATTTATAAATTTTAAAATAATAAAAAATATTATGTTTTAATTTTAAAAATATAAACTTAACTTTTATAAATTTTTAAATGCATAAATCTAATTCATAACTATAAAAAAGTTTGGTCAAGTAATTTAAATATTTAACTTTATGTTTTAAAATTTTCACAACAATTTCACAAATGTTAAAATATATGAATTTAAAACATAAATTGAAAACTTACAAATTAAATATTATAATTTTAAAAACTTATAAATATAAATTTCGGAGGTACGTAGTTATCACTAGCGTAAGATTGATAGGATGGATGGATGGTGAAATTTCCTAAATTCCCTCCAATCTTAAAAATTAAAAGGTTGGGATTATTTATTAACAAAATAAAAAAACAATTGGCTTATCCTTGAAACTCACAATTATTATAGTAGTATAGGTATAGATACATGGAACAGGAGCAATCATGCGTGCGTAAATTCTTTATTAATATATTAATTACTATCAGTTTAAGTCAAAATTCTTGTTAATTATATTAATTAACATGACCATTAATGTTCAATAATGTTAATTATTTTTCCAATATTATTTTGTTTTTGCTCAACTACATCATCATCAAATTTGTTATAAGGGACTATTGAACTTAATTTAATTAAGCAACCTCCTCAGTCAAAACTCTTCTTTAATGTCGAAATTTCCAAACATAATTTCTCAGTAAAAACAAATTTTAGCTCGAGTAATTTCATTTTATAAAAATTTGTGCTTGGTTTAGATGCTACGCTATTTTTTTTTTTTTTTTTTTGAGAAAAAGGATGCTACGCTATTGAAACACAGATTTTATTGGGCCATTACGAGCCCAAAATCGTTTCATTTGGAAACGATCTAAGCCCATTTTCACCCAACATTATTCAAAATATTATAAAACAAAATAAAATTATAAAATAATCAATATCAGCAATTTGACGCTAGTTTTTCTTTTTGGAAACTTTTGTTTTTTTGTTTCTTCTTTTCTGTTTTTCGATAAAATACCATATGTATATTTATATATAGGTATATATCATACATCTCTCTCATTTTTGAATTCACAAAAGTTCAAATAAATTTAGTAGAAAATAAGAAAATAAAACTAGCAAAAGAAAGAAGATAGATCTTCAGGAAGAGGATTACGTGTGGAGGTTAGGGTCTTAGGGAAGGGCACGTGTACGTGGATGCATGCATGAAGTGCACTTCACCCTGGAGTCCTGGTCCCGCTGCGTGCATGCGTTTGTACATCATTTCAAGTCAATAACTTTCCACTTTTATATATATACACCAAATAAATAAATAAATAAATAAATATATATATATATATATAGAGAGAGAGAGAGTCCGGCTATTATACTTTTATGAGTATATTGGCTCTCTTATACTTAAAAATTTCGGCCTTTAGATTTATTTTATTAATCATTTCCACCCGTTACATCATACTATTCAACAAACTACCCACTCAACCCTAGTAGGGGATCATTATTATTCTAAGTGAGGACCACCATCAACCTAACCATACATCCCACAATCAACAGTTAAAAATTCATGAGTACAAGAAGGACTATACTCATAAGAGTACAGTAGCTCCAACTTATATATATGATAATGGGGAATATAGAATTGAGCTAGAGTACTTTTAGAAGTATCATCTTTTTGGTGCGTCTAAATTTTTAGCCCTTGGATCTTCTCCTTGATTACTAATAGCCTTTAGATCAAGCACTATTCGACCTACCACCACCTATCGCCACCTACCACCATCATCTCAACTCTATATCTCTCCATCCAAAAGCTAAAAACTCAAAAGCACCACCCCTTTAGTGCTTTTGGAAGTATTCTAGCCCAACTCTGATAATGACTATGATAATGGTGTTTCTTTTCAATATTTTTTCTATTGAATCCAGAGTCTACTGAGAGTTGGTGGAATAATATAATTTAATAGTGAAAAAGTTACTAATAAATACTATTCATATGTTATGTTAGATAACCAGCTTTTATATATATATATATATATATATATATATAAAATTTCCCTTTCATTAATCAAATCTTTCCTTGCGTACATTGTCCAATGGTCTGAGACGTGCGGAAGTCCCTAACCTTTGTTTGTTTACTCTTTATAGCTAGGAAAATTCGATTGTGGATGTGCAAAAATAGATTACTTCATGCGTGTGCGTGACGTGATGTACATTAATTTTATGCACATACTGGTGGGGGGGCCAGTTCGAGAGCAAAAAATTTGTGAGCTTTATAAATTCAACTGCATCTTTTATCTCAGGGAAGTTGATGAAAAGTTGATCTTCATACAATTATAAACGGGAGTACAGATGATCTCGTCAATTCGATGTCGAAACAAATACGGGTGAAGCAAAAAATTTGTGAGCTTTATAAATTCAACTGCATCTTGTACCTTATGGAAGTTGAAAAGTTGATCGTCGTACAATTATAAGCGAGAGTTTAGATGATCTCATAAATTCGGTGTCGAAACAAACGCCAACAGCGATCACGTTTTCGAATTCATAAGTTCAACCGCCAAAATCCAGAAAACAAACGGGCTCTACAAACATGTCACTTAATTTCATATTTCAATCCATTAAAGGACTTTATATATAGTGAAAAGACTCTGATAAAGTACAGGACAATTGATCTCGTTCAACTGCAAGATAGGATAAGGACTATACATAGGTATAACGGGGGAGGGTTCAAGAGGTGTGCAAATGATGCATCTGGATCATTGTATTAATACATATTTCTTTTTTTTTTTTGAGAAATTATTAATACATATTTCTAAACCCATATTATATAATACTAGTAAAGTCTCTCGCGTGATGCGACGGAGAGATAATAAAAATAAAATAAAAATTTATGAGAGAAATAAAAATATGGGAATATATATTTCATGATCGTTGAGAATGAGACAGCTGGTGATGGCACTGTACGCCGTTCTTATCGAGGATACTTGAGAAACAGCGAATCGGAGCCGAAGGGCTCTAAGCGGCGAGCAAGAGAAAAAGGGAAAGAGAAGAAAACAAATGTAAAATTATAGAAAGAGAAAGAGTTTTACTAAGATAAAAAAAAAAGAATATAAAAAAATTTAAAACAAACAATAGATCCCACCATCCTGAAATAAAGGTGGTACATCTACATTAGATTCAACCATAAAAAATCATGTATAGAATATAGATTTATAATATATATATATATATTATATATATTATATATTATATATATATATATATATATATTATATATATATATATATATATATATATATAATCGTCGAGTCGTGTCGGAAGTCTGAAAGATGGAATTTGGAAGCGAGGGATGTTCGCGCCTATGGTGGAGATAGTAACATTCACGAACTGGCACATGGGGGTGCGGATAAAGAGTTTAACCCAGTTGGCGGCGATATGGTGGGTCATATGGGCGGAACGCAATAATATTATCTTCAACGACGCGCGACCCAATGCTTCTCAGGCTCTCGTACGTGTCAAGAGTCTGATCAAGGATTGGACGGAGGACACCTAGCTTTTGGACGGAGGACACACAACTTCTTTTTTTTTTCTTTTTCCTTTTTTCTTTTTTTTTGCTGCCTGACTCTCAAGGAGGCCTTAGCTGCCTCCATTTTGTTCGCCTAATTCATTTTACTTAATGAATGAAACAGGTAGCTTGCTATCTTTCTCTCAAAAAAAAAGATTATAGATATAGATGTAGATATAGATATAGATATGAGTAAACTCATTCATACTGTAAGATGCTGATTTCGATCAATCTCATCCATTAATTTCACATACTTTTGAAGCGTTAATGTATATATATTTCTGAATTTATTAGTAAATAATATTTTTGGGTAACAGATGAATAGATGATACTTAAAGGAGGTCTTCGCGTGCATCGGGCCTGAGATGCGGCCGCTGCTGCATGCAGCAGCGCCGTTCGTGCTACATTTCTTTAAAAGCGCTGCCACATAAATGCAGCAAAAAGCAGCAGCAGCAGAAGCTGAAGCAGAAGCGTTCTTTGTTGCTGTACCCTCCCCCCTCCCCCTACCTAGGAATATTAATTTGGATTCCACACCTTATATATTAATTTCTCCTCCTAGCTATATATAGCTATATATATATATATATATATATATATATAGAATTATAGATCCCTCTCTTCTATGGCTACCATGTACATCATCATGTACTACTCATCTTTATTTCTTTCCCTACTTTATGTTAAATATAAAAATGTTTAAAATATCGTCCTATAATAGTTTAAGTTTTTAGAGTATAACGGTTATTTCATATGGTATCAAAGCAGGAGGTCCTGAGTTCGAGTCACGCCAGGCTCCTGGCATATTAATTTTCTCCAATTTAATTCAAACTCACGTCATGGACCGATTAAAAAAAATTTCGAGCCCAGACGTGAGGGAGAGTATTAAATACAAAAATATTTAAAACACCGTTCTCTAATAGCATAAGCTTTTAGAGTACAACGGTTGTTTCATACTTCATACGTCACCTCGAAAGGAACAATCAGAGTTAATTTGCCTTTAATTAATTGCTTCCATTTTTTTTATTTCCTTTCCCACTCTTCTAGCAACAATCCACCATGCTCCAATCCCTTAAAACAGATTTTATAATATTTTATAAATTATACAATTCAATTATTAAATTTAAATTTTAAAATTATGTCATAATTATTTTTTCATAATTTATATTTTCTACTAATTAAATACCCTCGCAAGTATTAATTTATAAAATTTATTTATAAGCATAATATTATTTTTCTGAAAATTGTGTCAATGATTTTATATTAAAATTTTGAATTAATTGCACACGGCTCCTTATAAACATATCGAATAGCAGATAAATTTCTGCAGAGTTCAAGTTTTCATTTTTATCTCTACAAAAGTTCTAACGCTTTCAAATATATTTCTACTGTTAGGATCCGATAGAAAATTACAATTAATTATAAGTAAAATACTTAACCTTGATTAATAAATAAGATAAATTAATATTTTTACGCCTCTTATATTATAATAATCTTATTCACTTATGGAAGGTCTTTTTTGCACAATACTAATCGTTGAGGCCTTTACATGTACATATTTATGATGATAAAAATATTATTTTATTTATCTGCTGTTAAAAAAAAATAGTGTTCTAACGGCAACAAACCAGAGAAGTAAATATAAATATTACTGTATTTTTTTTTTTTTGCAAAGATAAAAGTGAAAAGTTAAACTTTATAGGAATATATTTGCTATTCCATATATTTACAGTGAGCTGTATGCAATTAATCCTAAATTTTTTCACCTTTTCTTTTACATTGAATTCCCAATAAATGTGATATTTATGATATTGAGATTATGACAAAAATTTTAAATTAAGATAATTTTTTTTAAATTTAAAAGTAATGTAAACTAATCACACGATCAACCAAATTATCACTATCGGAATGCTTTAAGAAGTTCTTTTTGCGCTTGTCGATTTGATCATCCCCAATCCACATACAAACAGCACAAATTCGTGGGTGAAAGTACTCCTACTTATCATTCTATTTGGAACAGATCAAAACAAAAAAAGAATTTATATCAAAATTTTGACATATCAAAATGGATCAAGAAAAACTATGTATGCGTAATTTCTTCGTGTTTCGCTTCATTTTTTTTTTTTTTTTTTTTTTTGTAGAAATGAAAATCGCTGCGCATGCACATGAGCCAACATATGATAGCACGTGCCATCGCTGCGCATGCACGTGCCTCGTCGACAACTCCGCCCCTGGATTCGTACACCTGGGCACCAACACTGAACGTTATTTCCCAACGTCGCAATGAAGAAGGATCCCTCCCTCGCTCTCCACAGAGGAGCCTCGGAATTCGTGAGACTTGATGCCAAACACATCACGGCCGTCGAGATCGACCCGACGTCCAATCAGTGACCGGGGCCCACCGTAGCACACGCGCACACAAAGATTAGATCCCTCACCGCGAGTCAAAGATCATACGGCTGGATCTTTCCGTAACTCGAGGGGGGGCATTTAATTCAGAGGCCTCGAACGGTGATCCCTAGTACTCCGTAGGCCGGGAGCATCGTTTCGTGAACAGGGCCTTTGAGCGCGGTTGGGAGGTGCACGGATGACGTGGTGAACCGAGCCCCAGGAACAAATGGACGGTGCGATTGTTTAATGTGCGCACGCATCGTAAAGAATGTCCTCCCGCGTGATGGAACCCCGTCCCCCCGCACGGTGGCGATCGCCTCGGGGAACGTAATCCGATGTGACCCCACCCATTACTCCCGAGACGATTCCCAGCCGTCCGATCACGATCCGACGAACCGGGCTGCCGACCCGTCATAAATACGAGGGCCCGGTCCATCAGTGGCATTCCCGTAAATATTGGGAGAAAGAGCGGCCATTGGTGTAAAATAAATGCGTGGCGTGTGGAGGGTACATAAAGCGGTGGGCAGTGCAGCCAGTGCTCTATCCTTTTCAAATGCCCAACCGTTTTGGGGGAAAAAAAACAGGGAAGTGGATTTCGCCAGCATCCGACGGTGGAGATTTAATCATGGGCTCGCTCAGCATCTCGACCGTTGTCGCCTTCGGTGTACTCTTCTCCTTGCTCTGCTGCGGTGCGTTTTCGTCGAGTTATATTATTATTATTACTCGGTTTGCATGCGAAGCTTATCCGATGGCAATTATGTAATTTTGGTGAATTTTTAGGGGTGTTGTCGTACGAGAGCAAAATGCATGGTACGGCAGGGCAGGTGGGTGGGGCGAGAGGTCGACGGATCGTCCCTTCCCCGCGCAATCAGACGGCCGGGACGCGCAAGCTCCTCGCAGTGGGTACGATCCGACGGCTCAAACTAACTGATGACTAACTAACTAACTAACTAACTAAAGTGCGCTATACATGTTCCCCCAAACACATCTCATTGTCAACATATACACGTTGATGCTTATATCAGTACTTCTATAGCGCGTGGATTTTCTACTATATGAACAAATATATGATGATAATTTTGTGTGGACTTATATAGCAGTGTTCAGTATCTGTTCTGTCAGTAATAAGAATTATATNTATATGGACGGCTGATATGATATTTTTGAACAGATGGCGGTGGGAGCGGCAGCAGAGAGGAGATGATGAAGAGGAAGAAGAGGGTGGATCGGATGGGGGGGGAGGCGTGCACGAGGGAGGACGTGGCGGTGTACCAGGGGGCGACGGCGCCGCTGCCGAACGGGATACCGACGTACACGGTGGAGGTGCTGAACGCGTGCGCGTCGGGGTGCGCGGTGTCGGACATCCACGTGGCGTGCGGGTGGTTCAGCTCGGCCCGGCTGATCAACCCGCGGCTCTTCCGCCGCCTCCGCTTCGACGACTGCCTCGTCAACGACGGCCGCCCCCTCGCCCCCGGCCAGTCCCTCTCCTTCCAGTACGCCAACTCCTTCCCCTTCCCCCTCGCCGTCACCTCTCTCTCCTGCTACTAACTAACTTTAACTAACGAACTAATTTTGTTACCTAAGAAGTACATAAGAAATGAATGGAGAAGTGGTTTTAGTATATGGTATGATGAGAATAATAATAATGTACTCTAGTTACTATATATCAGAGCTGTAATGAATGATGAATTTATATTAATATTTGCAACTACTGGCTTATTTGTTTGACAATTAATTTGGGAGAATCAGCACACGTATAGTTGTGGTGTAGATGCAACATATAAATACTTCTTTGGCTTGGAATTCTCCGGTCGGATCGACCGGACCGCGAATGAGACCAGTTCGATCGGTTGCCGATTTTCGGGTCTCACAACACAATTTTTAGATTCGGTCTCGTTTTCACGGCTCGTGTTCGACCCCCACCGACCGCGACTAACGCAGTTAGAGCTACAAAAGTGGTGCGACTGTTACCAGTTCCGTCCAGCGTAGCCATTTGGTTCAACTGGTCTAGTTTCTCGAAGTCGAAGGCGAATGACCGGAATTCGACCGGTTTTGGCTCGGTCGGTGCCTGATCGGTTCGGGACGTGCTTGGCCTCGGCTCCTCAGTGGACTCATGCCTGTGGGGGAGCTCAAATCTCGGGTGTCTACGGGCCGGTTGGGCTGTACGATCAATGCCGGGACCGTTTTCGGCCCAAGAGTAGTGGAATTCTAATGCAGAGAGCCCATTGGGCAAGCCCAGAATGAGCCCACCACATTTTTGGTAGTTCGATCAAACGCTTTTATTTGTATAAAGATTTTAAGAGGAGGACATTTTATAACAAACTTGATCGCCATTCGTATCATCTACGTATAAGTTACAGCATCACTATCCTAAATAATCATTATACAAACTTTTGATCTCAGAGGAACTCTACGAATCCAGTTGAGTTAGGCTTGTCAAATCGACAAAAGTGCATACAAACGGTGAGTGTCGCAACCCAATTTGGTTCACCGAATTGGCAAAAAAATTAGTTCAGGCTCGTCTAAGTTTTATGTTCTCATTTCTACAATAAAAAATCAAAAGACCTGTGAAGAGTCTATCTTTTTTTCTTTTTTTTCTTTTTTTTCTTTTTTAAGAAACTCGTTTCGTCTATTTTATTTAGAAATAAACTTAGCTGGAAATGTGAATCAAATAGGATTCGAACTTGGGTCTTAGGTACCAATCATTAAGTCCTTTGTCACTTGCTCTAGGGACGGTCGGTGTGAAGAGTCTATCTTCGTATGCCAATTCCAAGGCTATGAGTGGAGTTAGCTAGTCTCATAATTACAAACAACCCCCTGTCAAAAATGAGTATTCGTCAAGGCCTATATTCTAGCATGTGCGTGATGATATATACTTTTGTCTCCTGGAAAGATTATGTATATTTTGTGCATATTTGGAACACATTTCTCTCTGTCGTTGGATATAAAATATTTTATATCCGTACTTGCTTTCACGTTGAAAAAACAGAAAAATTGTACATCTCAAAAAGACTTTTTTTTTTTTTTTTCTTTGGAGGGTCCCTAGCCACATGCACTTTGTTTCTTTCACTCAAACAAGCATTTTAAAGCATTTGATACAATAAAGTTGCATTCTACTCAAAATCAAACTCTGTCAAAAACAAAAAACAAAAAAAACTTAAAAATCTCTCAGCCCTAACATAACCCATCTCAATTTTAACAGCGAAATACACATTAAAAAGATTAGCCATAAAAAGGAAAAAAATGGGACCGTCGCATAGCACAATACAAAAAGCACTACATTTAACTTATTTGCCAATTTCTCTATGCAAATTCTGAGCATGCAAACCCTTCAGTTTCTTTCACTGAACACAACATAACTATATCCCTCGACGGCAAAAAAACTCCGACTCCCAAGCGCATTTTTTAGAACGATCTGCATGCATCAACAACTACAGGTACACTGTTATTACCTCTACAGGGACTTGTAGAGGACCACTGTGACATACTTGGCGAGAAACCGGCTCGTCGATCCGAGCGCCACCACAGGAGAAAAGTTCTTGTGAATGTAGAGATGGTTGAGCACGACATGCGGAGGCCTCGAGAGAGAGGACGACGAGCTGTTTACGTTGGTTGGAGAGTTAAGAATGGTGAGCTGCAGCTGCGGAGGGACCGCCGGGGGCTCCTTTGCGAAATCTTCAGGCCCGAGCAGCCAGTTGTTGTAGCTTGATTCAGGAGATTGAGGCGACTCAAAACCCGCGATGCTTCCAAGGTCATCGGGAACGTATTCCTGCATGCAGAAATGTTGCTTGAGTAGAGCTTAGATATAGAAGCATAAATTTCAAATTAGAGTTTCCGCTTTCAGAGTTCGAAAGCCCATTTTGACTTCTGATCACCACAATAAAAGCTCCAAATACCTAATTAATTGCTACTTCTTGGAGTAGAGAAGCGGTTTGATAAGCGAAGCCAAACGGGCGACATGTATTGATATTTATGGCTCTGAACTAAGAGGAGCAAATAGAAAAAGCAATTAACGAATACTCAGATAAGCATATTAATGCCAAATAATCTGAATGTGTCATAAAATCTGATCAACCTATGAAAATTACATTATGCAGTGTTCTGGTTCCTTAACAGATGTGTGGAATTTTAAAAGTACACAAAAATGAAACAACTTTAAAGAAGTATTCAGCAGTAAAATCAAATGAACTTCTCCCTATTCACTACAACAAAAACGGTCTATAGCGACACTTTTAAATGTCGGTACAGGTCAAAAAAAGTGCTGCTAGCTAAATTACCGACACTTTCTAAAAATGCTGTTATATATGGGGGTCGCTATATGTGAGGCCGCCTCGATGTTTGGCACCCACTCCTCCAGCGACCTGAAGCGGAAGGACATATGGCGATTGTAGCCCTCTATGGTCTCTGTGAGATCCTCGTGGCCGAACTCCAACCGTCGAAATCCTACCTCGTCGGCTGCAACGGCGGAGAAGGAGAAGGGGAGATGGTGATCAATTTTTCTTTTTTTTCCTTTTCTATTTGTAATCGGGCTGAGTGGGCTGGGTTGAGTTGGTTGAGTAGAGTAACTTTTTGTTTTTGGTTGAATTGTGCTTTATATTTAGGTCTTAGTAGATTTTTTAAAAAAATTTTGACATAAATGAGACACTTACATAAAAAATGTCTTAAAAATGTATCTCTATAACCTAATTCTATTGTAGTGATTCTAGATATAATAGATGTACATACCCATGATTTGGATGCTAAGCCAAAAATGCAGCAATTTAATAACGAAATAGGAACTGAAATCCAAATGCATACCACCATGACATGTAAAATTTATGCATCGGCATATGCAATGTTCAGAAGCTCCACTGGAACTACATCACTTGCATTGTGCGATTTGATCATGAATCGTAGAGACCAAGATGGATAGTAGAAAATTATTTCAGAAACCAAGCCACTAATTAATACACAAGGAATGATCGAAACTAATAAAATAAATTCCATGCATAAATTACCTTAATGTCTAAGATATTGTACACATTCCCGGCGGCATCACGAAACCACGGCATGTCGGGAGCGTACTTCCACTCTCCATCGACAATGAATTTATACTGGTAGTAGCCCGAAGGGAGGACTTTCATTATGGCAAACTCCTTGCCCGATCTTTGCAAGAGCTTCCTATAGCAGCGACAATAAGAAGTGCCAACTAACATTACATAAATAACAGTAAAAAATTAATGCACAAAATAAAGGTAAAAACATCCAGACACAGGCCGAAACTATAACACATTTTGAAATTGGTACCTGAACTATAAAGAGTTCTGGTTTGATTATCTAATTTTTCATTATTGTTCATTTAGAACTTATTAATGTATTCGATCAAGAAAGTTACAGAAAATTCCCTCGAATAACAAAATATTCCGTCAGGTTATGGAAAATTCAGGTACCCATTTCAAAAAGCAGTATAGTTTAGGTCACGTCCGTAAGTTTTTACCTAAAATTTATAGTTCGCCATACTTTGTTTTCCAGTTATCCCAGGAACCTTCGACAAAGACTTCCCTGCCACCATGGCTCCAAGTAATCATTGTCGGAATTCCTTCTTCATAGAAACTTTCCTCGTCAACGGAATTACGAGGACATAAATTGCTTTGACAATACATCTCCCCCACTTTCTGAAGCGGAACCATTGGGGTCTGGAAAAATAAAAGAAGAAATATGACCTCTCTTTTTTTAAATATATATATATATATATAGAGAGAGAGAGAGAGAGAGAGAGAGAGGCTCCTATACTATCTATAGTACCGGAGCTCCGGTACTATAGTCTCATTTTAATTGTAGGGTGTTCAAATCAACGAGTTACACTGTTAGAACTGATCTAGGGTATTTAAAGTTTTTAGAAATAAAATTTTATATTTTTTCAACATAGTATATTTTATAATCAAACCATTTCAAATTTGTTAATTTTCAATGACTACTATGACGAGTTTGTAGCTTAACGGCGTAGAAGAATATAAATTTATTCAAATTTTGATAGAAAATACTTTAAACTATCTAAATCAAGGTCGACATCCTTGATCTTGAATTCAAAAGTTCTATTCTCAAATTTTAATAATTGTTCAATTTTTACCGTTCATTTTGACATGATTTACTTATTAAGTAAACGATGTTGAAAAAAATTAAAATTTTATTCGTAAGAACTTCATATACCCTAGATCATAATTGACGGTGTGGATTGTTGATTTGAACACCCTAAGATCGAAAACAAGACTATAGTAACGGAGCTCCGGTACTATAGATAGTATAGGAGCCTCATTCTATATATATATATCCTCTGAAACTTGAATAAGAGAATAAGAAATTCCATCAACATAAGATGTATATAAGTCAATTTATAAGCAGCAATACAATAAGTTTGGTATGAATTGCGAGTACAACAGGCTAAAGTTCCAAACTAGGCAATGCATTAGGAATCAGTAGGAGTCGTGCTTTTGATATTAAGGGGAAAGGGAACGGTTGCTGCGAACAGAACTGAAGGCATTAGGATGTATTAATTGATGAAATGCATTGCAAAATAGAAAAATCTCGATAAGCATAAGTCGGTAATTTTTGAGGTAAAAGCCCGTACGCAAACCATCAAAAAGTATAGCTTGATTCCATCATTCTACTGTTTTGGGGAAGAAAACAAGCACATGGAGGAAAACATAAATGTCTCCAAAACCATAAGCACACAAGTTGATAATTGAAATTAAATACCAAAGCAGTTGCAATTTTAGTTCATGCACGATGAACAACTCTCGAAAATACTCGAAACATGAAAATAACTAATTAAGGAGACAGCTGACAAGTTTTTACTAAGAGAATTGTCTACATACGGATATGCAAGATAAGCCAAAAAGGTCAAAAGAAGCAAACTATCACTTGCATCAACATTTTATATGCCTTCTTTCTCAAAGTTCAATGTAACTAATTTCTACCAATTATATAAGATTGCTTATATTGAGAAACTACAAAGGAGAAAGATTAAAAAAAATCGACAAATTTGAGTAGCTGATATCTTAACGATGGATGGAAAGCCTCTTAAAAGTAGCAAGCACTGTTATCATGCACGAAGTCGATAGCGATGAAAAATGATGCCGACATGTAGCATAGTAGCTGCTATAAGTAGAGCCGATAGAAGAGAAGATGCAATTCGGCTGCAAAGGATACGAAAATCCCATAAACCTGAAATCATCTCTTCAAAAACAAAAAAGGGACTAGCTACAGATTCAATTAATGTGGCTATCGTCGAGTATAATATATTAAAAAACAATGTCCTCTAACAAATTAAGCTTTTAGAGCAGTTGTTTGTTCCACATGGTTCTGAAGCAGGAAATTGAGCTTATTCATTGCCCAGGTAACAATTACTGGAGAAAAGGGAACAAGTATAAATGTAAAGAGAACTTAGTTCACATGCACATAACATAGTTGAAAATAGAGCATACTTCATACCAGGCTTACCACCATGATTCCACATACAAAATAAGACAACATGAATAAGATCACAAGTAACATGCATCTACATATATAGGAGACACCAACAATGAAGGAATCAAAAAGAAAAGGAAATAAAGAGTTGTTCTTAGTACCTAGTTAAAAAGAAATGCTCAGGAAACAGACACAGAAAGGAAGAGAGAAACAAGTGCAGGAGAATTAACCTGAGGATTAAAGATCAAAGGAGGTGATTGCCCTGCACCCATTGGGCTTTGAGGAGGGCTCTGCCCCATCAACTCCTCATAACCTCTGTGTGCAAGAGAGCTCCTACCCTCCCCTTCCTCAACCTTAACTTGTTGCCCCTCCTCCCTAACACTACTAACATTACCCATCACTCGAAGAAACCACACCAATAATCCTCCACACAACAAAATATGATCTTTAACACCCAAAGCCCACTCTTTCCAATTGTAGAGAGAGTGCCAAGAGTAAAGCTCCCTCCTTTACTCCAAAAAAGCGAACTACATGATCAAATGAACAAAACCCATCTGGGAATCAGCAAGAAAACCAGGAAAATATCACTACCTACTACCCAAAATTTGCTCCTCAACGCACACCAAACCAAAAGCTATAAAGTGAGAGCCAAGGGCTCTAAAAGGGCCCCAAAACAAAAAAAAAAGAAGAAAATAATCATAATAAAGGGGGAAAGAGAATATGGACAAGTGAGTGAGTGAGTAATTAGCAGGAAAAGAGCGAGACCTTTGTCTCTGGAAACAGGGCAGGAAAAGGAAACCACCCACTCCCACAGTCACTCCAACACCCAGCACCCCCACAACACCCATTTTTGGTATCTGTTCGTTTGAACGTACCAGCATTCTCTCTTATGGCAAAAGATCATATCAGATCGAGTCACATTCGAAATAATAATAATTTAATTTAGATCGAGTTATGTTCGAAGTGGAGGCACTCTATCTGTACGCTTTAAGTGAATTAATTATATATTTTTAACTGCTCGAATTTAGAAGATTAGTGGTTAGCACCAACGACCTGACAATACCAAAATAATAAATTTTTACATTATACCAAAGAAAAGATTACAAAAAAAATTGTATCGGACATCCCGCGAGTATAAAATGCATTCTGCCACCGATAATCTGTAAAATAATTTTGAGAGCTGAATATTTCTGCACACGAAAATGCACTCACTGAAGAATCCTAAATATGTTTGTTAACTAGAGATTATATTGCATTAATCAAGAAAAAAATTCAATTAAGAGAAAAACAATTGAAGGGACCATTTGAAAAAGTGCATAATTGAATGATCCTTTTGCATTTTCACACAAAAAAAAAAAAAATCAAAACTCCACTTTACCCTCTTAATTAACATTTTCTTTTAATCATTTTCTTTTTTCTTTTTCTTTTTTTTCTTACTTTTCTATCCTCCAATGAGTTTGGAGAACCCCATCCCCAAGTCATCATATCTCTTCGGACACATCTGAAACCTCCCCCACCTCACCAAATGAAACCAAATAAAAAAAATAATTAATTATATTTTTATATATCAATAAATTAATGTTTACACTAACCAATCACTGATCGGATATTTGCCTTCGCGCACAGCACGTGATAACCCGCGTGTAATCATGTGACGCGTGTCCGATGGTCGTGTATTTCGTACACGTGTAAGGATTTGGCTGGTTTCCGTGAGTAGCGTCGCACCAAATAGTTATTCGCGGGGTTGGATGCTGCCTCGGCTCCTCCTGACCGTTGAAACTGTGGGAGTGGGAGTCTCGATGTGACATCACGTACCGTTCATTTCTCTTTTCTTCTCTTTCTATGATAAAACCGATCAAACCGTATTGGGACAGGGATCGGGACCACAACTTGTGACTCTCCAGTTAGGGTGCAGAAATAATCGGGCGCACCCGGTGTAACCGAACTTCTCATGCACCGCATCCTATTTATTAGACCTAATACTCTAAAATTAAAACTTAATCTTTATATATTCATATAAATGTATTATATAATTTATTGGGTGCCTTTATAGTTCATTGCATGAATATGCTATTTATTTATTTTTTATAAAAATTATGTAGCTTGTGATATTTCGTAAAGTATGATCTAGTATAGAGAATAATATATAATATTCCGCCCTCAAACATATTTTTTAAAAATATGATAAATAATTTTATAGATATAATATATTATTCTACTAAAAATTTAAGATATTTTATTCTGACATCTAAATCAGAGTCTTATAAATGTAGAAAATTTATTTCTGAGATATTAAAAATTTTAAAAAATCAGCAATATAGAAAAAAGTATTGCTTGATTCATGATAGAATCGGCATGTAAAATTTTGTAATTTTTTATTTGTAAGATATTTAAATTTAGTAGGACAAATTCAGTAAAATTTTGATTATGATTTTTTAGGCAAATATAAAATGGGGATTTAGTAGTGCGGTGTATGGGATGTGCTCGTACACCGAGTTCAGGAAATTATTTCTCCTGTAGGGGGGGTGGGCTTAATGAACTATTTGACTCGCGGGTGTAGCACGGCGTGACGTGGCGGGACCCACAATGGGGGGTAGTAATGGGCCCCGCGGGATCAACGGCTGTGATGGGGCGGACTTTGCCAAGCGTCATGGGAACGGCTGCGATGCTATCGGTGGGTGGTGGGCCGTTCTTGGACGGGCCGCTGGCCCAGAAACTGTTGATAGTGCTCGTTAGGCATCTCGGGTGGGACCCACCCTCGTACCAAAAATGGTGATAATTGGGCCCCCACTTAGAAAATTGTTACGAATAATCTGTCACTACTTGGGTTTGGGATTGCGAAAAAATAACGTTAAGCGGTAAAAAAGTACGATTGAAAAATACTGTATTTCGTATATCGTAATGAATCGGTTACGATATATTTTTTACGGTCCCACCGGAAAAAACAGAGACATAGCCTTGTATATTTTTATCTCAACTCTATTTTATCTAATAACGTCAGATAAGTCTCAATACCACACTAATTTTAAAGCACAATGAATAATAAATGAGTTTTTTTACACGAACGAGGGGCCCACAAGTCCTTTTCAATTAACAAACTTTTAATTAACTCCTTAAAAAAAAGAAAATGAAAAAGAGTGGTCCCACCCCCCTTTTTTTTTTTTTTTTCTTTTCTTTTTTGGAAGCTCATAGAAATATTAGGAAACAGAATCTTTGTAGCTATTGGAAGTAGTTAAGGGTCGATTTCATGAACAGGAACAGCACTGTGCGTCAGATGAGAATCCAACGGTGGGGACATCTCTTTGGGTAATTAGTTAATCCCACTAAATTTAATTTTCAAGCCATACGAGATTATGCACTTTTAATAAGATTTTGATTTAGTGTCTAAATTTTTAAAAGCGTTTTATTTTAGTTTTTGCCTTTAAGTTAAATTCACAATTTTTTTAAAAATTTTCTCATATTTGAAGTCTAAAATTTTAATTTAGAAGCTACTAATATCGAAGTTAAAAGAAACTTGGTTGAAAGTTCAGGGGACTAATGGTGTGATTTATTCTTATTATATTTATGCGAAGAATCTGATACAGAATAGACCTTCCCACTTCATATATTATAAATTAGTAAGCAATCAAATTTCGTATGAAACTTTTTGGATGCATCATGAGCAACTTTTTGGAGCGTGGGGTGGCTTCAGTTTCTCGTGAAAGTGTACCACTGTGTATGGATTGGTTCTGAGTCCCCACCACATTGCATTGTTTGCCATCTGGTAGATCATTGTCACTTATCTTAAGGTCGGGATTCGAGCCTCTGTGTATAAAACAGGGATAACTTATCTTAAGGTTGGGATTTGAGCCTCTGTGCATAAATTAGGGGCCTGTTTGATTTTATGGATCTTGGAGGTTGAACTCGTCACTTGGATAAATTCATAGACGTTGGTGTTTATTTTGACATTTTTGTTATTTGTTTCGTTTATCTCTTTTATAAATAAATTTAGCCGGAAATAAAAAGCAACTAGGTTTCGAATTTAGGAGCTCGGGTACCAACTGCCAAGTCTTTTACCACTTGCGCTAACGGCGGTTAGTGTTTGTTTCGACATTGAAGTTGTAAAATCATCTGAACTCTCAATCACAATTGTACGGATGGATATCGGTCCTTTCTCTTCAACATTTATTATGGGCTGCATCAGTGGGCCCAAATTAAAGTTGCCTTGCTTTGGTGATTATTGGGCCAGGCCTACTGGAGCTTTTGCCGTAAAATGGTTTTTTTTTTTTTTTTCTTTCATCTATCCACAAACCATTTATTGAATTTTCAATCGAGGACAATTTATAACATGAAAAGGACTAGTAACAAATATTTATGCGAGGTAATAATACCTTTGAGATGGAGCCCATTTGGTTCACCGTTTGATTGCTACATATATATATAAAATCCATGTTAATATTTAGCATATTGTTTGATACTATAAATTGAACTATAGTAAAGCAGTGAAAACTCTGCAGCAAGTTATGTAGATACTGCAATAACACACTTTAGGACGCATTTGGATTGATGTAATTGCAATTCCGTCGTATTTGAAGCTTTGTAAGAGTAGTAAAAGCTTTTGCTGTTGGCGGAGTTCATGTTTCTACTCTTACTAAATCTTATTTATGGCCGACCGCAATTATGTCGATCCAAACACCCCCTTAGACACTGCGAGCACGCCGTCACGGCGAGGCGTTCTTCGACGTGAAAGCCGGTGGGATGCCGGGAAACAGAGGGCTCGGCGGGAACGGGAACGGGAATGGAGGGAGCTGAAAAGCTGGCGGCGGCGGCGGCGGAGTCAGGAACGGCAACGGTGGCAAGTTCACGAACGGCGGGGGCGACGGCTGGAAAGGAAGCGGCGGCAGAACCGACGGTGGAGGCTGCAACGGGTTCGGGGGCAGGAACGACGGCGGCGATGGCAGGAAGGGGAAGTTCGGCGTCGGGAAGAAGAATGCCGGCTGCTCGGCATTCTGTTCGGACTCCGGAGAGGATCTGTCACGTCGTCGGTCACAGAATTCCGGCCGTTGCAATGGCTTGAAGGCGAAGATCCCGGCCGAGAGCACGCGGACGTCAGCCGCCTGCCACCGCGATTTGAACCGGTGGAGGAGCAATGCAGCAGTTGATGGTGCCGCGCAGAAAGGGTCGCTGCTCCGGATCAGGTTCACCGAGCAGGGCCGGACCGACTTGACGTGCTTGGTTACTTCAGCTGGGAGGCGGATTCTGAACACGCCGCGCCGGTCGGTCAAGACTTCTTTTCTGAAGCTCGGCCTTGCGGACTCGTCCCGGCGGCATTCGATTGCAACCGTAGCACCTGCAGCAGTTGAAATTACGTACCAATTCGTATCTTATTTCGTGAGACAGAGTGGCGCGACGAAAATAGAAGATCTACGTAAAAATCGCGAAAAAGTTCGGCGATCAATATTTGCGCAACCTGAGATGAATCTGCTGGACTCGGAGAGCTTTCGGAGGAAGCAGGTGTCGCAGAAAACGGCCCCAACCACCACTGCAGGTGCGAAGTGCTTCTTCCTTACGCGGTGATGAGCAGCAGAGGAACAAAAGAAGATGCAGCAGTACAGCAGGATAACTGCTAAGCAGTGTGCAGTTACTTTAGTACCCATCATTGAAACACACTGGACCATGCAACGTGCACATAGACACAATACATGCTTCAGTATTTATAATGAGTGTGTAGCAAATTAAATAAAAAGATGAAATGCATGAGAATATGGATTTAGTTACAGTTATTTGATTCTGAGTACTTTTAGTTGCAGCACATGAACATTTAAAGCTCCATTTATGTCAATCATACGGAGAGAAATACAACACCCAACTGCGCGCGAAGAAGAGGAGTGAATGATCTAGCTAGTAGGCACTAGATTCAAATTATTAAGATTATTTTTCGATCATTTCGAATGATCTTTTAGATAATATGGTTACAGAGTCAGTCCTAAGATTTTTTTTTTTTTTCCGCAAGGAATATTTTCAAACCATTTTTTGTTAGAACGATCTTCTGGATTAACACAAATTACGTTTTTAGCGTGCAAAGAAACAGAATTTATACAAGTAAATTTATAAAAGAAAATTAAAAATCTTCACCCAAAAGGAGGAGGAGAGAATGGTGAGAAGTGCTTGGCCTCTATGTGCTCCTGGCCTTCGTGTTGTGTGTGGGCAATTGAGGATGAGGATAGGGATAAGGTTCTCATGGGTGCTTATCTAGTTTATATATTTTGTTGGATTTGTATGTGTTTTTTTGCTTGGACTATTCATTTTATTGTATTTGTCAAATTTTGATTTGTTTATGATTATATGGGGCCATTAATCATAACTTCTATTTTTTGAAATTTAAAATTATTTACTAAAATAACTTTACTACTTCTTTTGCATCGAATTAGAAGGAAAAAAAAAGAAAGAAAAACTTATTCAATTATTTGAAAACTCTAGTATCTGGGCTTGTGATAGTGCTGTGTGAAAGAGTGATGAATATAAACAGTAAGCCCCACAATTCTCTGACAACTTTAGCTTTTCAAAATAGGTATGGCTTTATGATTAAGGAGATGAATTTAGGCTTATGATAATTCATTGCACATGATCTTCTATTCATTCTTTGGACAAATTTGACTATGACAGAGCTCATTTTGTTGGTATAAAACAAGATAAAGAGTCAGTGTTGATGTGATCTTCAATGGATTTTCCTAAGTTTGGGTTCACGGGTTAGGGAGTCAAAAAGAGTCACACCAACTTCACAAGTTTGTGGTGATGTTTGTTGATAAGATTATCTACTACTTGAAGCCATTTATGGTGAGAAATAGCCTCTTTTTTCTATTTACTTTGGTAATTGCAAGCATTCCAATCATTTGTTGGATAAAATTGAAGGTTCAGTCGATGAGAATCCGACTCACGAGAATGACGCACTAATAAAATAAAACTTGACTGTTCAGTATTAGTCGTTCATCACTTTTTTTCATTTGCATTATGATTCAGAATCTGTTCAATATATGTGACAGCATCTGCAATTCACTTCATTTAAGAAGTGATGAACTACTGATATTGAAGCAGTGCAACAATACAATCATTGCTCGAGTCTAATTAATTGAATAATATGCATTAACCAATCTGATCATGTAAACACAATAAGGTTTATCAAGTGTGAAAAAATATATCATTGCAGACAATTTTGACTGCACTCAATGCTACAGTCTTTCTTCACTTCATGCCGAAATATAGATCAGAAAAAATGACACAATAACTTCAGTGAATCAACTTCGAATATCAGATTCCTCTTGATCAGCTTCTGAGAAGCTGAAGAAAAATGTTATTAACCTGTCTGATTATCTGTTTTACAATCTCTGTACACATTGTTTGACCAAAATCCAAAATTTGAGGTCCAAATGTGTGTAAATAAGGCAAAAATTATACTGTTTCTTCGAAAATTGAAACATACCAATACATGCTGATGATATTTTCATGCTTTCTCCGGTATGAAATCACTTCTCTTTCACAGATTAGCGAAATGGTAATCTTTTAATTATCGATACAACCTCTAACCAATGGATGTGTGAAATCGACGTACTGGTCCCATAAATGCTTGTACCTGGTAATGGCTAACTTCAGCCAGGGCTTCATGTTTCCACTGTAATGCACCACTGCTGCAGTTTCAATTAACCTCTCATCAATGTCCACATCAAACCCAAGGCCCAATACATGCCATCGTCGATCAAGTGGCTCCATTACCCCGTAAAATGCAAGAAGACCCGGTGGAAGTGCTCCTTTCTTCCAAATCATGTGGTCCACATTTTGGTCCTCCCAGTATTGGTACTTTGCCGTCACGTTTGCCTTTCTCCAGGCAATTAGATCAAGTATGTTCATCCCGAACGCCCACCCGCAAGATTGCGGGTCGAATTTAGAGCTAATTAGTGGGTTAGAGAAATTGAGATATTTGTAGAACCTGCGAAATGATTCGAGGCAAGTCTCGACCGCTCCGATCACGTTGCCATGTAATTCTATGGAGAAAAGAGGGGTCAGATCCTTCTGCACCACAACATCATCATCGAGAAGAACCACCTTTTCTAAACTTGGGTGTATTTGGGGAATATAGAACAGCAAGTAGTTCAGCGAAGAAACAAACTTTGCATTAAACCAAGAGAACTCTTCTATACTTCGGACTTCAACGGTGCACCCTTTGTAGTCGTTTAATAGAAACCAAGAGGTCATTGCCCAGTAATTGATCTTGTTCGTGACCACATGAAAAACGAGCTGCTGAGGGTGGTCGGCACTGGAGACCGTAGAGTTTACGACGACTGAAGTTGCAATTATGTTATCAGAAAATATACAGAAGTGGTACAAATTATTGTCCACAAGCCTAGGTGACTTCCTATACTCATTTTTGTGTCTTCTAATTGTTGGGTTTTGGAACCATTCTTCCGTGAGTTTCATATTCAAACAGTGAAGGCTTTTGGGCAAAGAAGCTTCTTCAGAAGCCAATCGACCAAACTCCGTGCTTTGAACCACCGCGGCCTTTGCACGCTCCTCGAGGGCGAGGGCGTGGTTCTTTAATGTTGTTATCGTAGTGCTGATATCATAATGGCAGTCCTGGGCTTTGTATATAAGCCGTGAGAGCCGAGTTACTAAAGGACGAGCTTCTTCTAGCATGATGAGCTTCCCTGAAACAGCTGCTTGAGAAAGCAGTTTCTGGTGGTTTCTAACCTGCGAACTGAGCTCCCATGCAAGCTGAAGATTGTTGTGCTCCTTCGCGATGATTATGTAAGCCTTAGCTAGCGTCACCTGATCGACCAACTGCCTGGCAAAGGATGTGCTGCTCAATAGCTCATGCGTAAAATTAAAGCTCTCATTAGGGGGTTCTTCAATCGCTAGGCTCTTATCCTACAAATTTTAGAAACGTGCGCATCTTAGATGACTTGAAAAGGAATCACATATGAAAAAATCATGGAATTCATAGAATGATCAATGAACTTATGCTTCAATATGTTGAAAACGAAAAGAGAAAGTTCCATTAAAAAGTAGCTAGACCTTCGCTCCAACTTTAACCTGGTAGTTTGGAATAACTAATAAAAGAGAAAAACAGTTGTAGTAACATACAAGTTTCTGACCAATGAAAGATGGAGAATAAATGACATAAACTTTCAAAAAATCATTTCAGTTCATCCCTGTGATTAGTTTCAGAATTTTGGTAAAAACAAAAACTTCATATGCTAAAATTCCACTTCTAAAGAGTCCTCTTTTTTCTTGTTCCTAAACAGATTCATCATTAGAGGCGAATATGGGTCTTATCCTACTTCCTATATGTCGGTCGGTAACAAGTGGTTGGATATTGGCATAGCACTTCATCAGGCTCTATTACACAGACAGTGTAAAAAGGATTAGATTCCATTTTCTTTTAGTAAGGACTAAGGAGATAAAGACACTTTTTTCCAACCATATAAAGTCTAAATATATAACTGTTCCTCATTAGACAAACTCTTGAAACAAACTAGCTGTAGAAAGACCAAAGAACCTGATAGGTCATTGAAAGTCACATGATTCCACACATTGCAGGGCTCCACTGGTTTACTTGTAGCATATCATGCTTTTCTTTTGATGGAAAGTGCCTTTTCCCCAGCATTTACCAATGAAAGTGAATTAAAAGAATCTTTCCAACAACATCTTTAAAATCAAAGTAAATTAGGAAGCAGTCACATGCCAACTCCTGGAAATTTCTACCAACTTGACTTGACTTCGTAACAGTAATATGGACCCATTACCAACTCCTACCACAATACAAGAATTATTTGGTTGCATATAGTTACAACTGTACTGTAATACGATGTTCCGTTTAGCGCATTTGAATTCAACTACTGAATCGGTCAGAATTACACCCAAATTGATCGTAGTTTTAACTTAAGTTGGAAAATATTTTTGACCTAAATGGGTGTAAATCTCGCCATTATATATACAAAGTAATAAAATTGTATAAATAGACTGTTTTATATTATATTCAACCAAACAAGATGCACACAATACCGATGTTAAACCTCTTCAGTTCCAAGAGGTCTATCAGTACAGGTGACATGATTCACTAATCACAAGCACACAAATCAAAACTAACTGAGAGAAAACAGTAAACCAACTTGGTATTTTCATCAAATCAAGAACAAATTTAACCAACTGTTGGATCCAGATATTACCTTTTTGGGTTCCTCGATCCGTTCCTGATGATGATAATGGTGCAGAGCAAAGAGAACTGCTCCCGCGAAGGCGAAGATCCCGAGGAGCCAGGACACCAAGAGAGAGCGCCTCCTCCTCTGCGGTCGCCGGAGCTCCGCCGCCCTCCGCCGCATGCCGCCGCCGGAGCTCCGCCTCCTCGGATTGTGTGCACTAAATCCGCTATGTAGGATCCCCAAGGCGCTACCTTTCTCACAAATTCGGAAAGAGGCGGCCTCAAAACCCAAAACCCGTGTCGCAATTTAGTCGAAAAAGGTGGGGGGGGTTTAAGTAAAATTTGGATCGGATTGGAGGTGAAAATGAAGGGCTTTGACTTTTCGAAATTGGGGTATCAAATGGTGTGCTATGAATGATTGATAGCATACATGAATGGTTTTGTATTGTGATTTAACTAATAATAATAATAAGTTGGCGTAATCAAGTTTACATTTTGGAGATGGTTTTGTAGAAATGTGGAAAAAGTTTTGGATTGTTGACAAGTAATTAAGAAAAAGGACACTGCTTTTGGTTGTTTGCTGCTAAATTTGCAGCTTTTTCTTCCTCTTTTTGCATTTTTTTGGATAGAAAGTCCGCAACATCTATCAGACAAATTTGGGCCTGACTAGCAAAGATCTTTGTCTCACCATCCATATTTTTTCTGATATTTTTAATATTTATTTTTAACATTTTTTTCACATCTAAACTAAATTTTTTTTATAAGACTAAAACATGAATTTGAATAATAAGAGAAAAATAATGTTAGAAATCTAACCGAACTCGAACTCAAAATCCGATACGTTGATCTCATGTTAAATAATACGAAGTAATCATTTATCCCTAAAATATTAAAAATATTATAAAATATTATTATTTGATAATTTAAGTTTTTGAAGAACAATAATTGTTTCATATTATTTAACATAACATTAAGAAACAGTATTTTTAATATTTATATTCAATATTTTGGTATTTATTTGGGCAAAAAAGAATGATATAAACAAATCATGTTTTATAGACACAAATCAAATTTATTAAATATAATTTAATTCAATATAGAAATAATAAATAAATCCAATAAAAATTTATTAGAAATATACTATTTTGTTAGTTTAGTTTAAAATCTAATTTTTAACACTATCTTGAATTAATACTGAGATTTGTCCCTATATTTCTCCTTAGAATAAGGAATATTAGTGCTTGTTTGACTCCACTGTTTCATTTTTTGAGAGAAAATCCGTACGTTGTTTTATTAGCAAATTACAAGTACATCAAATATGACAAAAGAGTTAGACAATAGACGAATATAATCGTAAAGTTGCATTGGCAACATTACGAGTGCATCTGTATTTTGATCTCTTCTAACATAGGAAATAGTAATATTTAGATACAATCGCAATAAATTTCTACACTCATTAATGAGATAAGCGAGAGTCTAATTTGACAGTGTATTAGTAGAAAGAATAGAAAAAACCTCATTCCAAGCATTACTATAAATTATAATACTAAAGGCTGGTCATGAGCTAACAATTTGAAGAGCTAATAAGTTAGCATATATATAATATTTTAAAAGCTGCCGAAAGGAATATTATATGCTATCTTGTTTGACTCCACTGTTAGATGCAACGGCATTGGAGAATTATTGTAATGTATCAAGGAAAGAAAATAGTTATTGAATATTATTGTATATTTGTAACAGAATAACTGTAAATAATTAAAAACTTTTTGGCAAGTTTACTATCACAGCTCCACTATTGCTATGTAATATTGAAATGACTAAACTAATCATCTCAAATGCAAGTGGAAAAAGGCTTTTTTTTTTTTTTAGAGAAAGGTAGCGCGCTACCCGCTTCATTTAGAAAGTAAGTGAATTAAGCTACATGGGTGAGGCAACAAGGCCTCGACGAGGGACGGACGAAAAAAAAAAAAAAAAAAAAGAAGTTCGATCTTCGTTGGACTAAGTTTCCTCCACAGGTCCGTCAACTGTTTAATCTTATAAATACCGGCTATTGGGTTGTTCTGGGTCGCCGTAAAAATCGCTCTGTTCCTGGAATCCCAAGAGACCCACCAGCAGGCTATCAGACCTATGAGACTGGTTGAGGTAGATTGTGATCTCAAGTGGAAAAAGACTTGATAGCTAGTACCTGAGGTTTCAATTTCAATGTATGCCTAGTTGTTTTATATTTTCAACTAGATTAAGATCTTGTCATCTGTAAATTATTTTGAAATAAGACTCAGAAGTTAATCCTTTTCTTTTATTATGAGTAAGTTGAGTTAATGATTTTGCTAACTAGAGAGTGAGTCAATCAAGTTCTTGTCAATTTCTAATAAAATACAAAAAATTAGAAATTCATGACACTCTACTTTTTGAGATTTTCTTCTATTTTTCTCTTGGAATTAAAGAAGGAAAACATTTTTTTATTTTTTTGTTTTTTTGGAGGATAAAAGAAGGGATAGCATTTGCTGGTGATGGAGAAATGATTAAAGTTTAAGGTACTTCGCTTTGTAGATTCCAACTAGAAGAGTATGAAAGGAACAAAGTGAAGCTTTTGATTTGTAGTAACTTTAGTTCCTTTGGCCATTGAAACAGCTAGATCACTGTCAAATAATTCACACTTTGTGTTCCATCACAAAAGGCACATATGCTTGCTGAAAATAATTCATGCAATTTTAGATTTTTTTTTTAATTGAGAAATTTCTTTTAAAAAAGCTTTCTCAAATTGCATGAAGAATTATTTTCATCAAGAAATAGTGTCTTTGTAATGTAGTTCTTTTTTTCTTTTTTTTTTTTGGTTTTAAAGCCTAGGGCCTATCTTAAATTCAGACCAACAAATTAACTGTTATCGAACATCTTACTCCGAATAAAATCTTTTATCGAACACTTCATGTTTAGTTCATGGGGTATTAATATAGAATTACAAAACTACAAATGATTTAATCAATAAAACTTGTAAATACAATCTTCATCTCAGCCAAATTTTTCATAGTTAAAAAAAAAAAAAAAAGCTCAAGGGAGAACTCAGAAATTACCCTTCTCACACATTTCGGTTTAGTTTGATTTTCTTTTACTTTTTTCTCATGGTTTTGTTATATTTGCATACCAACTATAGAAGAACTTCACCTCCTGTTTTGAAGTACTTAAAATAACTGTTCTTTTCAAAGCACGAAGCATATGAAATAATCGTTATTTTTTAAAAACTTTAGTTGTCAAAAAATATTGTTATTATATTTTATGCTCAACAGTTATGGTCTCCAAGTTTCTGCTTGAAATATTTTAATAAGCAGTAGATGTGGCCCAGAATTAAATGAGAGGAAATTATATGAGACGACGTGGCAAGATTTGAACTTGGAATTTATTATTCTGATGTCATATTAAATGATGTAAATATAATAGATTTTGATGTCAATTGCAGATTTGTATGGAGATCATTGCATTACGTACAGTGAATATGTACAATAAAAAGAATATTATGCTAATTAATTTCTATATGTACCATTATGCTATGCATGTCGCAATTGATTAATTATAATATTTTTTCATAATCACACTAAAACATAAATATATATATATTTTTAAATATTTTCATTCTAACTTTAATTTGTGTAATAGCATTACTTAACTGTCAATGTTCATGTTCAACATCATGGCGCCGTTACCGACCGTCCCTAGAGCAAGTGGCAAAGAGCTTGGTGGTTGGTACTCAAGACCTAAGTTCGAATTCTAGTTAATTCACATTTTCATCTAAGTTTATTTCTAAATAAAATAAACGAAGCGGGTAGCGTGCTATCTATCTCTCAAAAAAAACATCATGACCCCGTTCTATTGACTTTTGATTCGTACTAAAAAAACATCATGGCTCCGTTCTATTGACTTTTGATTCGTACTAAAAAAACATCATGGCCCCGTTCTATTGACTTTTGATTCGTACTATGTAGCTACCGAAGATATTGAATGGGTCCATGTAATAGTTGAGATCTCCACTGGGGATTCTTTGCTTACACAATAAGCACTCTCACTGCTTTATCTTTTTCAATTTTCTTTTTTTTTTTCCATCTATATAACTAGTAATTTTACATCTATTAAGGGCTTGTTTGTTTGCACGAAAGTAGGCTGAAAGTGGGAAGGAAAAAGTAATTTTCGGTGAAAACTGTCTACTTTCGTTATTTGGTTCACTATAATTTTATTACGCCCGAAAGTCCAGTTCATTCAAAATAATGAAATTGACTTCGCCCTCCCACGGGGTAAAGTCAATTCCGGTGAAGTGAAAAAAAGGCAAGAGTGGGATTAATGTGTTAGGGTATCTCCTCTCTACCCTTTCATCCAAATATATTCAATTGTGGAAGTAATTAAATTTTTTATTTTGATTGTATGTCTAAAATATGATCAAATTTGGTTAGATAAGTTTTAATATATTTTTTGTTTAATATGTATATTTAAAAAATGATGAAAAATGAATTTGTTAAATGTTAATAAATTTTTAACTTTAGAATTTTATTTGCTGCATTATAATAATTTATATGCAAACAAACAATATAATTTTTTAAAATTTTATTTTATAATTATACATATATATAATTATATACATATATAATTATATTAATTTTTATTTATTATAATTTATTATTCACTATAAGTTACAAAATAGACAATAATATAACTTCGGAGGTAAGTATACCGAGGGTGAAAAGTTACACTTTTTACGTCATCTACTTCCTACCAAATAAACAACAGAACTCGCAAAACTGTACTTCCACAGTTAAAAACAAACAGCAGAAGTGAACTAATTTTCACCCCAACACCACTTCAACCCAAAGTCCACTTCCACCCTAAGTCTACTTATATTGAAACAAACATACCCTAATTGTACGTGATGCGTACTAACTCTTTAAAAAGATAGAACAGGTAAAATGACTATTTAATATGAAATATACTTACCAACCGTTCTTAGTGCAAGTGACAACAGTCTCAAGTTCTAATCTTAATTGATTCATATTTTCAGCTAAATTTATTTTTTAAAAAAACAAACAAAGTGAGTAGCATGCTATTTATTTTTAAAAATATTTAAAATATATAATTTAGCTGAAAATATGAATCAAATATCAGCATATGAATTGATCATATGCATATTTAGAATATTACAAATGTTTAAAGTTCAAAAAAAAAAAAAAACACGGGTTAACATATTTTGAAAATTAGCAAATGTTCTAACTTTAGGGGGAAAAACACAGGTTAATATGTTTTAAAAACCAAATTATGATCTCTGAAAAAATTTTCCATATCACATGAAAATTATACGCCTCTTGTTTTGTTCTGTTAAACTTAAGCCACAAGAGGCCCGAGCCGTGTCAGACGCGCGTCCATCGCGCATCCTGACATGAAAATAAAAATAAGGAAAAACTTCAAATACCACCCTTGTGGTTTCATACTTTTTCACTTTAGTATCTTATAGTTTAAAATATCTCAATTTAGTATTCTGTGGTTCAAATACCATCCCGTTAATATTTCAGTAAATTATATACAAAAAACTTCATATAACCCACCTAGATATATTAAATATTCGCTTTAGTCCCCTTTAGTTTTACGTTTATCACTGATTTAACATAAAAATTATTGGAGTCAATAATAAAAAAATAAAAATAAAACCACAGGACACTAACTTAATACACTTTAAATCATAGAATACTAAAGTGAGAAAGTACGAAACCACAGAGGAGGTGACATTTGAAGTTTACCCGGAAAATAAAAAGGGGTGTGGAGAGGACTTGTGTGAGTCTTCAAGAGGACTTGCGTGTGCCTTGTTGGATACGGATGCAAATTGATTTGAATTGGTAGAGCTTTCATTCTAATTAGTTTAGAATTGGACAATAAATGAAACTAATAAATGAATATGAGGAGTAAATGGAAGTATTTTTTTTTTCATCTGAAAGATATCCAGGGCGAGAGATATATATTAAAAGAATTGATTCGTCCTGAATCAGCTCCGAATAGAATTTAAATTATAGAATAATTTTTTATTTTTTAAATATTATTGAGTCTTAAATCAGCAAATGTGATTTAAAAGATATTTTCTTTGATGATATTTTTATTATTTTAAAATTTTATTCTAATTAAAATAATAAAAACATATTGTGTTTAATTTAAATTTAAATAAAAAATAAATAAAATTTGGTTGGTGGTGTGAATTTTGAGCAATGGTAGAAGGCAGTTTTTTTTTTTTTTGAGAGATAGGTAGCATGCTACTACCGGTTTCGTTTATTTCTTTTAGAAATAAACTTAGCTGGAAATGTGAATCAATTAGGATTCGAATTTGAGATCTCGGGTACCATCGACCAAGGCGTTTGTCACTTGCGCCAGGAACAGTCGGTGTAGAAGACGGATTTTTAAGCGGGGCAGGTTACGGGAGACATATATTTCGTTTCATCACAAAGGAGGGGCGGGAAGCGAGACAGGCTTAATATATGCTGGGTGGGTACGTAGGAGGCGAGGCAGGATTCTCTCCGCCGAATCCACCCCGTTTGCATCCCTACTCAGCACACAGGGAGGGAGTGGTGCTTTCAACAATGGAAAAATATTATTGCCTACACTTGATGCATTTTTATATAATTATACAAACTACAGTCTACAACTAATATTTGATACTTAATATTTAAAATTAAAATCTAATTTGGTATGATTTATAATATTTAATAGCCATATGTATGAACATTATAAGTTTTAAAAAATATATTGTCTAGACATTAAGTAGTTTTAAAAATCAACTATATTAAGAAAATTCGTTGTTTGATTTATAAAATTTATTATTCAAAATTTAAAATTTTGATATATAATTTTTTAATGTTATAAAATACATATAATAAATTAGATTCTACAAAAAGGATTTTATGTGCGGTAAATAAGATGTACTTACTTATACACTTGGTTACCGTTTGGTTTGGGTATAAGCAAGAACTAGCTATTACAGGAATAGGTACAAGTATGGAGATAAGAAAAATAGCGTTGGGATGAAAATTGAGTTGTTTCCGGGGATAAGAAAAATATTAGGTAGTTTTATATAGAAAATAAAGGTGTTGGTGGGGATAATCGAGAACTACTATTCTCGAATAAAATCTAGGTTGAAATTTAAAATTTTATGTTGGAATTTATAATTTAGAGCTTAATACATCTTTGAGATATGGGAGCTGAAAATTCTTTTGTTAGAGTGAATTATAATTTACTTTATTTTTTGGAGTATAGTTTAACTATACTTTAAAAATTACGTCATTTTTTTTTTCCAAACGCTTCACAGAATAATTTTTCTACCAGTCTAATATAGTTTAACTATGTTACGTTTTCAGGAGTATCCAAACGGGGTCTAAGAGAAAATGTCCAGATGGGGAGTTGATTGCTCAGGATTCAGAAGTTTCTACCACATTCTCTACAGGCAGCGTCCTAAGATTAGTCCAAAAACATAAGCTAGCTAACTATTAGTTAGAAATTAATTCATTTTTTGAAAATAGATCGACTCAATTAGTTAACATATATATAAAACATACAGAACTTTTCTGCATATACACATGCTGCTGTAGAAAATACTTAACTCATTATGAGTCGATAGAGTACTTGGAGAGGATTTTTTGGATCACAACCCAAAGCATCTGCTGGAATAATTAATGAAACAAATATATATATATATATATATATATAGAGAGAGAGAGAGAGAGAGAGAGAGAGAGAGAGAGAGAGAGAGAGAGAGATAGAGCCCGGCTATGGTGCTTGTAAAAGTGCCAAACACTTGGTGCTTTTAAATTTTTTACCGTTAGATCTCTACCTTTGATCCATTTTACCCGTTAGATTATACTATTCAACCAACCACCCACTCAACTCTAGGGAGGCCACATCATCCTAACCACACATCCTTTAATCCAAAGGCTGAAAACTTATAAGCACCAATGACTTGTTACTTTTAAAAGCATAGGAGCTCAATTATATATATATATATAGAGAGAGAGAGAGAGAGAGAGAGAGAGAGAGAGAGAGAGAGAGAGAGAGTTGAGCTAGAATACTATCGATAGCAAATCGGCTCTTTTACTGCCCATTGTTTTCGATGATGGAGCCTCCAAATTGATGATCGGCACCGTTGAACATGATTTATACCATTTGAAATATTTAGAAATTAAATTTCATACATTTCGATATTGTTCTCTTATCCATCGAGTGGACACAAAAATGAACGGCTGAAAATGAATATTCTCAAAAAAATGATGATAGGAGTCTTGTAATCAAGATCAAAAGTATAGATCTTATTTTAAATAGTTTAAAGAATTTTCTAACAAAAATTCAATTGATTTGGATATCTTTATACCATTAAACGAGAAAACGCCTCATATCNAGTCTAGATCTTATTTTAAATAGTTTTAAAAAAAATTTACAAAAATTTAGTTGATTTGAACTTTTCTACATCATTAAACGAGCAAATGCACCATATCGGTCATTAAAATTATAGGTTTTATGACCCTTTGATCATTCAGTTAGTGATGCCAAAAAATAATGAAAATTGATTTCTAGATAATTTAAATGATCTAGATCATGTTCAACAGTGCCAATCATCGATTTGAAAGCTCTATCATCAAAAATAAATCGATAGTAAATCGAGCAGTTTAATACCGATAGTAGTCCAGTCAAACTCTCTCTCTCTCTCTCTATATATATATATATAAAGCAAACGATGCACCATATATATGTAGATATATACACTAAGAAAGTGTACAACAACACGACTCCAAATTACTTTACTAAATTATTATACAAACATCATCGATCGATCTCATTCCACGCATGCATGTCAAGCTAGCACGTCGGCCTATTTCAGAACTGTATTGTCTAAAAGCACTCATTTTTATATTTTAAATATTTTGAATTTTTTTAAAATAATAACGAAATAAAAACGGATGCTTTTATTAGCGACTCAATCTGGAACTAGGCCTAGCGACTCAATCTGGAACTAGGCCTTAGAAAACGTGCTCCCTTCCTGCTCTGAGATTTATGAAGTATCCACGAGGGTCGCTCTCGAACACGTCCCTGGGAATGAGCGCGCCGCGTCGCCCCGGGGCGCGCATCATCCTGCGACAACAGCAGCAGAGGCTGCGGAGGCAGCGGTAGGGGATGCAGAGGCAGCTGCAGAGGCAGTGGCGGCAGCAGTAGAGGCAGAGGAGGGCGAGGGCGGCGGGGAGGCCGTAGACGAGGCCGATATGGGTCCAGCGGGCGAACGTATCGGCCCGGGTGTCGGGGGGGAACACCTCGTCGGCTTTGCTCACCAGGTAGGTCCAGATGTGCTGGAAGAAGTGGAGCAGCTCCGCCAGCTTCTCCTTCACCAAGTCGAGAGCGTCGCCTTTCATGTCGTCCAGCCTGTTCGATCGGCCGGCCGACGTGCTCTCCAGCACCAGGAACTTCCTCATCCCCTCGATCTTTGTATATATAAATTAAATGATCTCTCTCTCAGAGTGCATGTATGTGTGCAATGGCTCAAGAGGAGGAGGTGATACATATTTATATATGGAAGGACTTTACGATATGTTGCACAACAGGTCCATTTTTATCCGATGGAAAGAGAAAAAGAGCAGAAAAAGAAAAAGATAAAAAGGAAAAAAAAAAACAAAGTAATTTTATTTTCCTTTAATATATATATATATATATATATATATATATATATATGAGTCTGGCTACTATACTCTTATGAGTATAATTCTCTTCGTATTTATAAGTTTTTGGCCGTTAGATTTACTTTTTTTTATTATTTTCACCCGTTAGATTATACTATTCAACCAACCACCCACTCAACCCTAGGGGACCACTATTAACGTAACCGGGGATCACTATCATCCTAACCACACATCTCTTCATCCAATAGTTGAAAATTTGAGTACAAAAGGAGGTATACTCATAAGAGTATAGTAGCCCTATCCATATATATAGAGTCCGGCTACTATACTCTTGTGAGTATAATCCCATTTGTACTTATAAATTTTTGGCCGTTAGATTTATTTCTTTTATCATTTTCATCCGTTAGAGTGTTGGTTTTTCAGTCGAATATTGCTCAAATTAACACAAATTGAGAATTTTCTAAAACTTTTCTTGTGAAAATTAGTACAATTTTTATTTTCTGATCTTGTGCTTGCACGTTCTTAGGCATATTGCAATGGACATAATTCTAAGTACTATTTTTACTGTCATAGAAATACACCAGATATAGCCAATATTTTTTTAAAAAAATTAGTGAAGAAAGATAAGGAGTAATATGAAACACTTTTAAAAACTAAGGATCTAAAATGCCAAACTTATAAAGTTTAAAACTAATAGAATGCAATTTATTGTCACTACAACAAAAACGGTCTATAGCGACATTTTTAAATATAGGTATATGTCAAAAAAGTGCTGCTAGCTAAAATTACCGACACTTTTAAAAAGTGTTGCTATATGTGGGGTCGCTAGATATATAGTGACAGTTAAAGAGTGTCGCTATAACTTAAAAGAGTGCTGCTAATTTACCAACACTTATTTAAGCATTTAGCAATCGTCGAAACTCTCTCTCGTTGGCTGCGGTGGCGGAGGAGGACGACAGGAAAGGCTCTTCGTCTAGAATTTCAGTGGATTGAGTAAAGAGAGAAGAAAAGATGGTAATTGATTTTTTCTTTTTTTTCTTTTCTGTTTGTAATCGGGCCAAATGGACTGGGTGTGGTGGGTTGAGTAGAGTAATCTTTTATTTTTGGTTGGATTGGGCTTTATATTTAGGCATTAGTAGATGTTTTTTTAAGTTTTAGCATAAATTGGACACTTACCTAAAAATATCCCAAACATGTGTCCCTATAATCTAATTTTGTTGTAGTGTGTGGACTATATTATAATATAGAAAAATTACTGCATGCGTGCGCTGTGCTGCACATTACTCTTGAAGACTCAGGCAAAATAATTTGGGTCTCCCGAAATATTACTTTTATAGATTATTGATGTATTAATAATTAAACTTATCATATCTTTTTGGCTTGCATTTATATATGGATCAATTGAAACTCTTCTTTCCAACTGTTTAAACGAAAAAAAAAACAATTACACAATAATGTTGGGAATTACGATTATCAATCATATCTAGCGCAATTGGCTAAAAGTTTGATGTTGGATATCTAAAATCCTAAAATTCAAAATCTAATTACTCTATTTTTAAAATTAAATTTATTTCTAAAAAATAAAAAAAAGGTAGCATATTATCTTTCGCTACAAAAAAAAACACTCACACACAGACACACACATTAGGATTTGCTATTAATTGCTTCCTCCTAAAGGCTTTCCCATGGTGTTTTTGGTTTTTTTTAATTTTTTTCCCCCCTAAAAGTATGTTCAAATGAACTGGCTAACTCACTCATCACCTGTGTAATGGCTCCCAAGTCCATTGCTTATGAAAATTAATAAAATCTCAACCTAAATCCCTCCTACTAGGAAAAATAAATTATAGGATAGTACCTGGAGATTAGATGGAAAATAAAATATTACTTACCCACCAGTTTAAAATTCGAATGCTAGATAGAGATAATGATTCCCTGCATAATAGTGTGCCAACCTTTATTGTTTTTTTTTTTTTTTTTTTTTTTTTTTTTTTTTTGGTGTGTCGCACTCTACTATTCCACTAATTATCCTACTAGCTTTTTATTCCACTAACAAATAAAAAAAAAGAAAAAATCTTCCACTAACGAATAAAAAAAGAATAAAAGTAGTCCTGTATTTAATTATAACTCGTCGCCACTCTCTCACTCCCTTAAACAAAAAAAAAAAAGAAAAAGAAAAAGAAAAAAGAAGAAGTACTATGTTGCAATTAAAAAAAAAATCCGTTCTGCAGGATGTTAGTAGATGGATGAATCTTTTTTGGGAAAACTTCTGAAACCCCCCTTGTGGTTTCATTTTTTTTCACTTTAGTATCATGTAGTTTAAAATGTATCAAGTTAGTACCTTATGGTTTATCACTTTATCACTTTAGTACCCTGTGGTTTAAAGTGTATTAAGTTAGTACCATGTGGTTTTACACTTTATCACTTTAGTACCCTATGGTTTCGCACTTTATCACTTTAGTACCTTATGGTTTAAAAACCAAAGGGTACTAACTTGATACAAAATTAAAACCACAGGGTAGTAAAGTGATAAAGTGCAAAACCATAGAGTACTAACTTGATACACTTTAAACCATAGAGTACTAAAGTGATAAAGTGAGAAACCACATGGTACTAACTTGATACACTTTAAATTATAGTAGGGTACTAAAGTGATAAACTATGAAACCACAGGGGTTTTTTTTAAAGTTTTTCCATCTTTTTTCCTCTTACCCCTACTTTCTTTTGCTTTTGCTTCCTTTGCCTTTTTCTTTTTCTTTTCTTTCCATGTTCTTTCTCTCTTTAGATTGCTTTAGCTTGTTCCTTTTTTTCGCAAAAAAGTAAAATTCAGATCTCTAATAACTTAAATATTTATAAAGTAATAATGAGAATAAAAGATTCTGAATTCAAATCCCCTTACTTCGGATTTTATAAAATTTTTGTGCATTTAATTTAGATTCATCTCTTGAATTTATTAAAATGTTAAAGAAAAATATTAAATATACATATTAAAAATTATACTAAAAAATAAGAGATTAATTTAGTGGTTTAAGCTTAGGGAAGTAATAGTTGATCCACTAGGCTTCTAGACATATTTAATTTTTTCTCATTCAATAATAAGTCCACGTCTCGAAACAACGATCATCACATATAATTTAATAGCAATCTCACGAGAACAAAAGAGGACACCAACTATTTCTGGCGCAAGTGATCACAAAGTGTTTATTAGTTGATGCTAAGATCCTAAGTTTAAGGTTCGTATATTAAAAAATGAATGAAATGGAATATGGATGCTAGAAAAATGATCAAAATTAAGAGAACTAAAAATTCTGCATCTAATTAATCATCTAAGAGAAAGTCCTGCCTGAAACCTTAATTACACTACAACAAAACTGAGCTATAGCGACACTTTTAAGTGTCCCTAAAACTATAAAAAAGTGCTGCTAGCAAAAATACCGACACTAAAAAAAATGTCGCTATATGTGCAGTCCCTAGGGTATATAGCGACACTTAAAAAAGTGTCGGTATATCCCAAAATAAGTGCTGCAATTTAGTGGCACTTTTTTTTAGTTTTTAGTGACACACATAAGTGTCCCTAATTTTTTTTAAAAAAGTAATATTTTTTTTATATAATAACACTTTATAAGTGTCCCATTGTCATTCAAAGTATAATATTTATTTAAACATCTAGTCTAGTATTAAACTTTAGTTAAGCTAATCTCATTTATATTAAATTGCTGAGACTAAAAAAAAGCAATCAACAAAGTTTTTTAAATTCTTATTAAAATGATAAAACTAAAATCAAATATACATACGTCACAACAATAATATCCACTCATATGTTGTAGTAATTATAATAAATCAAACTCTGAAAAAAATACAAAAAATTAAAAATTGGATGATAACAAAATCAAAAGAGCATAAACGAATTCTAATCGGCTCCACGAATATATACTTGAACCTGCACATTGAATAACATTTGAATTAATTCAAATTTGTGCAACATCCTTGATTTGCCAAAGCATTAAAAAAGAAGAGTGTATTGCCTATGTTTATAACAACAAAATGCAGGAGTTCCGCAAGAAATTAAAACAAATCATTTTCCGTCGACATTAGTACCGAGACATTAATTATTTTAATCTATAATTTTTCTCTTTTTAAAATTCTAGCATTGTAAATACAAGTTACTTACAAGAGAACAAGATACCATGTACACGGTTAAGTTGAGATTTAGAAAGATCACTCGAGCATTAAAGATCTATTGAGGTAGAAACAGTAGTCTTAAGAGAAAATAATTACAAAATTCGACCTCGCAATAATATTATTTGCCTGCTGCAACATGTGCTCGGCTCATAAGAACTATGTAAACTTTATAGGAGTAATAAGGGTGCAATAAATACCATAGTCAAATATAAAACTATTCAGAATATGCATGGTATTTTAAAGCATTATTTGTTGTTGTTTGTGATTCCGATTCAAAATAAACAACAAAGAGCGAGTCGAGGAGACCTTACAAAGGGAGTGATTGAGGCCCCCCTTGCATTTTTGCTCTTTTTGTCCTCAATCTCTCCATAAATTGTGGGTTGGCCCTCAGTCGATCTTTGACGTAGGCGTTTCGAGCCGCCTCCACTAGTTTATCTGCTTTCATCGCGTCTTCAATCAAGGCGTATAGAGTCCTCAGACAATCTTTTTTGTTCTCTTCCCTGTGCTCAAACCTGGAATTGCAAGAAAAGGGATGGCTCCTTTATAAGCTTCCAAAGTTATAGTTCACATGCATTTTGCATGATCTATGAGTGTGAGTGAGTGATTGTTCAGTAAACTTAGATGCTAAAATTTGAAAAGAGAGCTTCATAGGAGTATAAAAAGTCTAAGGCAACTATTGCGATTTTTCGACATCAAATGGAAGAGAAAACAAAAGATCAAGTAAAAGACTGAGAGACAGAAGTTGTAGATCCCGCACATGTAAAAAAGCACAAATAAAAGTATAGTCCGGTGTTTCCTAGGCAACTTTTTCACATGAGATGTAAGTAGCCTGTTTACATTGCAAGTACCTAACAAAAAAGAAATTGTTTTATCTTACTCTTTTCACATTATTGATATCACAATGCCTGTCTAATGGAAGTTCCTTGATCCTATTAGGGAAGTTCCCCTCAAAACTTGCAACAATTTTCCATCCTGCACCCTGCATATACAAGGTAAATCTTTTATAGATGCATTACATATATAACGGCTAGTAAGTTTTCTTTTTAAGAAAAGAAAAACATAACTTTCTACTAACCTCACCAGTTGCAATATGCTGAAGAAACTTATCTTCAAATTCTCGGCAAAGCTCCAGAGCAATAGTTCTGGTTCCTTCCGCACTATGCACCATTTGCTCCCCCAGCCTTACCAATTCATCTTGTACTATCTGCGACTTATCCTGCAGGAGCCTGAAAATAGTGCTCACAGAAGAAGTTCATTAGTTCAAAACTGATCAAACATTTTTTACCGAGCCTACTGATCAACACTAAATTATTTGGAAATTGGAATACACAATTAAAAAAGCTAGAAAAAGCCCTCCATCTCTGGCTAATCACTCAGCCATCTATACGATTAAAAAAATCAAGCAAAGTCAATAAATTTTTTAGTACTCAATATGTTTGAAATAAAAGGGTATAAATGCTTCATGACTGGCCTCTGCTATTTCTATTGGGAAGCAATTAATTCTAGCCATCTATTAGAAGCATAAAATTTTCAACTTTCAAGGAAGCTGATAAGCTATTGCTTAACAGGACATCACATTGCAAGAATTATAACATTACATAGTTTAAGTATGATAATCCCAACTGTTATCAACGAAGCAAACATGGAAATTTATTGATAACCTCATATTCTCATGAATATACAAAGATGTGAAATTAAAATTATGCAAAAGCAGAATAACTCTTCAAATTCTAACCTCCCAATATGTGGAGCCTCCTATTTACTTGTGCATCTTACTTTGGTGCAAGTGCAGCACAGGAACAAAAGGACAAAGCTTTCGATAAATTAGTAAAAGAAGAGTGGTTGTTCATTATTAGAGATAGCATCAGGTATAGTTGATAGTTCAGCCAAAACCAAATTAGATATCAACATAAAAGATAATTTGGAAGCCAAAACCAAATAACATATTGCTCAATTGACAAGTTACATCTCACACATAATAACAAAAAAAAAGAAATCACAAATAAATCAAAGATGATATCCACTTAGTTGAAATACTGCAGAGGTCTAAAGCAAATCAAAACAGGAACTTATCCTTGAATCCTAACACTGTTCAATTGAGATGCAACAATAAGACTTATGTTTCGCTTTAAACTTCTAACAGTCTGCTTTAAGCTGCACATTAATCCTTGTACATCAATCCCAACTTTGAGGCTTAAGGTCATGCATCTTACAACTTATCTTCAAGATCTAAATGTGTAGAATTTAGATGTTGTTCTAAACAAAAGAGTTCAACAGTTCATTATATAAAGGACCTAATGTAAGAATCAAAATCTCTGAGTTTGAATGTTGCAACACTATAAGTTTATTGTTAGTTATATTCAGCTAATAGAAGAAAACAGAATTTCACATCTTTTAATCCCTTCAAACCTACAGATTTTCAACATTTAAAGATCCAAGATGGTGCATGCAATTTTATTCCAAAACTCTTTCGTGTGACAGTTAGATAAGCATAATCTGATCATTAATAGCAAGGCAATTTAATAGAAAAGGTTATCGTTACTAGCCACATACATCACAAAGCAAAATATATGCCTCTGTTCAACAACATTCAGCTTATGACAATGGTCCCAATAAACCAATCAGCAATTTTGGAAGCTTTTTACCTTCTCTAAAAGCATATGAATGACTAAAAGCTTAGTCAAAGATCATCTATAAGCCTTAATTTGTTATCGAAGCAAAAGATTCATGCACAAAGATATTCTTACAAGAAATTACACCCTAAATCCTCATGAACAAGAAACCCTACCATCGATCGAGCTCACGTTCTTCTCCGTCTCCTCCTTTCACGCCTTTGACGCCGCCACGAGCACAGCTAGAAAGTGGTCGCCGGACTCCTTCCCCACCACCGCCGCCGCCTCGACGCTTGCCGCTCACTCCCCCGGCGACCGTGGCGTCTCGGGTGCTACGTCGGAGGAGGAGGAGAGCGAGGGCCTCTCTAGGGTTTCGGGGGGTCGGGTGAGGGGAGAAGAGGGATACAACCCCTTTTTGTTTTCTCTTTTTTTCTTTTTTTTTTTTTTTGTAATTGTGGTTTTTATTTGGGCCTTGTTAGTTTTTTTTTCTAATTTTAAAAGTTTTTTAACATATTGTGGGACACTTATACTAAAGTGTCCCAAAAAAGTGTCTCTACAACCTAGTTTTGTTGTAGTGTAACAGACATTTTCAAAACTTTGAAATTGCATAACAGAATTAATAATGATTATTTCAGAGAGGACTCACACGAGGACATTCAAGGGAACATAACAAAATTACTTCTCTCTAATATTAGCAACGTCATTTCAAACCATGCATTCCTCGAACATTCCAAACCAACTAAAGCACACGTATATAGTTCCATCTCTAAACTATTTATGAAATCCAATAATCATACTGAAATTAATACTTCTAAAAACATTACACATTACTATTCATACGCATGCTTTCACCCCTCCGTAACCTTTAATGAGCGTAAAGATTAGAGATACATTTGCTGAGGGAACAGCTAGAGCTAGGGAGCGTCCACACATGTACATTTGCATGGAGCGCATTCTCTTCTATTTATTCTTTCTTGGATCTTAGATTCTTGAAGTAGCCACTGGGGTTGCTCTCGAACCCGGCCCTGGAGATGCGCTTGCCGCGTCTTCCGGGGGCCTTCATCGTTCCGCCGCCGCATCTTCTGGGGGCCTTCATCGTTCCGCCGCCGCAGCAGCAGCAGCTGTAGAGAACGCGGAGGACGACGAAGACGGCGAGGCCGATGTAGGCCAAATGGGCCCAGTCAGCCTCGGCCCGGGCCTCCGGTGTGAGCGCCTCCCCAGCCTTCTTGAGCAAATAGAGGTAGATGCTGTAGAGGAACTGCAGCAGCTTCCCCTTTGCCAACTCCAGTAACGTTCCCATCCACCCCATCTCTCTCTCTCTCTCTCTCAAATGGATTAATAGTGTTGAAGCACAAGGCTATGAAGTTATATGTATGGAAGGGAGCAGATAAAAATTATTAGTTTGGAGACGATGCGGATGACACGGCATGATGAGTGCGTGCCCATCGCACGTACAGGAACGAAAAGAAAAGAAAAAAAAAATTCGTGCGCCTTAATTTTATGAAAGAGAGAGAGAGAAACTGATGAAGAGAAAGGGAGGGTTGAGATGCACAGGTTCACCACGTGGCACCCATTCGCATCATTCTCAAATTAGTAGTTTGGGGACTATGCCCATACATCATGCTAGCTTCGCTTTTTTTCATTAAAAGAGTGGATTTAAATTTCCCCAATATCCCCAAACAATATTTTGGAGGGTAGGGTTGTTGACCTGAATTAATTGGAGTGGAATTTTACCCCAATTTAATTTTTTAATAGAATTTATAATTTAAATTAAAAGTTTAAAATTTAATTTTTAAATTTAAATTTAAATTTTAAATTTTTTAAATTTAAAAATTTGTAAGTTTAAAATTGGTATATTTAATTTTAAATTATTAATTTTAAATTTTAGATTATTATTTTTAATTTTTTAAATTTAAAATTTGATATTTGATATTTTTAAATTTAAATTTAATCTTAAAATCAAAATTTAAAACTTCAAATTTTTGAATTTGAGATTTAAAATTTTTATTTTTATTTTAATTTTTTTAATTTTTAAAATTATATATTTAAATTTAAAATTTTAATTATGAAATTTAAAAATTTAAATTCAAATATAATGAGCAATATTATAATTTTCTATTTATAATTACCTACTATTCTTCTTATTTCATATTATCTATCCAAATGCCATTTTTTTTATTCTCGAAAATAATTCAATTTTTATTTCAAACTTAATACTGAACTTATATTTATTTTTAGAATAATAGTTCTTACTTAGCCCCAAAACAAACAAAGACTTCATTAAACTTTCGAAAGACGTCGACGAGGGGGAGAGGCCAAATCCACCATGTCTGAATTGGTGGTTTAAATTTATTGAATCTGTGGGTGTCAAAAAGTGGAAATTAAAGTTGTTAATTATTAAACGGAGTACCATCTAAGTGCTAAGATGGCTGTCTTAGTAAACGGAGGCCAAATCCACCATGTCTCAATTGGTGGTTTTTATTGAATGCTAATTAAGATGGCTGCCTTAGTAAACAGAGTACCATCTAAGTGGATCAAATCTAAACGAGGAGTGCGACAAGGCGACCCCTTATCTCCTTATCTCTTTCTTTTTGTGGCTGAAGGTCTTGCAAGGATGGCTGTAAAGGTTGAGGAGTCCAACCTTCTCAAAGTCCTCGGACCCACGAAAGACAGCTCCATAATATTAATCCAGTACGCAGATGATATCTTATTTTTTTGTGAGGCAAGGAAAAAGTATATATATAACTTCAAATTTTTGTGAAGTTTTTTTTGAATGGGCCTCTGAATAAAAAAAAAAATCAAAATTATTCTATATGAAAATGAAGGACGAAAAGGACACTAGACTTGCTGTATCCTACAATGCAAAGTTGGAAATTTGCCTACAAGGTATTTGGGTTTACCTTTGACATTCAGGAAGCTTAAAAAAGAAGATTGGGTTGGGGCCATTGCTAGCTTCCAAAGGAGGATTGAAAGCTCCTTTCAAGAGGTGGTCGTTTAACACTGGTCAATTAAGTTCTTTCAAATCTGCCGATGCATTTTCTTTCTAGTTTCAAGCACCGAAATGAATTTTAAAGCGAATGGAGGCGCTGCGAAGGGACTTCTTTTGAAAAGAACGGGCGAGTTTTATCGGTGGTGGATGTCTGTTTGCTTGGAAAAACGTGTATATGAGTAAGAAGGAAGGTAGCTTAGGTGTTAAGGACTTGGCCACCATGAACGATGCTTTACTTGCTAAATGGTGGTGGCGCTTTCGCATTGAACGGGAAGTATAATGGACTAAACTTATTAGGCGCCTATACTACAACTGACGACGACCTCTACTAGAGGGAAGGCCCTTTCGGCCGGTCTCACATTATAAAGGGTTCAGATCATCCTAACTGCACATCTTTTAATACAAGGACAGAAAACTTAATAGCACTAAGTCATTGGTGCTATTAATAGTATTCCAGCCTAGTTTGTTTTTTTTATATGTTGTAAATTATAGGGTTAATTGTATACACGTCCCTGCAAACATAGTGAATTGTAGATATATTCCTGCAAAGCTCAATTTTCATAAGATATCCCTACAAAAGTCCTAATGTATTCAGATATGTCCGTGCCGTCAGGATCCGTTAGAGAAATTTCATTAACCACAGTTAAAATACTTAACCATGGTTAATTAATAATGTGAATTTACAATTTTGCGCTTCTTCTTCTTCCTCTTCCTCTCCTGCTTCTTGTTCTTCCTCTTCTTCCCCATATCCTCCTTTTCCTCCTTTTCTCTTTCTTCTTCTTCTTCTTCTTCGTCATCGTCGTCATCGATGATCCGATCGTCGTCGCCGTCGTGGTGCCCTTGTGGGCCGTCGTCACGGGCGCCTCCGACGGCATCGGCCGCGCCTTCGCCTTTCGCCTTTTTCTCGTCCTTGTTGGTTGCAACCCCGACAAGCTCCGCAATGTCGCCGTCGCTGCCGCCACCGCTGTGTGCTCCCGCAGCCTGAAGAGGAAGAGGAAGAGGAAGAGGAAGAGGAAGAGGGTAAAGGCAAAATTATCATTTCACAACTCTACTGTTAAAAAATTAACAGCTCTCTAACGGATCCTAACCAGAGGGACATATCTGAATACATTAGGACTTTTGTAGGGATAGCTTATGAAAGTTGAGCTTTGTAGGGATATATCTGTAATTCACCATGTTTGCAGGGATGTGTATGCAATTAACCCTAAATTATATATATGGATTGTGCTTGTACACCCGGTGCAGGCAATAATTTCTCATGTTAGAGGGCCAACCGGAGCATAGTTCATTACGGCCTAGTAATGACCCGGCCCGGCTAAAAAATATCCAAATTTTCGACCCGGCCTAATAACAACAAAGCTGGGTTTATTGTGGCGTCCATTTCGATAGATCGATATCGAGCGCCCCAACAAAAACCTCTCTTTTACACCCTCAGGCGGCGGGGCGGCGTCTTCGTCGAGGAGAGCGAGGTCGCGAGGATCATTCTCAAAGCGGTTGATCCCCCTATCCCCCAATAATCTCCATTGGTACCCTTCCTTTCCTCTTCTTTTCGATCCAATCCCCTTTTCCTTGGCAAGGTTCGAATCGATTCTTTTTCGCTACTTTTCGAGAGATTCCGGTCGTTTGAGATTCGATTTTTCTTAGGGTTGGGTTTTTCTCCGCTAAGAATCGATTCTAAATATAGAAAAGACGATCAGAAAAGGAGAGAAATTTCTCATTTGTGCTAAAAATAGCTTCCTGTTTAAGCTTAGTGTCGATTCAATCCCCATGTTGAAACTCTGGCGATTTTGATCTCTTAAATTTGAATTTGGTTTGGGCAAAAAAAAGAAAGCTTTTTTGTGTGGCGTTTTGTGGGAATTTTCTTGAATTGATTTTAGGTTATCAGAATATAGCTGCATTGGTTGGTAAATTGTGCTTGAGAATTGAGATGATTCTTTTCCACTTCTTTTGATAGGTATCTGCGAGAAAAGAGGTTCTTTTCATGCACAAAGAGCCGTTCAAATTTACCCTTTTCATGTAGATATTGCGATTAATGATATAGCAATCAAATTCTTGTAGGGAGAGGGTTTGGGCTTGCTAGGGAGTTCGATATTTGCAGGTTGAAAACCCTCTCTTGTACAAATTTTGGCATCGGTTCCTGAGTAAATTATTGTTATAAAGATTTGGGAGTGGGAGGAGTATGGGATCGGTTTGTTCCTGCTTTCAAGGAGATGATTTTGGAGAATATGCCAATGTTGGTGCTTCGATCTATAGACACTGCATCTGCCTGAGATGCTTCGCTCGACAGATTATTCAGGCAGTATGTCCATTCGCGCTTTATCTGTCGTCTTCTATTTTCAATTCTGTGTATTTGTCATATAATGGAAGTTAGGAAAACCCCAATTCTCCACGTGAAAAGAAAATTGATTGTTGTATTCTCTGATATCTGTTTATTTGGCTTGATGAATCAGTTACAATAGCTTCAGTGGGTATTCTTTAATGAGTTTCCCAGGATGACAAATAGAGTGAGTTGTCGTTGCTTGGGCATAAGAAAGGAAGGCATTACCATTTATACCTAACATTGTTGAAACTTTTACATATCAGGAAATCGACAAACTTAGTAGGAAGCATATTGGAAGTTTGGCATGTTGCTTTGTCTATTTCATGAGTCTATAATGCAACCTGTAAGATAAGTCTATCATTCAATTTATGCATGGGATGGTCTCATGTCAATTTTTAGAAGGTTAATGCTAGCTTTAAAGGTTTATTGCAAGATTCATATTTGGCTGTAAAACCCAATCATTTTTTTTTTGTTGCTGGGCCTCTTTCTATTTTGAATTATGCTCTTTGTTGGCCTCATTTGGCTATGGGAAGGCTTGGGACAAAGAAGATTAGAATTCTACTCTTACTGTTTCAGTTAGATATGATACTTCAAGATAAATGCTATTCAAACGGTATTCATTTGTCTGATGATCTATAAATAGTGGATATGCCTCTTCTATTTCCGAAAGGTTCAGCCATTTCATGAAAAGAAATACCGAAGGTGGCACTTACTCCAAAATCTCGCTTTTCAATGGAAATACTGCTGGGTGTTGATCTACTGTTAAAGTTTGGTGGTGAATTGTGGACGGTATAACTTTTCAAAAGTATTTTGTAAGAAAACTAAGAATATATATGTATTGAATGACATGCAACTTGTGATTGTTATGCTCTTCATATGTCCCCCTATATGCTGAAAACAGCTAATTTCTCTTGGAGACCTGTTTATTAAACCATCTTTCTTAAGTTCACTTGCTGTAATGCTCTTCGGCTGTTCTGAGGCATTTGCTGATCACTTAATAATAGGTAGCTACTATTGTTAGTTCTTCCATCGCCCCTTGGTGCAGCCACTATTCACTAGTTCTTTCTAGTTTCTATCACTGGTTATGCTCCTGTGAAACTTATTTAAGTGGTTATGAGATAGAAGTCTTAAATTTTCCCACCTGGTGTCTACATGCATTTGATATCCGAATGTTCATTTTTAGAAAAAGTTGCATATTGTGGTGGGTACATCATGATGTTTTGTAGTTCTCTTTTGTAAATTGAGCATAACTTGGCTGGATCTGCTTATTATCCAAAAAATAGTTATTATAGCATTGTTTTTGGAACAACTGTAGAAGATAGACTGCTTTGGTTTACTAGGGTTTTGTGGGGAGAGGTGCCAACTAGAATATGCTCGACTATAATGCCAGGGAATTCGAGTAATATTGTGTTGTACTGAGATCTAAAATATGATTTTTATGAGGCTATCATTTTTTCCTTTTGACTCTGCAGTACAGCACATTGTTCCAAAGAGGTGCTTTGCCCTCTGTATCTCCATCTGTACAAGGGACAACTCCCATTGCTTCAATTGAAAGTTCTATATTTGATGCATACCGTTCTCTTCCGAGGCCTTTGCCTTATGATGATCCTAGATGCTCTCGTGTACCACGTGATGGTCTTGTATTGAGGCGTGACAAGTCTTCAGGCCATCTTAATGAAGAATCAGAACCACTTAGAACTAATAGTGACAACGAAGTAGAATCTCCCAGTTCAAAAGATAAGAGTGCCGGATCTAATTATGATGGAAACCTCAAGTTATGTTGTTCTGGATATGCTTCGAAGCTTCTGCCAGCAGAATTCACAAAAGGAACGACATACTATTTTCCATCATCTGAAGATGAAGATGTGTGCCCGACATGTCTTGAAGGTAGACAATTTATTTTTCATTTATTACTTTCATATGTGTGGCATATACAACCTCTTAGTTAATATAGCTCTGATGATATAACATCCTTGGTTTTGGTATTGAAGAAACGTCCTGAGGTAAATATGATGAGAATTTTGCTTGCAGATAAGCTGATTTCAGTGAATGGACATTTTAACTTTTTTGAGTCAATTATCTTGTTTCTAAGTTAGCGTGGTGTGATTTTCATCAAGTATCCTATTTTGGGTAGCACCCAGTTTTCAAGCAAAATTCCTGGAAATGGATTCAAATTCACCCCTCAGGAAAATAGTTTACGTTAATAACTTATTCTGAATAATTAAACACACCTAATAACTTATTCCGAATAATTAACCACACCCCAAAGACAATATGTTTATGTTATGCATGTGGGCTTGATTGCCAAAAATCTTTGACTTAAATTTGCTGAAAATAGAGACCTATATTAAAAGAAAGAAAAATTCCTAGTTAATAAATAAAGGTTATATACTTGTTTTTGACATATTTTATAACTATCCCTTCTGCAGAATATACTCCTGAAAATCCCAGGATTGTAATGCAGTGCTCTCATCATTTTCACCTCGGCTGTATATATGAGTGGATGGAAAGAAGTGAAGCTTGTCCGGTTTGCGGCAAGGTAACTGATTTATCGCTGCCTATCATAATGAATATACCACTATCCATGCAATTAATTTTACTTTCCCCGTGGGGATGCCGACAATCTTTGCTGACAAAGCTGTTGGAATACTAGTACAACTAGCTCAGCAGTGCTAATAATTTTAAAATTTGTACATCTTGTGTTAGTTATTGCTTCCTTTTGTTATGCGTTGCTGATGGATCGGTTCAACAGGTCATGGCGTTCAACGAAGCAACTTGATACTTCTGAATCGACTAAGAACTTTATTCCTATATGTTTGTAAATTTGTAAATACATTGGACATAATCAGCATGCTGTTGTAGGCTGTATATATGTGTTCTGGAAGTGTAACACAATAATTTTATCTTCGTTGTTTACTGGACGTAGAATATCATTCAAGGACGAATTCATGGCATCATACTGTATCATGATCTCATTTTCTTAATCCTTTTTTTTTTTTCGACATTGTTGTTATTAATTTATTAGGTTTCTGTGAATTATTGACATTGTGGAGAAGGACTATTATCATTTAAGTCTTATAAATAAACTAGGAAATGTGTCGCATTTGTCAGTGCGGTGGTTGTTTCTATCTAAGGAAAAGGAAAATCGTAGCCAGCAAGTTATATAATATATATATATATATATATAGAGTCCAACTACGGTGCATTTGAAAGTATAAATGAGTTGGTATGTTTAAATTTTTAATTTTTGAATCCATTTTTTTGATCATTTTTAATTTTTAAATTAATATTATTTTTCTAAGAAGACCACTAAACTCTATAATAGTATATCAGTCTAGCTCTCTCTCTCTCTCTCTATATATATATATATATATATATTCTTGTGGGTGTTTTTTATTTATTTATTTATTTTTCATTTTGAAAGCAGATAGAAGTTTGCTTATAAATTTTTATGAGGTTCCAGTAATTCTCTATTATTATGAAGTAATTTATTCAAATTCTAAGAAGCAAGGTTTTAAGTGTCCATCGGCACGGACCGTATCCACTGTGCTGTACAGTGCCAACAAGATACCGGTACGATACAGACCTCGTGCCGATGCCAGAGCTTAAAACCCTCTATTTTTTAAATTAGTAAGTAATTTTTTCAATAAAGTTCAAAAGATGTGATAAAAAGAAAAAATAAATAGTTAGAATATTTTGTTGCTAAAGAAAATAAATATTTTATACTATTATGTGTCAGCACAGAAGAATTTTTTTTTACCGGCACACATCGGCATGGCTCGGCACGCATCGTGTTGTACCATACCGGCAAGTTTCCAACACGGCCCCGTGCCACGGCACTTAAATTCTTGCTATGAAGTAATTTATCTTATTTGATTTGCATGGACAAACAAAATGAAATCATAGAGGTATGCCTTTTTGCAGTTTCTCATCTACTAAATTATTCACGTCCTTAATTTGAGTAAATACGAAAGATGTGTTAAACAAAAATATTTATTCAACCAATTTAACAATTATAGAAATTGAATAAATTATAATAAAAAAAATTAAATTGGCCTATTAGCTCAGTTGGTTAGAGCGTCGTGCTAATAACGCGAAGGTCGCAGGTTCGAAACCTGCATCGGCCATTAAATAAATTGTTTTTTTTTATTTCATTAATTTTTTTGTTTGTCCTTGTGCACTTTTACCATTATTTTAGCATACAATTTAGATCTACTCATTCAATATTTATAACAATTAATCACTCTTTTCATTTTTGTATATTAAATGGAATTTGTATCAGTGAAAACTAAATTATACCTGATTAGGCAACAATGCTATCTCCATGTTTCTTCGAAAAAAAAAGAGGGGTTAAAAAAAAAAAAAAAGGTAGCTCCATGGTTTAAAATTTGAGTAATACATCAATACATCATATAAATCTTAACCATTTATTTTTCTTAATAGATAGTTTAGATTTAATATGACTCTAGAGGTGGCCTACTATTGAAGCATAGGCACAATTCACGAGGTACCTATTTAAAGGATATTTTAGTCTTTGTAAAATATTTTGGTCTACAAAATCAGCTTTATCCAACTAAAAATACTGTAACATTTTCAAATGCCTACAGCAATAGTTGGACTTCAAATTACAACAAAATTATAAATTTAAATTCAGAACAACATTTAAAACTTAATTATAAATCAAATTCAATTTTTTTAAATATAAAACATAAATTTAAAATAAAACTTTCAGTTCTAATTCAAAATTTTAATTTAAATCAAAAAATTAAAATTTGGCTTTAAGATTAAAAGTTCAATTTAGATTCAAATTTAAAAGTTTAATATAAATTTCAAAATTCAAATTTTACATTACAATACTAACTTCAAAAATTAAATTTAAATTCAATAGTTTTTTGAGCTAGATACTTAACAAATTGGATATTATCTAATTTGGTAAGTTACCAAAGTAAATAAGATATTTAATATTTATAGGATACTGACAAATTTGGTATATACTACTAATTTTCTTTTCCAATACTATCATATTAATTGATTCAAATCGGTAACCTGTTCAACAGGTTACTTCATGTAAAACCCAACTATACCCTTTATTAATTAAGAATTAGATTTTTATATTTATGGTGTATTGAAGCATCCCTTTTAAAATTTTGGAACCTAATTAGTACCTGCCTCCTTATCATAAACCTCTTTTTCTGCTTGTAAAGCAATTGTAGGTAACAAAACAATATTAAATGTACAAAAAAGAAATGTCACATGCATTTCTCATTAATATATATCCTCCAAACAAGTGGGGAATGCATGGATTTGTCCTCTTTGCTACTACCTGTTGTTCCATCAATTTGAGACATTATGCACCACAAACATTAAAGATTCATAAAAGGAGTTGCTTCTCCTTGACTTTTCAATTAGATTATGACTATTCTATGCGAAATCTAGCAAGCCTACTAAGCTTTATTGGCCTCATCCCACTCAACAATCAAAGGCAAATTAGGCACTTGTGGGTGTAAGATGCCCAAAATCTCTGCAGCTCCTTAGAAATGAATGGAGGTGAGCAATGGAAAACAACTAGTCATGTACAATAATATACTGTGGACAATAACTTTGGCAATTGAGATCTATGAAGAGACATATTTAAGAGATTTGTGGATGTTATGGCCTTGTAAATATATAGCTTTACAAAGCCTCTGCATATATGCGTGTGCACTACCAGTTTTACTATTCAAGATATGGTTGGATACTTAATTTGTGGGGCTATGCTGGTTCTTTGATTTATAACATGTTAACTAATATCTGCTTTGAGTAGTACTTAAGCTTTTAGGATTTTTGATTTTTCTCTCTCTAGATTGATAAGAATTTATAGAAGATGAGAGGATGAGGTGATGTTTAGTGTGATGATGCACATGTGATGCATCTGTATTGTTGAATGATTAGTGTTGATGTAATCTTTTCAATGTAATAGATCCAAAATTTAGCCCAACATGTCTAATTTTTTTATCTTCTTTTGTCACGTTTCGATTTGCTTTAATAAATTATTTTTTTAATATATAATTTTTTCGTTCTGCCATTCCATTTAGATTTATATTTTGGTCATGTATATAAAGTGCTCAATAAATTTTAGTAAAGCAACTTTTTATATGATTGTGAAAGGGACACTCACATTTTGCTTGTAAAGCATTTAGTAAATTCTAGTAAAGAAACCTTTTCTCCCCCTCTTTTTACACCTCCCAAAAAAATTTATAAATATCTTCAATGTGAGATAGCAAATGGCTCAGGATAATACAATATGGTTGTTAACATTATTTAATTCAAAATTGTTTTTTGTCAAATTATTATTTTCAGTAACATAGCTCATAATGAAGATTAGATGGATTACACATGTGCATATCCCTGGAACTATTATCGAATTAAAAATAGGATTATTTAAAAGTTCGCATATATTTATGATGTAAAGTTGTGCCTACAGTTGAAGGGGCCGTCATATATATATATATATATATAGAGAGAGACCGGCTGGGATACTATCGATAGCACCAAGAGTTTGGTGCTATCGAGTTTTTTACCGTTAGATTTAACCTTGATTAGTTTTATCCGTTAGATTGTACTATTCAACCAACCACCCGCTCAACCCTAGGGGGGCCACATCATCCTAACCGCATATTTTTCAATCCAAGGAATAAAAAATTAATAGCATCAATGGCTTGGTACTATTAAGGGCCCGTTTGGTTCGAGTTATGTAATATTACAAAGTATCTCGACATATCCAGGTATTTTAGATTTCGGCGTGAGATTACTACTGATGCTGTATTAGCGCGTTTGGTTTAATGCAGTAATGTAATACTAGATTACAGTGTTTATAGCATTAATACTTTTGGTTCAGTTTATAAAATTTAGTAATCCTGACATAAAAGTATAGTTTTTCCAAAATTGCCCTTGTTGTGGTCATTTGAATATTATTTTTTGCGAAAATGACGAATGGAGGGAAAGAGATCGTGATGATTACCTGGGAGGACGACGCAATAGAAAATGATAGGTGTTCGTGCGAGAGAGAGAAAGAGAGAGAGATAGAGAGACATCGAGAGGGAGAGAAAGCGGCGTGCGAAAGAGAGGGGGAAGGCGAGAGAGAGATGAAAATAATATTGTTAATTAGATTTGGGGTTGTTGGAGGGTAAAATTGCCATTTTAAATAATATATAGTATTAACGGGTTTCAGTAATGCAAGATACACGACCCCCCTCCCGTTAATATTTTCGATGTAATCCTGCTCGATTTGTAATGCTACATTAACGACTAGATTACATAGCGGATTAACCAAACACAGTTATCCTGGCAGGATTGCCTGTAATCCTGCCAGGATAACTCGAACCAAACGCACCCTAAAGCAAAAACCACGGCCGCCAACTCCAAGTCGTGGGTTGGATAGTTTCTTTCATATTCCTTCAATTGGCGAGAAGCATACGCAATCACTTTCCCGTCCTGCATCAAAACACAGCCCAATCTATTAAAGGAAGCATCACTATAAATCACATACCCTGCTCCAGCAGTCGGCAAGGTAAGAATCGGGGCGGTCGCCAACCTCTGCTTCAACTCTTGGAAGCTCATTTCACACGCGTCATTCCAAATGAACTTAACACCTTTATGCGTGAGCCTCGTGAGGNAGCCTCTATATATATATATACACACACACACTAACATTTAAACTATAAATAAAAATTCCCATACACTTATGATTTAAACTTGTGCCTATAATTGAAGGGGTCGTCGTACACACACACACTAACATTTAAACTATAAAAATGATATTTTAGGAAACATAGTATTACTCTCCGAACAGATTTAAAGATAAATGTGTACGAACAATGCTACTTTTATGCATATTTATTTATAGGGTGTGAATTAATTAGTATTTTTTATTGTGTGTAGATGCAAACACAATCAATTAAAGATCCCCACCTCCTATTTGAGTCAAAAGTTTATAATTAATCCTTTGGAAAGCTTTGTGGATCTTCAATTGTGATTAAAGGAAGAGAGAGGAGGGAAAAGAAAGAAAAGATATCATGGTCACTCCGAGGGCATTAATTGCGTTACCAGATATACGTAAGCAATCTCGTTTTACAGGATTTAATGTACAAAAGCCACAAAAGTCTTTCTCTACCCTATCTCCAAAAGAGGAGTGCTAGGGCTACAATTTATTATGAGTTGTAATCACAGAATTTCTTTTTTTTTTTTTCTCTACTTACATATTATTTTTAAAATAAAATTTAAAATGGGTCAGTAAATTCTACACCCCTTAGATAAGGGAGATTCTATTTTTCTAAAGAAAAAATTCAACGACTATATATGGATCAAGTTAGATAAAGAATACAAAAACGACCAATTTCGTTTATTTTTTTAGAAATAAATATTACTTAATTGAAAATGTAAAACAATAAGATTTTGAAGTTCCAATTTCAAGTAATAATTATCAAACTCTTTATGACTTGCGCTGGAAACAGTCATCGACAAATTTACAATATTAAATAATATAAGGGATTATCAATACACCTGACATCAAGAGTTAGAGTCTCTTTATCCAAGTAGTTATCCCAACTTGCCAAAATAAAAATCTTACTCACCATCAGGCCAAAGTTCATACTCCTCATCTTATTTGTTGAATCTCACACCACAATATATGGTTAAGAGTTGTTCAACATTTATAGCTGATGTGGTCCTTTAAATTGGCTTGAGATCGACTTAGCTTTAGTTGAGACTTATCTATATATATATATATATATATACAAGATGAGCTTATGAACCAACCCAAGTGGGTGGGTTGGATTCATTATCTCAAAGAGTGATTTTAAGTTCCTCCTTTAACCCAACATCTTTATTGCATCGAGCCGATTGAGGTCAACAACAATCCCATCCATTCATAGCAAAGCCAAAAAAGTTGACTAAGGCACACAAATAATGTTCATTCCCACAACCTCAATCACATCTTAGATTTCGATATGTAAAGAGGGTCACCACTAATTAATTTGTGGTTCTCCAATCTATTATTTATACTCTAAAACATAAAATAGTTTTGGAGTATTAGAAATGAATTTGAATTTGAATTAGAAATTAGCTAGTTCAAATGATATGAGCTAGAATTCTACTTAAGATGGGGCTAAATTAATTTTTGTTATTATCTTTTTATGAACCAGGAGCTTAGCCTCCAACGTCTGAGTCTCCCCCCCGGAAATTGAATTCGAAACCTCACCCTTCTCTCTTCGCGCCTTAATCACAGAAAATCGATCGCTTGTTGAGAGTTTTCTCCCAAATAAGTCAGCTCCGCGTAATTGTACTTTTGCTAGTTTGCTCTGGGAGTCGAAAGGGGATCGCTCAGAGGAAAGGAGTTAGCGACAATCACCACAACGTGGTTAGTCATTTAGTTAATTGGAGCGTAATAGAAGAATCTTGCAAAAAACCAAACGTACGTGACGAGTTTATTAGGGTCTGAGATTCGCTCGCTTAGGAACAATTGGAATCTTTTTTGCTATATATATATATATATTATTTTTATTTATCCCAAGGTCCAGTTGCTTTATTTTGTAGCCCAATTCATACTCTAAATGAATGAATCGGTAGCATGCTACCTTTCTCTCTCTAAAAAAAAAAGTCTAACAATATGAACATACTAAATTATTGAGATTATATTCGGAACAATTGTAGATATTTAAATTAGATCATTCATCATGTACATAGAATTAGTTAGCTATGTATTAATAAATGTAAATTTATTCCATGTCTTTAAAACTAGGCATAAAATTTCTACTATACTATATTTTTATATTAGAAATACTAGATTCGACAACATAACTAATTACCATCTATGTTTCTCTCTAAAAGTTGTACAAACCTCATCATGCATTGCCTTTCACACTAGATAGTGCTCGATCTTGAGTTAGGTTGCATCCTTATAAACTCCTCTTTATCCTACAAATATTAGACAACATAACTAATTACCATCAAGTGCGTCTCTACAAAAAGCCATACAACTGATCTCCTTCTATCTTGCATAACATTTTAGTGATATATGTTAGAATTAAAAGTGAGAAGATCTAGTCCGTCGGGTGAGAAAATATCAAAAAAGATTTGAAAAAGAGAAAAAAAAATAAAGCACATAATATTTACGTGGTTCGGCCATCGGCCTACGTCTACGGGCAAATACGGAGCAGAGATCTTCATTATAATGAAAGTGGTATACAAAATATGCCTCTCTCACGAAACCCTAATCCCAAAGAATTAATATACCCATATTTTCTCTCTCATTTTCCGCACCAAATCAATAGCATATTTTCTCTCTCATTTTCCGCACCAAATCAATAGCAGAAAGGGTATACTTATAATAGTGGCTAAATCCTAACACAATTAGAAATACAAACACACTAAGATTATGAATATCTCAATAAGATTAGGCATAATATAAACTTAACTTAATGGGATAATCAAAACAGAATAGAGTTAGAAAACCTTGCGCTACTAGAATTCGAGACATATCTAACAATATATAACTCATCATTCCTAGTGCATATGTTAAAGAACTTGATGGTTGATATCCAATGTTTTAAGTTCAGAACTTTGTTGCTTTATATTTTCAATTAAATTTATTTTTAAAAAAATTAAATGAATCAATGAGCATGTGCTAAATTTCTCGCTAAAAAAAATAATTAGAAAAAAACTTTTTAGTGGTGGTACGTAGTGTTCTTAAGATAGGGTGCACACTCCATCACTATCCATCACCTTCACACACCCCACAATTAAAAAGAACCACCCCTCCCACACACAGCATGCAGAGAACAACACACTCATCCATGCCCACTTCCATAACAACTCACTGCCGCGACAGCTCCGACGACGAGCTCGATGTCTTCGAGGCAGCACGCTACTTCTCTGGCGGGTTCGATGGTCTCATTACCGGTCGACTCAGTTTCCAAAGAACGTTGAGGCAAGAGCTCTTGTTCAAGGGAGACAGAAGGAGCTTAGACATGCCCATGAAGAAGCCTAAGACACCAAGTTCTCAGGAGCCATGCAAGATGGAAAGGAATTATAATGAGATAAAGAGTAAGCAACCCAGCTCCCCAGGTGGCAGCAGGTTGGCTAGCTTTTTGATCTCTTTGTTTCATCAAAGAAGCTCCAAGAAGAAAACAACCAAGTCCCCGGTCACCACCACTCAATCTATGAAGGATGGGAACCTCGCAATGATCAAGCATGGGCAAGAGAGGAGGAGGAGGAAGAGCACTAGCTACTCCCAAAACATTAGTGGTGATCATAACAGTTACTCCAAGTCCATGCACTACTCCTCTAAGAGTAGTAGTGGATTTAGGACCCCTCCACCTTTACCATGCATGCCAAAAGAGAAGGTAACCACTTCTTCTTTGGGAGGTAGAGTTCATGGAAGTGGTGATCATCATGATCATAGTCATAATGGAAAGAGTAGTGTCAGGGAGGAGGGTTTTATGATGAAAAATGTGGGATTTGGGAGGAGAGAGAAGGAAGAAGAAGCAGGAGAAGGGAGTAGTGATTCAAGCTCTGATCTCTTCGAGTTGAAGAACTATGGCATGGAGGATTTCTCAAGCGGCGATTTTCCTGTTTATGGCGCAACTAATGCAGGGATCATCAGTAGTAATTAGGGATCTACAGTTCCAAGTGTTGCTTTCTAATTAATGTAATTGTTTATATGTTTGTCATATAGCTCGATTAGAAAAGTACTTGTCAATTTGCTGGTTTGAACAAATTAATGGCTCTTAATCTTAATTAATTAATCTTGTCTTCAAGTTCATCTAAACTCGCATCTTCAAGTTCATCTAAACTCGCATGAGCTTATTATTCTTTGAGTTCTCTCTCTCTCTCTCTCTCTCTCTCTCTCTCTCTCTCTCTCTCTTTGCCATTTTAGCTAATGTTGGTCTCCTTATACATTCTACTTGATCTTCAGTACTTAATGCACGGATTTACACTCAATACTATATATATAACGGTAAAAAACTCGATAGCACCAAATCCTTGATGCTATCGATAGTATCCTAGCCGGACTCTATATATATATATATATAAAAGTATATATATAAAAGAAACACGAGCTGATTGGCACATTTTTATTTTCTGTGATCTTAATGCACTAAATTGTAGGGTTGATATAAGCAACTAAGCAAACAATTTAGAAGTTATAAGCAATTAAGTAAACAATTTAGAAGTAAGGTTGTCTCAATTGGACGTATGTGGGGACAATTCGCCAAATTATCTACTTGAGAATGTAGGATCTATTGTCGGGCCTTGGATTCCATATCTCCAGATAATTTAGTAAGTTAATTGAAACTTTTCTTCTTTCAACTATTAGCAGATCCCAATTTTTTTTAAAACTAGTTAACTAAAAAGCCCAAAACATGCACAAAAAATTTACAACAATTTTTTTTAATTTTTTTTGATAAATTTTTAACCTTACTCTAACCATTTTAGCAATAAAGTTGCAATATTGAATAGTAAAAACCCAATAAGGGTTGCCTAAATCTTAGAATAGAAAATATTTTATTTGTTAAGTTACTATGTTTTTTTTTTAAAAAAAATTTACTAAAAACCCAATAAGGTTGCCTAAACCCTAAAATGAGAAATATTTTATTTTCTGAGTTAATATTTTATTTTTATTTTTTTATATGAGTTATTACTTTTGAGTTAACATGTCTAAAATATATTTCAAATTCGTTAATAGTTGAAAGAAAGTAAATTTCAACTATTTTACAAAGTTGTCTGGCGATGTGAGATCCAACGCCTACGTGATAATAGATTCCACATTCTCAAATGAATGATTTGGATGGAAAATTTTCCTCGCACAATCAACCCTCTCTCTATTATGTAAACTGATTTAACCATTTTAATTTAGTACTTTATATGGCATAGAAATATGGGTGAATTCAAGGAAAATTAAGGACCCGCTCAATTTTCTCAGCAGTATATATCTCTACAATCACTTCCATCAAAAGTATATATCTTTTATCTCCCATACACGGTACACCCTTTTGCTGCGGTACTGCAATTTGGTCCACCACTGTAAAAACGAACCTGTCAAAAGGCTCATTCAATTTTACAGTGCGATGGCAAAGGGCTTGGTGGTTGGTACCCAAAATCCAAGTTCGAATTCTAGTTGATTCACATTTCCAGCTAATTAAGTTTATTTCTAAATAAAATAAACGAAGCGGGTAGCATGCTACCTATCTCTCAAAAAAAAAAAAATTTACAGTGCGATGTGGCCCCACCATCATATATATTTTACTGTGGGTTGTAGTGTTGTACCAGTACTGTAAGATCAGTGTGTGTTGAATAATATAATTTGTAGTTTTTTAATATCAAACTCCCTCTCATGCATACTGGGGCTTAAATCTTTTAATAGGTTTCAGATATAAACTTGAACTAAAATAAAAATAAATTAAGTAACAGAAGTAGAATATAGCTAAGAGAGGAACTCAAAATTTACTGCTATGATACCATGTAAAATTTTGGGAGAGCTTAATCACTTCATTAAAAACATCAAGTTTATTTGGACATATGTAAGAGTTGACTTCTGAATGTACGTTCTTAAATACGCTACCATTATTTTATCCAAAAATACTGTGATACGAAAAGTATATGAGAAATGCATGCATGCAATCAAGCGCAAGTAAGTTGCACTCAATTTGGCTAAATTGGTGCGCATGATTGGTGCAGTCAATCACAACAAATAAATAATTTATTAATCATCGCTAGACTTGTCAATCTCTATCTATACCCACAGATTACCCACAAATATACAGTTATAGATATTAGTTTTTTTATCCAAAAAATTATAGATAAAACTGGTGAGTATCCGTTAAATGGTAGACATTTTGGACAACCGACCGCGAGTCCCACATATACCCGCAAATATATTTTTTAATTAAAAAATATATAATCTTTATAATATTGACTTTCTAATAATAAAAATTTTATTAATTTTGTATATAAAAATTTGGGATGATAAAATATTTTTTAATTATACAATTTATGCGCTTTAAGATTTTGTATTGTTTATTGTATATTATGATATTTCAAACAAGAAGTTATATTATACTTTTAAAAATTTTATATATGTATTTTGTAGTTGAAATGTATTGGAGTTAAAAATAAGATAAAATCTTGCGGGTAACCCGCATACCCATCTGCCTGTTTGTTGGCGGATATGAATAAAGATGTTGACTACTCAAAAATTTATTTTATCCATACTCATATATAATTCATAGATACAATAATCCATCCGTGAATTACCCAACTCATCCATTTTCCAGTTCTAATCATGGCAATTGATGAAGGGCTAATAGAGGTGTATATTTGTATTTTATACATCCGGCCCGGTCCGATTCTTTTAAGACTAATTAGGGTCGTGTCAAAATAGGCTTGGTCCAGATCCAAGTGATGATCCTAACCTTGTGGATCAATTAATTAAGGACAAGTCCAAATCGAATACACATGTATACATGAATACCAGCTATAGTGACCAACCATGTCCCCCCATCTCTCGAGCATATTCCAAGGTACGTTTTCTCTTTTTTACTGGGGAATTTGATACGTTAAATTTTGCTTCTAAAACCCTGAAAAGGCATATAATTGCTTTGTTAGATCTAAATTCTGTTCTTAATTTCAACTCTATTGTTACCTAAAATGTTCGACTGTGATATAAATAATATTATTTTTAGAAACCTACCTACTAACGTGATCTCAGCTGCTCAGCGTATTGGAGTGCAGGCGAAGGAGTGGGCTAATTTTTGTAGAGCCGGATGACGGCGGTGTTTGCTATACATTTTGTTTTGACGCTTGTTTCTGCTTCTACTTTGATTTTTCTTTTAAGTTCTTTTTTTCTTTGATTTTTTGCCTTTTTTGAGGCTTTAACTGTCTTACTTTATATAGCTAAATTTATTTATTTAATGAATAAAACATGTAGCGTGCTATCTTTTCTGAAAAAAAAAGTTCAACTGTGTAACTTATTTGTATGTAACGTAATAAAAGGGCATGTTAATTAGTTGAATCCATAGGAAAAGAACTAATGGTTTAGTAACCCGTTCTCTTCTACATTTAAAATTTTAAACCCTTGATATTTAATACTTGATCTCTGATTTTTGCATGCAGCTTAATTCTAGCTGTATTGAATTTATCAGGACTACTGATGTCTTTGTTAGCTACCTATATATATATAGCGTGTAATTTTGATTATTCTATTGATTCTTCAGCAATGCATGTAATCATCAGTGATTAATTGCTTCATGTTTGATTTGCCTGTTTTGTGAATAATTTCTGCATATATATAAAATTGGGTTTCTGGTTTGGTTACTCCAATGTAATAGTTAAATTTGAAAAGATCTTGCAGAATTTTTGTAACGGCGGGTACAATTAGGGGTTCAATTATTGCTACGGCCTACTCAGCCCCAACAATTATAATTTATACTTATTTACATATAACTTCTATTACATTCAATGAAACATATAGGCGATGCCCTATACGTTCCTTTCAAAAAAAGAGATTTTTTGTAGGTTTTTGCGTCTAGCTACTGGAACACCTCCTGATTCATTCTCCAACCTACCAAAATTCTACAAACTAGAGAGACACAATTGTGATTTGTGAGAGAATCGGACAAATATTAATTCCTTAGCCTCTTAAAAATCTCCACAGGATGGCAACTCTGAACATGACATATATATACATTCAATTAACATGGAATGAAGTTACAAAAAGAAATTCAAAATCAATATGACAAGAATCTAGCTAATCAGAACGTAACACGACATGACATGATATGACAAAAATGAGACACCAGTTAATTTTTGAGCATGCGTTTGAGATACTATTAAATTAAGTTCGACTTTTGCGTATCTTTATATAGGCATGATCACTAAGGTAATTGCTGAACACGAACGCAACTTACGAAACTGAAATGCTAATAACTTGGGATGTTCTCTCCAAATGCTAGTGACTCCGAGTGCATGCGCGCACAATATATACATTTTTGTTGTGTATGGGAGTTCATGCAAGCTTTTGAGTTTGTCTAAATGCGGTATTACTCAAATGAAAGATGCATACATACTTGACAACATGAAATTATAAAATATAAATATAGTGTATCGGCCAGGTTCATATTTTAGAAGGGGATCTAAAATCCCACCGACAAGCAAAATTCAATAAGTTCACAGATGGTAAAAGCTTGATATGTCGATGTCGCAAACTAATCCTTACGCTCCATTGGCTTGAAAACATCGAAGCTGTTAATGGGGAGACCGTTACTTCTTTCCTGCAGAAACAAATCCAAAACCATACATCATCTCCTCCCCAGAGATACTCCTTTGTTCTATATATAGAAGAAATATTTTATGACTAACTTAGAAGGGTATGATGGTGAATATATAGTTGTTCTAAATGTTAAACTTAACACAATTTGGTCTCTTATCTTTCTCTTAACAAGATTAGTCCCCTAACTTATGTAATCTCTGGCAATGTTGTTCCTATATATATTATGCTTCAGGGTTTATTACACTCTTTTGCTCGTAGCATGCGTTAGAGTATTTTAAATGAAAATAAACATAGGGATGACATTACAAAAGCTTAGGTAAATTCAGGCTAATGTGTTTAAATGAAAGATTAGGGAACAAAATGCCATCTCTTGGTAGTTTAGGTTATATTTTATCAAATTCAAAATTAATACTTACATGCGAAAAGGACATTGCTCTTACCGCTACATTGTTCTCAGAGGTTGAAACAGTTGAGCAGCGAGGATCACACTTAGCCCACTACAATTAATGGATCCAAATCAACAGAAACATGGAATAAAATTTCACAAAGAAAATTGGTTACTTATAAGATTAATTCAGTACAACAAATCTGAAAATCAAAGTTCATGGAGTATTGGCTTACATTTTTTGCAGCCATGCTAAAGGCCTCTCTGTGAGGGATATCAGGTTTCACAGCTTTGATTCGCTGTATTTCTTCCCTGTCATGCATTTTTGATTATCTTAATTTGAAGGGACCTTGCAGGCTAAACAATTTACGAACTGGCAAGTAAAATGACTTCCTACTTATCAGTCAAGTCTCTTTTTTTTGACATGACTAACGGTTATCGAAGAAAACTGATAGACAGATCAGACCCATGAAAAGGTAAATAGTGCAATTATATATGTGGCTCTTTCCTCTTTATTTTTTATAATTCCGTGTACGATTTGCGAATGCTCAGAGAGGTTTGGCATGCATATTTTCTCTCTTTTTGAATCATATATAAGACGAGAGATTAAGAACATTTGCATATGATTAGGTTGTAAATACATTTGAATTTGGATCAATAAAATATATTATGATGAAACATAAGTTAACTATTGTATACCTGTATATAAAACTGAAATAACAACGTGCTGGCTACATTACGAATTCCTATTAAATTTATGCTGATATTAGATCATTTACATTGCTTTAGCCTATTGTTTTGATATGTCTAATTCAAAATTTATTGGTCAGCTGAACCCCAATCCACTTAACAAAAGAGAAAAAGAACCATAATTAATACATGTAGAAAATTAAAACAGTAGATCAAATTATATGCAAACTTATGGGGAAAAATTGCATAATTAATTGTAAAGAGCATACAATGTAAACATTAGTGATGATTGAGAATCCTTATCATATATATAGAGACCTTAGGAGTTAAATTACATTCTTTATAATCCAGTAGATTGAACCCCTTTCCTTGTTACCCCACCTGTTGCCTCTCAATCTCTCGTATTCATCATGCACATGGAAGAAGAATATTCATTCTTCCTGGATCTTTTTTTTTTTTTATCAAATTAATCCCTTCATCAGTAAGTATGTAGGTATATTTATATGTAACGTACTGCATTGGTAGGTATATATACAGTCATATATAATTATATATTATCATTAGCAATATATATCACAAGGTTTGCACTTCTCTATTCCTGCAAAAGTGTAAAGAAATTGTGCAATTCAACCAAATGATTTAGATTTTCTTGCGCATCCATCCCTTGCGAAGTATAAACATATGATATTTAGTATTTATAGTTAGAAAGAAGATGTGATATTATGTAGCTATAGAAGTTCAATTCATGGAGACTGAACTGGTCAATTTATTGTTATCGAGCTATTGACGATTTGTTTCATTTGGCATGTTTGGCAGTAAATCTGTTTCCATGTAATCTGCTTTTGTGTATGTAAGATACAAATCTGTAGTTTAGCGAGCCTCCTTATATGATTATATATTTTTATCTTAACAGTTTAATGAGCCTTCTTACAGACCGACACGATAACAGTATACTGCGACAACTTAGGATGAGCTCTTGTCAAACAATAGATCTCATGGCACATATTGCTGTAAAAGAATTTCTTATGCCAGAAAAAAGAAGCACAAGCCTTACTTCATAAAGCGATTGTAAGCTGACGGAAGTCGATGTTTCTTTTCAGGAGCTGCCACCAAGAAATAAACCAAAATAGAAAGAGGAAATTAAAGAGAATTAATTTGGGGAAGCAAAAACAGGAAATTATTAAGGTTATATATATGTTCCCGACATACGTTTAACAACAAATGGTGCTTTGGTGGTTGTCTGTTCGCTTGACATCGATGAGTTAGACGGCGAAGGTTGCAATCTCCTACAATCGTTGCAGGGACCCTAATTCAAAGAAATTAAAGAGTCATTTAATTTTCCTCAGTATATTGCCAGCTATATAATATTCAAAGAAAACATAGAAGCTATAAATTTTCCTCATTATATTGTCAGCTATATACATAATCATTTCCAATCAATAGCTTATGTTTCAGTAAACATAGCCATTTAATTTTTTTTTTCTTTGCAAAAATATTCAAAGAAAACAAAAAATGAATATATACATGTACACATATATCTATGAGCATTTTTGGACTATTAATATTATATCGATATTCTTAACATAAAAAAAAGGGACGAAAAAAACAGTTTGCACTAATAATAGGTAAGAAAATTAATTCGGCAAAAGTGGGAAATAGCTGAACCTGAAAACACATTTGTTGATGATCAGTAGGGCAAACGGGTTGCACCATAGGCCTTGGGCTAAGGAAGGAGAGATTGTTGCAGTGTCCACATTTCACAGTAACAGTGTCCATTATCCTCTTGCATGGAACCCCAACCTGAAAACCAAATCCATCACACCACATGGGATTATTAAAAACATAAAAAGCAAGATACTCTTTGCATGCACCCTCCCCCTATAAATTTATAATATATATTATTCTCATGCATTTTAATTTTTACTTTCTGGTAGTTGTAGATCAACCCTAGGGCACTTAGCCGTATAGGGGACACTTCTTTTAATGGGGAAAATATATGAACTACTCTGAGGACAAGCCACTACAGTCGCACGTAATCTTCTTTCATAATTAACTTTAGGTTTGAGAGGTCCAATCCAAAGAAATTAAGTATAGAGTCTAAGGCATTGGTCGAAGGGGGTATAATTTAATTAATTCCAAGTCCACAAAGCTAGCTAGCTAGATAAATATGTTACAAGGTTGAAAGATGCCCTTTTTTTTTTAATGCAATACTGTACAACCCTGTTGCATTAAAAAAAAAAAGAAGAAAAAAAGCTAGTTAGATAAATATGTTAAAAGGTTAAAAGTAAAGTGATCGCTTGACCAGAAGAAACTAGAGTTGATCAGAGAGAGAGAGAGAGAGAGAGAGAGAGAGAGAGAGATGATATCAAATGCATGCATAAAGATCTGCATAGAGAGAAAGAAATGTTGGGTAAAAATGATCCAGCAATCACAAACACGAGTGGATCGATCTCTTTCTGAGTATTCTCGAAGAGATCATTACCGCGAGAACGGTGTTACAGTAGGTGCAACGAACGTAGCAAAGGTGCTCCGAGGGAGAAACCAAGTCCATGATCGATGAGGAGAAGTAAAAGAAGATGAGGATGAGGATGAGGATGAGGAAGAAGAAGAGAGGAGAGAAAAGCTAGCTAGTGAATTAAGAAGGGAGAGAGTGGGTGGGGGAGCTTCTTAAAGATTCCAAGAGAAATAGACGCCATGGGTAGGGTTTCCATTACAGCAATAATGCCCAGGGAGGGATGCCCCACAGCAAGGGTTGTACGGACGAGCCAACACCCCAGCTAGCTATAGCTACACATCATTATAAAGTATACGGCCTAAGCCACTACTACTACTTGGTTTCTCGCGCGATATGTAAAATGTATACAACTTTAAAAAGGAGTGGAATTAATCTCAGTGGAATTAAGAACTACTACGGGACTTAGTTTGATCCTGTGGATCAGAGCTCAATTGCGGACCTTTTTAGTCATTAATTGGTAGTGCAATCTCCTCTTCTTTACATGGTCACTATTTAATTAGAAATCACTTTATGCGTTTATATATATATATATATATATATATATATATATATATATATAAGGGTTCGAGGCCACCTTCTACGTTCTAATTATGATGTGACGTACGTACTTATGTCATGCAAATAGTGTTTATAAGTGATGAAGTATAAAGGATTAGCTTTTAATTAAGGCTTGAAGGAAATATTAGACATAAATACTGAACCGTTTATGTAGATCAGAAAAATATTACAAGTGTTGGTATTTGATCCATCAAATAATTAAGAAAATATGTGTTTGAAATAGTATGAATTATTTGGTATGTCTATAAAGTGTATTTTAATCGTTTCAGCAAAAAAGAAAAAAAAGAAAAGAGCTTTTCAGTGCTATAGAAGAATATGAGAATGAAGGTAAGTATTCACGTTTGTATGCGAATAATTGGGAAATCGTTGACGAATTTATTAAGAGAAATGCTGATGTAAAATTCCTATAATCTGCTGGTGTGTTCGACTGCGTCTTCTCTCTCTTATTAGATTATCTTAAGATTTATTGAGAACTTATGAAGTTGAGTATGTGGACTCTTATCTTATTCTCTTTTTTAGGATAGGAAGGACATAATCTTTTTTCTGTTTTGTTTGATGTGATTATTAACTTCGATTTTGTGTCTCTGATTCATTGACAACTTGGTGGTGCAACAAATTTGGAAAAAAAATTTGTAAAGAAAAGAATTGATGTCTGTGGTGCAAGAGGTGAAGCACCCTATGGGACAAATCGGACCCAATAATGAAGAAATCCGTTAATAAATTTTCTTCTTTTTTTTTTTTTAGATGCGATACGGCGTAATTGTACTTCCACAAACATTATACTCCCTTTTTTGTTGTAAAATTCTCTCCTCCTTCGCCTATATTTTTTTTTTTTTTCCCTACAAAGGGTTTTTCCACGTAAATCCTTATGCCCCATTTTAGATTACTATTTTTTGTGGTTTGTCTACTTTCAGATCGTCATTTTTCGTTTTTGTTTGTGCGCTCGCTTCGTTGTAACAGTTTTGACGGTTGTTCTTGTAGTATTTCTATTATGTTTTGTAACCTACTTTCTTTCCATGCATAATAAGGAATCCTCCTATGTTTTAATTTCAAAAAAAAAAAGAAGCATGAATCTTTCCTGTTCTTATATTGATAGAAAGCTTGTGTACTAGAACCTCCTCTTTTAACTCGCATGAAGCCAACCTCACATTTTCTAAAGGTCGCATGCAAATTAATGTGCCATTTTGTTGTGGCATGAAGAAAGTCTCGCTAGTAGTTCATTCACACCGTGTGATGGTTGTTTGTCTGACCAGCTGATGTTTGAAGTTAGGTCAGATTCACAATATGAAAGAATCTACTTAGCCAAATGCATGTTAAGTGAATAATATATATATATATATATATATATATATAGAGAGAGAGAGAGAGAGAGAGAGAGAGAGAGCTTCATTTATTATTTTAGAAATAAACTCAACTAAAAATGTGATGCAACTAAGATTCAAACTTGGAACCTCGATCGAATACCAATCATCAAGCCTTTAGCCAATTCACTGAGTATGGTTGGTGAATAATATTATGGGGCAATAATGAGAAGTTCTTGATATCTGAGTTTGGCATGCAGTTTGAATGGTTTGGAGTGTGCCAAAGCTAGCAAATATTAGTAGGCTACAAATAGAGACAATTATCATTAATAGATTGGACATGGCTTATAAATTACTTGATTTTGGTGTGCCAAAGCTAGCAAATGTTAGTAGGCTGCAAATAGAGACAATTATCATTAATAGATTGGACATGGCTTATAAATTACTTGATTTTGGTCTCTTCGTTAGTAGTATGCGGAGAAAAAACTAACCAAACTTATTATGTCATGCTTAATTAAAAAAATTTAATCAAGTATCACAAGGGTCAGCCACTAAAAATATGTACAGTAATCTATTGAAGCTTGATTAAAAAAAAAAAAAAAACTTAATTTTAAATCTGTGTGGCTTTGGCAAATCTTTTTTTTTTTTGAGAGAGATAGGAAGCACGCTATCCGCTTCGTTTATTTCATTTAAAAATAAGCTTAGCTGAAAATATGAATCAACTAGGATTCAAACTTGGAACCTCGGGTATCAACCACATCAAGACTTTTGCCACTTGCTCTAGGGACGGTCGGTGGCTTTGGCAAATCTTGATCATAGATTTTTGTTTGAGTATTCACATGGAAACTAAACACCAAACTAGTGCACTCTAGTATATTTGTGTCTCACCTTATTTAGGTTGTGGTCCTAAAAATTTTTGTTAGGCTAAGAGAAAGTAACCTAACTAGATATCTTGACATGCTAAGTGTGTTATTGCCACTGGTTGATAAATTTAGCTCGGGTATGCAAGCTGTACTAAAAATAAAAACTTTGAAGGCTCAATTGAAGCTGTAAAGCTCTTATCTCATTTGATAATCTCGTGTAACAACACAGTAGGAGTTGAAGCAAAATGAAAAAAAATTATTATCAACTGAACTGTTTTCACTGAGTTCATATTTTTTTTGATCGACGAATATAAATTGTTAATTAAGTCGATTGCTTCGGACAAAGCAAAACGAGCAAAGCGGTAAGCACAGTGCATGAATATGTAAAACAGTTCAGGAAATGCATGTACGTAGAAGTCTTGTAGTTCCTAATTACTACATCCAAAACTTCCATTGAGCCAAAAATAAGGAGATATCATGATCTAGGCCCAACGGCCCCAACCCCATATGTTCATGCACCTTGTTTTAACATGATAATCACTCCAAATTAAAATCTAATAAGCTGTAAATTTTTAAAACATAGATTTCTTTTTTTTTTGTGCGAGTTATAAAACATGCTTTCGTATATATATTTAAACTGTACGTATATGTTACAATGCAATATATATATATATATATATATATATATATATATATATATATAGTTGCTGGGCAGCTGGGAGATTGATATTGACTTGCCAATAATAATTAAGTCAACTCAGAATTTAAGTGAAATGAAATATATATTATGCAAAAGTGCACCAAATCATCTCATATATATGTCCTAGCTCCCGGCCATCCATCCATTCTATCATATTTTAATCACCTTCAACCAATTGTTAAAGTTGCTTAAACGCACCTAATACAAAAGCTAAAGCTGGTAGGTAGATGGAGAGAACCTTGCACATTATATACGGATCAAAATTCTTATTCTCGTATTTTTATTCAATATAGAACTAGTAATCTTATCGCTCTGCTTAACATGTATTAGGTGTTATTAGCGCCCGACACCAATCAAATGCATTAAGAAAAATTCTAGATGCTACAGCACACGTACGGCACAAAAACGAATAAAAAGCCACGTGCAAGAAGTTACCAACATATAATATGACACAAAACTACTAGGCACCGACCGTTCCTAGAGCAAGTGGCAAAGGGCTTGGTGGTTGGTACCTGAAATCCAAATTCGAATTCTAGTTGATTCACATTTTCAGCTAAGTTTATTTCTAAATGAAAAAAACGAAGTAGGTAGCTATGCTACCTATCTCTCAAAAATAAAAATAAAAAAAACTACTAGGTGGAAATCCAAAAAAGTATACAAACTAGCTTCGATACTATGTTAAAGGCTTCAGAACTCCCAGAAAAACTTAAACTGATAGATGGACTAATCCTTACATATATAGTACATACAACTCAGAAGTTGTATTAATTTGCATCCAATATATATGAGAATAACACGCCTTACAATGAGTGAAAGTCTATTAATTTAGTTTCAAAATTAACCAAAACAAAGCATATGGTGAGCAATTGAACTATGAGATCGAGAGATCGATATAGAGCAGAAAGAATAGTAGGTGGTAGCTGGAAATGTGAATCAATTAGGATTCGAACTTGAGTTTCGGATACCAACCACCAAGCCCTTTGCCACTTGCTCTAGAAATGGTCGATATGTGCGAGATGACGTGGTGCACCATCTGTAGGGAACAGCCTTTAGATGGCGCGGGGTGGCGTATGGAAGTGTGAACCCGGCCAAACGATCGAGGGTGGGGATCATAAGTCGCTATCTTTAAAGGAGGTGGGGATGGAAGGCGTGATGTGACGATTCCTCGGTTTCCATTAGGGGAAAAAGGAGACCTCTCTCTAACCCTACCCCCTCTCTTTCCCACTTCGTATAACACCCCCCCGCTTTTACCAACAACACTGTATATATAGACTCCTTTTCCGTATCCTCCTCTCTTTTAACTCTACAAACTCTCGTCCACATCCCGTGCACCACGTCACCCATGCACAGCGCTAGCCCATCTCTCCTTCCTCGCTCTCATAAGTCTATATATATATCTATATAATGTTAAAAATATTATTTTTTGACATCATAAGTTGTTGGAGATAAACGATCGTTTAACCCGTATGTTCGAATAAAGAATTTAACTTTTGAGGTGGTCGAATTTTAAAGGAGAAATGAGATGGAGTGAGATGAAGATGACACCATGGAGCATGGTGCATACACTGGGTGCAAGAAATGATCTCTCAACTCCTCTCTCTCTTTTATATGTGGGTTTCTCTCTCTAGAGTTTGGACCTAGAGTTGTATAGATAGGAAACTAGCTAGCTAGGTAGTAGACTATAATGTTGAAGAGGCTTGGGGGAGTTTGTCGCCTTTAACGGATTTGTGCACAATCATTAGAACCAAGGGGGCCTCTCACTTTCACCTATTTTAGGAAAGGTTTAGTTGATTAGACAAGCCCTAGCTTGTACAGCAGAGTATGCAGTGTTTGCCTTGGCAGATCCCAAAACGGCTCCCTCAATATATTCCTAGGGAATTGAGTCGATTGACCAATTCACCACACAATTTCTTAGGTCTCTAATTTAAAGGTAATATATTATTTCATAAAATAATGTCAAAGTATAGTGTTACTGTAAAATAATAGCTATACTTTAAAAACTTAAGTTGTTAGAGAATAATGATCATATATTTTTATATTTAACATTTTCCTCGTATCTAAGGTCAAGATTTTTTGTAAGACTTGTGACGTGAATTGGGAGAAAATTAATAATGTTAAAAGTCGTGTGATTTGAACTCAGAACCTTTTGTTCTAATACCACATAAAATAATCGTCATACTCTAAAAACTTAATCTGTTAGAGAAGGGTGTTTATATATTTTTATATTTAACAGTTACTAAAAAAGGCGCCATTATACTAAGACATGTCTAAAAATATTTCTAAAGTTCAAAGAATCAAATTGTAACTTTTGTTTTCCAAGGTTCAGATTCTTATTTCTACTTTGCATTTTCAGTGAATATTTAGATTATTCTCTTTAGAGAACCTTTTGCTGGAATCTATTGTTGCTGAAAACAGTAACGTACTTATGACGGCCAAACAAAACAGCGTAAAAAGATATCAATGAGAGAATACTTGAGAGATTGATTTTATTTTATCAACATGTGATTCTATGTTATTGTTTAGGTTTAATAAAGACTTGCTATTAAAACATAGTTGAAAGCTAGCATTATAGGATTTAAGATACAGAAAAAAAATTTAAAGGCATCGTTTTTTGATATAGAATAGAGTGCATGTAGCATTTTGTTCGCCGTCTCTAATAATATTCTAATAAATCATATAAAACAATAGCACATGTGAAGCAAATTAAAAGCGTCGACACACTTTCAATCATAGGATGATAATGTAAAATCGAGCTACATATATATACACTACAGGTATGTACATAGTTTTTTTGAGTAGCTGAGTAGCTGCAATATTAAATTTAGTCAATCATACCTCGTGTATAATTCAAATTAGTTAACTACATCTAGCTAGCTTGTTAATAATAAATTTGTAATATCATATTACAAACTAGTATAGGAGGACTTAAATCCTATATCTACTCGTGGCTATGATATTACTAGGATTTAAATCCCATACTTGCAATATCATAGTCACAGCATAGTGACATCTAAAAGCGATAATTAATTGATGGATGATTTCGGTTTTTTGTTGCTTTAACAAAAGACCTTAAATCAAATTTCACCAATTTGTTGAAAATAATTAATTATAAGAAGAATTGATTTCTCAGTATTTATTCATTAACGGGTAAATTATACTATTAGTTTCTAAACTAGTGCTCCTATTTGATCACTTTGATTTCTTAACTTTTCCATTAGGATGTTTAATTAATTGAACTGTTAAATTGCTATGACCTACTATCATCTTTAGCTTTCATTATTTAAAAAGATGAAAATCTAATATGTCATGCTATGTTGGATATGAATATTAATTAAAAACACCGTTCACTAATAGCTTAAACTATCATGTTGTTATCATTATTTAACATGATATGAGAGTAGTGGATCATGAGTTTGAGTTCTATCATGTTGTTATCATTATTTAATTTCCTTATGTTTAATTTAAGTCCATGTTTTGGGACTATCAAAAAGCCTCGATACCATGTGGAAGGAGTGATGAATATAAATATTAAAAACATTATTCTTTGGGGTTTTTTATTGTGGGAGTTTCTATCATTGATATATGAGCTCAAATATTTTTTTAAAATATTTTTGTTTGACTTGAATAATCTAGTTAGCCTAGTTATTTTGGAGCAAACCCAGGCTTAAAATATCTTTGCTATCTAGGGCAAAATACGTGTCATCGAAACTAACTTACTCTCCCAGGAGTATATATGCTATCAGTTAATTCGTGCAATTCAATTTTGACTATAAGAATATGAGAATGGCATTAGAAAAATAATGAATGCATTGACTAGAAGTTTAGGGTTTTATAAGTCAACAGCTTATTGTAACTCAATGGCGGCTACCCATGAGATAATGTGAAAAATTAATATAAGCACGTACGTGTATGTGTGTGTGTGTATATGATATGCTATTATATATACTATTAATATATAGTATCAAGTCATTAGTACTATTAGGTTTTCGGTTCTTGCATGAAGCGATGTGCGGTTAGGATGATAGTGATTTTTTATGGTTAAGTGGTTGGTTGAATAGAATAATCTAATGGTTGAAATGGTCAATGGGGCAGATTTAATAACGAAAAACTTGATAGAGCACCAAGTGCTTGGTGCTATTGATAGTAGTACTATAGTACAGTTGGAAGCTTGAGGTTGAACATTTTAGCCCGTGTTGATAAAGCTTGTTTAATTGTCAAAGTACTAACGATACCAGCATACATATCCAGCTTAAGGAAACTACTGTAAAAACAAATTCTACAACAATTTGCAAAATTTGAAAGTAAATGAGTTAGGTCTTGTATTTCCATGCAAAATCATCATTTTGTGATTGATGCATGCTTTTCTACTATTCAAATACGGCCACGTATGCAAGTTTTTGTAAAATGTTATAGCTTGTAGGCATAGCATTGTCGAAAAAATTAACGCATGAATGGTGAATATTATAACTAATTATGTTGTCCATCTTTTATCTGATGGAAAGAATTCATTATGTCGACATGCTTTCGATTTGGAGCAGACTCACGATATGAGGATCGATGCAAATTCAATAAGGATTAATGGTTCAGATTAACCTTTAAACCATTTTCTATTTTGTTTGGATTAGTACCGCGCGCGTGCTCCTGCATTGAACCCAATCTAATTATGAGATCAACACATATAGGACCCACATGTTAGCTCAAAACCGTGACATACATATCCGAGTCAACATTGTACAATCGATTAGTTCATTTGTATTCTGCATAACAAGTGTTGTAGCCAAATCTTACCGATCGAGCACTGTTAAGCTCATTTTAGTTTGCCCTTGTTGCGTCTTTGTGCTACCTAATTATTTCCAAGTATATTGTAAATTTTCTTTTTTGAAAAGCTATTGATATGTTGCCAAACACAACACACACACACACACACACACACACACACACACACATATATATAAAGCTATTATGCTTTCGAAAGCATAACAGAATTCGTGTTTTCAACTTTTTAGCCCTTATATCAACCACTTTAAGTATTTTTAATCTTTGGATTAATATTATTATCCTAAGGAGACCACTCAATCCTAGAGAATCACTCAATCCTAAGAGGGATCACTATCATTCGGACCCTACAATAAATTGTTGACGTGCTGACTTGCATACATAAATATATATATTCATAGCACAAAACGGTTGATTCATATATATAGTATAATTGTTACATTAATTAGCAACTCATGTAGGAGCATTACTCCCTTCCTCTCTGACCTCTCACTAAGATTTAGCCTTTAGATTCTGACAAAAGAGATATGGCTACACAGAAAGTGCCATACAATATAGGATAAAGTAAGTTTTCTTAAAATAAAAGGGGAGAGAGAGAGAGAGTATATGTTGAATAGCATGGTCCCTACACCCATCTGATGAAGAGAGAGGGCCTCTTTGGCTTTCCTTTGATGGACAGCACATGCCTCACAGTGATTCAGCTGTACTATTTTGATCTACAAGGAGGTTGGGTCAATCAAAGAGGAGAAGAAGAGATGGACATAAAAATTTATTCTCCCCCAAAAATTTTGTAGGAAATTTATTTAAATAGGATTTTTGATTTGATATAGAAGTGTTTTTTTTTCCCTGAAATTAACTTACTTAATATTTAAGCCTTTTGATTTGATATGGAAGTGTTTTCCCCTGTTGACAAATAATAGATATGAGAGTACGTTACATTACACTTTGATAATATGTTGGTTTATAATGACTCATCGAAAAGCGGTAGAATGTCAATTTAGTAGAAGCTATGCTTCGCTAAAACAAGTAACTATGCAAAAATAATTTTGAACAAAAATGGATTTATTTAGGACCTCTCACAATTACGAAAATATATTTTAGAAAAACAAAAAAACTGAATTCATGATGCTCTTGACTTACCAACCAAATTTCAATATCTTCAAGACAAGTACCCCTTATAACCAATCACTTTTTCCTTCCATGACCAGTTTTATATTAATCATTGTTAGAAGCTACTTTTGTTGGCATGTTACATCCTTTTAGTTATCTCAAAGCATAAAGTGTTATTCTATTGTAAAAATTTCGCCCTAATAGAGCTTCTACAGAATTATCTATAGACAGTAGAGAATCACGAAGAGCCTTATAAATTTTCGTTGTTATCCTTTTCAATGATTTTACAGCAAAACTAGAAACTCCAAATCTCGTCCCTTTTGATCTTCCACTCTACTTTGTAACCTCTAAAATTTTCCACTACTTTTCAAGTTGAGGAGTTGTTTCAGAAGCACAGTTAGCCAAAAAATTAAAGCGCCTAAACCATTAATCGTGAATCGACGTAATTACTCACATATAGTGATTTTAGATTCTACTGGCTATATGTGCTTGTACTGCCTGTGTGGAGACTTAAGGACCACTTAACAACTAGTATTAATTAACACATGTAGGCTCACTACCCTTTTTTCTCCTTGATTATATAGCAAACAGTAAGTTTTAGCACATACACATATACAAGGACCACTAACCTTGTTTCTCCTTGGTTAGCAATGATGCTTGATTTGTCCCCATCATGTTGGGTATGGGCTTACGAAAGCCACATGTTCTCATGACCTTTTTGCATGGCTGATCCATAAGCCAACACAAGGAGAGCTAGTGCTCTTTCAGAAGTTTCAAGTTAAAACTACATTTCATTTTAGCTTCTTAATTTAGTCTTCTTAGATCTGGGAATAGTAAATATTGAGCAGTGATAAGAAAAGATAACAAATTGAATACAATGTTAAGATTAGAATATCAAAGAGTACATCTAGATACATGTACCATGATTTGTCGTTATTACAGTTTTCTTTCTATTATTATTATTATTATTTTCTCATTCAATTAATGCATGCATGGGCTTATATATATATATATATATATATATATAGAGCCTTCGTTCTCTTAAATCATTTTACATGATAAAAATTTCTAATCGATGATCAAAACCGTTAAAGTTAATCTAAAGTACTATTTAAATCATCTAGAAACTATTTTTTATAAATTTTAAAATTTATTTACGTAGTGATCAAAGAATCACAAAATTGATAATTTTTTGATGACCTATATGAGCCGTTTACTTGTTTTACGATATAGAGCAATCCAAATTGTTTAAATTTTTAATAAATTTTTTTTATAATACTATTTAGATAATATTTGATAACTCCGATCATAAATTAAAAAAGTCTAACATCTAATTCAAAAGGTCATTTGTTTTTGACCGTTTATTTTTTAACTCTTAAATAGGCTTGGTTGATTTTTAAAACTTATGAAATTTAATTTCTAGACGTTTTAAAGAACTAGATCAATTTTAATGTTTCGCTCATCGATTCAAAATTTTTATCATCTAAAATGACTTAACAGTACGAAGACATCCGTCCTCCTAAAAGATCGTAGGTGGATTACATATAAATGTCATGCATGGGCACCACATTTTTTTTATTTCTGTTTACCTTGTAAGGGATTTATTTTTCATGTAAGCCCCTAAATTATTCATATTTGTGTAAAGATTTTAGTAAACTAATATTTACATCTCTACCAGGTGCGAAAGGAAAAACCCAAATCCTGGACCAATTGTCGCCAGTTTAATCCTGTCACACATTTATAAGGGAAAAAATAACATGATGATAAAAAAATTTTTTTTTTTTTAACATTGAGGGAGTAAATTTGAATACATTGCAACGTAAAACTATCGTGGACCGATTCGTAATATATATATATGTCAGGTACCGCTAATTAACAGTAGCACTGACAAGTAGGTCCCACATGTAAGCGGAACAACATTACCCCGCTCACTTTAGCAAAAGAAGCGCTCGAATTCTACAGTGCGCCTGAGGCGGGAGTCTCTAGGGTTTCGCAATGCTCCGACCCGTGGGGATTCATGGCGCCAAAAGGGCGAGATTTGGATCTCCATCGTCTCCAACGCTCCTATGAGAACCCTAATTCGAGCTCCTATTCCCCTCAGATTGAGGCGGAGACCATCAAAATCGAACCTTTCCTTCTCCTCCTCCTTCTCCACCACCACCACCACCTCCTCCTCTTCTACTCCCAATACCACCATTTGTAACCCTAATTCCGACGACGGTTGCTGCGCCGCCGCCGGAGAAGGGACCGGAGACTACACTATTGTAAAGGAAGGAGAAGCGGATATTCTCATGGATTCCTCAAATAGCGTCTTCTACAACAAGGCGCAGGTTTAATTACTTGACCACACTGATGCATACATAACTTTCTTTCTTTTCCCCCATTCTATGATGAACTCAATGAGCAAATTTGAGCGTAAGCGAGTAGGTCAATTACTAGGCATCCTTTTCTCCATCTATACTCCGTTTGGTATCAAATCACGACAAAAATGAATTGATTTGCAGCTCCGTGAATTCGAATGAATTGATTTTGGACTTGAATTCTTTTGTTTGGAATGAGTGGAATTGAATTGTATAAATCATATTACTTCTGAAGGAATTAGGGACAGTATTTTTAAATTTTCTTACATGTGAAAAGTGCAAATCTTGGCAAATCCGAGGTCACCTGATTTAGTTATACTTATTGAAATCATCCCGAATCATGGCAAATTAACTCAAATTATATCCACTAATGTTCCCAAACACAAGTTTTAATGCATTCTGATTTGTAATTCTATCCAAATCAGTGACATGGAGGTCACCAAAAAAGGGTGCAATATAAATGTGATAGTTTAAGTTTACTTCACATATGTTGCATAGCGGAATTGTTAAGGTTGTAATTACGAATTCTAGAAATGCAGCATTACCCTCATTTGCATCTCTCATCTTACTCACAGTTCAACATTGATAGTTACTTCGGGTTCCTCTTTTGTACCCTTTTTTCTGGTTCTGCTGGTCATATAACAAAGTTGAAGTTGAATTTGAATGAAGTAGCTTGAAGGATGAAGTATAATCTTCTTTGCATTGTTAAATTGCATACATGTTCAGGTTAACAACAGAGACTTGTCGATTGCTGTTTTGAGAACTTTTATTTCAAGACGCAGTGAAGAGCATGCTGCCATGTTAAGTAAAATGGTTGGTTCAGGACCAAAGGACCTGAAGGCACCTAGAGTTCTTGAGGTGCATCGTTAATTTCTTTTCCTTGGTTTTCTTTTATGTGTTTATTTGCCCGACAATAATTATGTAGTTTATATTTCGAACTTTGAAATCCTATTGTTTTGAGTGTGCAGGCTTTGGCTGCTTCAGGGCTAAGAGCTCTGAGATATGCTCGTGAAGTAGATGGAATTGGTGAAGTCGTGGCTTTGGACAACAATAAAGGTGTATGTATATCTTCGTCATTCAATTAATAATTTGTCATATGCTGGGATGTTCCTAGGAAAATATGCTAAATTTAATTTCACATGTTCATTTGCAGTTGCTGTAGATGCATGCAAGAAAAATATCGAATTCAATGGTTCTCATGTTTCTTCAAAGGTGGTAGTACATGAAGCTGATGCTCGAGTTTATATGCTCACCCACCCAAAGGAATTTGATGTGGTATTTTATGTTGACCTGTAAACGCATATCTTATTTTCGCAATTCTCATGCCCTTTACGAATCATACCCTCATCAAACAAAATACTTATGAGCTGGAAAGTCTGATTGCTTTTTATGCAGTTCAAAATTTAGAAACCATGATGATTATTATCCTTCTATGCAAAGAGATTAGGTTCCACTTCTTGTTTTCTTTCGGTTAGGAACTTATTGTTTGGGTTTGCAACTATGATTGATGATATTCTCCTAGTTTCCATAGGCTTTTCGTTTAATAAGTTGATAGAATTAAAATACATGATTTACATTAAGAAGGTGATCTTAGCTCAGGAAACGCTGCTTACGTTATCTGAAAAAATTGCAAATATGTATGCTCTTAATGCGAAGTGCAAACAATGAGATGTAACAAGGGAAAAATCAAAGCAAATCATGGGGATTGTTGTCTGACAGAAGAAATTCTCCCGTTATATATAATATCTATTGGTTGTTTTGGATGGCTTTATCAAAGATAGGTTAATAAGTGGTTAAATTAGGTTGACCTTGATCCTTATGGATCGCCAGTTGCATTCTTGGATTCAGTAGTACAGACACTAGCTGATGGTGGTCTGCTAATGTGCACTGCTACTGATATGGCGGTGCTCTCTGGGGGCAATGAAGGGGTTTGCTTTTCTAAGTAAGTTTTCTGCTTCATACATCTATTCTTTAATCTGTTGTAATGGAGTTCTAAATATTTTGTTCTCGCAGGTACGGTTCTTATCCTTTGAAAGGAAAGTATAACCATGAGATGGCTCTGAGGATTCTTCTCGCTTGCCTTGAGGTGATTCTTCATTGAATATACATAGTTTTCTTTTTACCATCTTACTGATATTCTTTCTCTGAACTTGGATTCCCTCACTTGTTCTCATGATACAGAGTCATGCAAATCGCCACAAGCGCTATATCGTTCCCATCCTCTCTGTGCAAATGGATTTCTATATCCGGGTTTTTGTGCGCATCTTCACGTTTGTTTCCAGTTGCTTTTCTATCATTTTTAGTCATGTCACACCCGAACATTTCCCTTCTCAGATCAAATGGAGAAGTTGGATGTTGGACTAGCACATTAGTGTTGGTAACTTGCGCTTAAACTTTTTTGCACCGTGAGATTAAGACACATTTCGAGTTACTAATATTTATGGTCCGGTCAGGGCATTACAAGCCCTTTTCTTTTGAAAGTGGTATATATAATATGCTGGAGTTAGAGTGTTAAGTCAAAGTTAAGACAATACATTTTATTTTCTTTGATATCTCTCTCAAAATGTAATGTGATGGTGGATTCTGATGCAGTTCTGCCAGTGCAATGAAATGCTCCACGCTTAAATTGTTGTATGTGTATCAATGTGTTGGTTGTGATTCATTTCATATGCAAAGCCTCGGAAGAGTTGTTTCTAAGGTATTCTCTAGTTTACTTGCTTGGGAGGCACTTTTTGTTTTTCTCTGTTTTGTTTACATGCATTTAGTGTGCGACCTTTAACTCTTAATATGCATTTTTTTTGACATCAGAACAACAGTGTGATGTACGCACCTGGATTTGGTCCTATAGTACCTCAAGAGTGCGGTGATTGTGGAAAGAAATTTAGTATGGGAGGACCTATATGGTCCGCACCTATCCATGATCATGACTGGGTACCTTCCATTATGTCAAACATTAGTGCTATGAAGGATAGATATCCAGCATATGAGAGAATTTCAGCTGTACTAACATCAGTATCTGAGGTATCAGCACTACCTTTTTCTTTCATCATTATAAATCGCTACTTGAATTGTTGTGACCATTCTAAACATGAGACTATCATGTTAAAGTACATGACTACCAGAGAACCGTGTTCTTATATTTTATATTCAACATATCATATGCAGGAATTGCTCGATGTCCCTCTCTTTGTCAATGCTCATAGCTTGTGCTCTACTCTCAAGTGTACTTCTCCAACCATGGCTATGTTCCGTTCTGCATTGATAAATGCTGGCTATCGGGTTTCCGGTAGCCATGTGGATCCACTAGCACTCAAAACTGACGCCCCGATGAACATAATTTGGGACATCATGCGCTGCTGGGTACCCGTCTTTTCTTCTATTGTTGAATTCTCTTTAAAGTTTTAGATTATAATTTATTTTTTTTTCTGTTTTTGTTTCTCTTTCGTTCTTTATTTACGTGGGTATCCTTTCTTGATAGATCAAGATTCATCCAGTGAAAGCTCACGCAGCGAGTCAGCCAGGGACCATAATCCTTTCCAGAGAACCAATCCTGGAAGTGCGACTTATATCCTTCACTCAACAAAATTATTTATATGTTATACTTGTTGGTCGCCTATTTTACCTTGAAGTAATTCACCTCGGTATTAGCTTAGGGGAAGATGCACAAAAGACTTTTCCCCTTTTTTTTTTCCCTTATAAAACTAAAAGGAGCACTCCTTGTAGAAATGTAGTATCAGATAGACTCAAGTTTCTGTCAATTGTAGATTAAATTAGTCATGGATTCCTAAACTTTAATTCAAGTACTTCCCTCAAACACCGACTGTTTTAACCTGCTTATTCTATCATGCAGGCAAATTTTGCCCAACCGGTGGATCATCTCAGCAAATCACGGGTCAAGAAGCTGCCACGGTTTCTCCCAAATCCTGAAAGGTACTGGGGGCCTAAGAGTAAGGCAGGAAGACAAGTTAAATGCAATCTCAGTCCTGCGGATGAAGACAGAAATCGAGCATCGATTGAGACACCGATAAGCTAGGTTACGGGGAGCCGTAGGAAAGAGAGAGGGTAAAATGTGTGGATAGTCCCCGTGCTGTCCTGTTATTTCGATTCAGTAAACACATTTCTCTCAGAACTCTCACTAGTATTTCAATGTAGTCCCTCCAGAGTCATATGTAGAAAACAAACCTAATGCTTCTCATGAAATGACTCTATGTTGATCTACTTCGAATAAAGTTTCAAGGCTGAGTTAGAGACATAGAGGTTGAGAATGTACTCCGGCGTTTAGTGGTGCAGGGCAGCTTTCTGAGCATTGCAAATCTTCAATTATCTCAAGTTAGTAACATGCCAATAAAGTTGCATGTCAGCTGAACTTCATGCAAAAGTACTTTTTTCCTATTGCGACCAAAAAACTTTGCTTTATAGTACTTTTCCTATCATACTTCCTCTGGATCAAATAGTGCCTCCGATGTTTTATTGGAAAAAAAAAAATTCTCAGAGATTCCCATTAGGTGATCGAGGCGATTGGCAAAAATGCTCAAAACTGATAATTATGATCTTAAGCACTGTATAGTGACATCAAAATTTGACAAGATTTATTTGTAATATAAGTTTTCTTTAGATAAATATATTTACGTAACAAACCTTACATCAAAGTCGTTGTAGTATAGTGGTCAGTATTTCCGCCTGTCACGCGGACGACCCGGGTTCGATCCCCGGCAACGGCGAATTATTTTTTTTTTCAAATGTATTATTCTTCTTATTATTTTATACTTTTTGAAAATGTGAAAATGATCCAGAATTGCCTTGATATTTCAATCCAAATGTGAAAAACCGGATCCAATACCATGTGAAAATAGAACGGCAAATGATATAGCTAACCTAACGCACGTAAATACTCAACTGTTTTACAGAAACAAAAATGTCCACAGAATTAATGTAATCTATTTTACAAAAACAACAAAAAAAAAGAAAGAAAGAAAGAAGAAGAAAAGGTGCTTCTCCACGTGACAACTCATTTTCAATTATGATGTTCGTTAAATTCAGTTATCATTCTAAGATTTTTTTTTGACTTATTTGGGAAAACTACCGTACAGAGTGAATGTCTAGAGTAATTTAAACTGTAGGGATAAAGGGGATACCTTGAGAAGGGAGGCAAAAAAGGAAACCTCTCATCACATGCCATCAAATTGCAACACTATCACACTATCTCAATACCAGATTACAGTTCCAAAACACTGATCCTATTGTAATTTCAAAGACAATATTACACCTGTCCAAATTTTTTTAAAAAACAAATACCAATAACACTAACAAAATGAACAGCAGATGGTGCTCCAATAGATAACAAATCTCCAGACAACCAAGATTTGTACTACTACTTTGCCGAGCCATTGTGAGCATTAAGCGCTTTTTCTGGAAGCGTTAAGCTCGTCCCAAGCTTCAATCCATGTGACCATGGCATCCGCTAGCCTGTTGAAGTAATCGTCAACCTTTCCGAGCTTCTCTCTCACCTGCTTTGCGAGCTCTGTGTAGCACTTCTGCACGGTGTCGCACTCCTTGGGGAGCGCAGCGGATTGGAAGAAGGAGATGATCTCTTCCTGCCAATAGGTGCCGTTGCATTCTTTCTTGAGGTTCACGAATGGGTTGCTCGCCTTGCTGTGCCAGATGTAGGAGACGCCGTCCCCGTCTTCACACCCAAGCCCAAGTGGTTGCAGATCACCTACGCAAAACCAGCATTTCACAAATTAACAATAATTTGTATAGAGAAAGATCTGTAATTTTCATTTCGCCACTTTCGGCATTTTTAAAGATTTCCAGTTTCGTTCTTTAAACTCTTTCAAATAATAAAACTTTGATCTAAAAACATTTCAAAGCGACAATTTTGACAGCAGCCTTAAATACTAGCAGTAACTTCCACATTGTCCCCTATCGAAGAGACAATAGACAATACAACAATAGAACAAATAAACTACGTACATAACTGGTGTGAACAAGTTTGGCACTATAAACTATAAACTATAAACTATAAAGTATAAACCAAGAAAAAACTAAATATAGTACAAAAAGTTGCTCCCCAAGAGCTACATAGGAACAAAATTATAGGAACATCATTACAGGCTAAAAGGCTAAATCTCACACCTTGGCACACTATCCAGCCCACATATCATCGTAGCAACCAGCCGGCTAACCATCACCCATTAGTCCGAAGTACATGGCAGGACAAGTAAGCTCACAATTAAATGCCAGATTCATCCCACACATCGGAAAGAATGTTCCTTTCGGGATTGTAAGAACTGCCTCCACATATCTCATATCGAGAATCATTAGAAAACAAGTAAAACAAGCTACTCTAACCTCCAACGGGCAGATAATAATGTTATGATTCACTACCTGGTATTCCTCTCAAGAGGCTTGACGAGTTGGGTGCGGGCATCATAGTCCGGAATGTTAAGCCAAAGGCCGTGAGAAATGGCAGTTGGGACGCCCTCGCGGAGGCTGAAAGGATACCCTCGAACAAAGTCAGCACCCTCACGATAAGGATCGTATAAAGTGTTGAAGAAGAAAGGCGTAGAAGGGGAGAGGAGATTCTTTATGTGCTGCTCGAGTGCATTGATCTCCATGCCAGATGGATCTTTGGCGACCTATGTAGAAAGTAAAAAAGTTAAATCACAACCTAAATGAGATAGATTGATCAGTAATTTACTGAAAATAGTAATTTGGAAAGATCAAAGTAACAAAATCAGATTAAGATTGATGGCTTTTGTAAATCAGTACTGAAGATATAAAAAGTTTGAACCATTTCATGCATCATATTGCAATTTGATCAGAAAATGACATTAAAATGGAGAAACCTCAAGAAGAAATGATATTTATATCGTTTTAATAGCAGATCTTTTAGCATTCAACTAGAAGAAAAATGCAGGACTCCTTAATCTAGCTAAGTTAGAACACTTAGTTAGTACCAAAAACAATGTAATAGTATAGGAGATAGAACACTTATAGTACCAAAAACAACGTAATAATATAGGAGATAAGAGGAATGGGAAGAGCTAGAAATGCTAAACAAATTGATATATCCTTCTACTCCCAAATCAAAGCATGCAAATATAATAATGCTAACTCTAGCAAAATATGCTACCATTATCCCGTAGTTCCAATTTACATGTAATGCACAAAACAGATCATAACAAATGCACACTTCAAAAGAAAATTAATCATCACAATCAATTAAATCTAGCCTAAAACATACCAAAATGTTAGCATTCCTAAATTAATCCTAAATTAAGGGGAAAAAGCTTCTCAAACAGGGCATTAGATCTACACAATTTCCTCGCACAAATCCCAAGTTTTCCCCAAATCCCACCACAACTTATCCCAAAAGCCCAAAAAATCCCCAAATCCCCCCAGATGAAACAAAATCCCACCAACCAGTGCAACAAAACAAGCCCTAATCGAGTAGATCCGGTAGAGATAAAACGACTGACGAAGCAATCGTCGTCGATGGTGTAGATGTACTTCTTCTTGGAGACCATGTAGCCGAAGGAGCGGCACGCGGAGTCCTCGAAGGAGATGCACGAGGCCTTGCGGCCGAGGATGCGGTTGATGTCGTTGCGGTTGTAGATCTCGTAGTCGAAGCCCTCGGGAACCCTAATCGCGCTAGGGGTCCCCGTCCTGGACGATGATGAGGTGGTAGGGCTCGAAGAAGAGCCTCCACTTCTCGAAGAATTCGATGTTGCGGATCGTGGGGATCACGATGTCGAGCTCGTCCTTGAGGAGCAGGGTGGTCGGGGACGAGGCGGATTCCCTCGCCATTGATGACCTCGGAGATCTCGGATCGTAGAGGAGAGAGAGAGAGAGAGAGAGAGAGAGAGAGAGAGAGGGATTTGGATCTACGAGACGAGGGCGCGCGAGCGGGGAGGAGTCGATTATAAGAATGGCTTATTTACACTTTACTGTACAAACTATAACTCCTTTAAAATTGGTCCCTCAAAAATTTTTTAATGTCGGCATTACTTTAATTGTTTTTTATTTCAGTTGTTATGGTTAGTTAAACTAAAAAATTTATTAATGTCTTTTAGCTATCTGTTGTAAACTATCACAATTTTATTGCCAAAAAATAAATTCAATAATTTAAATGAGTTACCGCTGAATTTAACGAACTTTACAATTTTTATAACTAAAATTGTAAACAAAAAAAAAAAAAACATTGTTTGTTATGTGAACTATATAGCCACTCGGTCATAAAGATTTGAATTCATATCGTGTTGTGCCGTGCCGTGCTGAGCCGAGCCACCATTTTGTAAGCTGTTTTTTGGGCCAGATCGTACCAGATGAGGCCACTGGCCACTCTATTTTTAGCATATAATTATATCTTTTTTATTTTAAAAGTTTTTACTATTAATTTTAATATATATATATATATATAATTATATATTTAAAAAATAAGTTTGAAATGATTTTTTAAGAAACTATTTGAATTTTAAATAATTTAAATTACATTTTAAAAAATTTAAAAATATTGAAGAAAAATTAAAAAGTTAACAAACAAACGGGCCGGAAGGCCCACTTTACACCGCAAGTTTTCCTTTAATGTGCATTATTTAGTTGGGCCTGGTCCCGGCCCAACACTAATAAGCGAAAAAAGATATTTATTTCGAAAAAAAATTCGGAGTCACATCATAATTGGTGTGAACATAAAATGAGATTTATTACAACAAACACACTAATTGATTATCTTTTTATAGACAAATTCAACCACATAATTCTTATTTGTATGACATGACATATATAACGTTTCAAATCTGTACAAGTGTGTAATTAATTAATACATAGAAATGCTGATTATTATATTTTTAACATTAAACATGTTTATTTATCGGTCCGGGAGAAGAAATGGTTGATCGCGGGCATGACTTCGGGCGGGCGGCTGCTGAGGAAGCGGCGGAGGGCATGCTGGCTGTATTTCTGGCCTTCGTCGGCATTGTCGAGGACCGCAGTCGTGCGGTGCAATTTATTGATCCTATACATATATATATATATATATATATATATATACACGGTTAAATACTTATTACCCCAGTGATTAAGATCAAAATTAGGTTTCATTTTATGATGATGGATTAAAAAAGCACATAAGTTTTGTTAACGAGCCATACCTAACATCAGGATTCAAGAACATGTTCCTGGTGAGCTGAAACAAACACATGCCCGTCACGAAGGTCATCGCAGCCACTAGCGGATATACCTGAAAAATAAATACATAAAATTACGAACGTATTCGATGCGTAAATTTTTGTAATCTCTCTTTCTCTCATTAAGTACATAGCACAAGAAAGAACAATTAACCAACATACATCAGGCTTAATCCAACGGCCCATATTGATTTGCACTGCTAATATAATCAACTTTGGAACCCCTTAATCAACTTGTTGTGGAGATACGTTTGGTATACTTATGCATGTAATTTAATGTGTGTACATGATATATTTATATGTAGTTAGAGAGAGAATGTGGGAGGAGCAAAAGAAAAACTAAACTTTGTTTTTTGGGATGGATAAAATTTCTGTGGGCTGGGATTTGACTTGTAAAATATAGAGTGGTCAAAACCAGGAGCTGTGCCTCTTGTTTTCACTGCAATATAAGGTCAACTTAGTTGATCTTTGCATATTAATTGGTCATCTATGAAAATTGTTTTTTTTTTTCTTGTTATTCGGATAACAATTGTTGACATTCAAATCGGACCGTGTCGGGTCGGACCACTTTTTTTAGACTACGGCCCAACACGGCCTGTAGCCATTCTGGCCCACGGACCATGAACTAAGATTCTTTTTTTAAAATATATATATACTATATATAATATATATATATTAATATATAACTATATATATATATAAATATTATATATATATGAAAAATATCATAACAATGATATGCATTTAGATAGCTACATAGATTCATGAGAATCCACTCCCATGGAAAATTACATTTTTTTTTGGCATACATTCGTTGGCATGTTACAATGCCTTTCTCAATGTGAACATTTCTTGATATTTTTTCTTAAGTATACAACAAGCATTCCCCAAAAATATGAAAAAACTTACATTACATGTATAATTTATCAACATTACAGGTATAATTTGTCACGTCACCTTAAAAAGGCTCATATCATATCTCTGGAGATCAAAACACAGCAGGTATTTGCATATCTATTTCTCTTATGTTTTACTTTGTACAGCACTTTGGCTACAGAGTATCATAGCTGAGAAGTGAATTATACATATGATCCCGAGTTGCTGCGCTCCGAGACCAAATCTGCTTCGTCGATGGCTCGAAACTCTAATCCATACGCGACCCTTTACTACACACAAATAAATATCAAGAATGTAAAAATTGCCCAAAAGGCGATAATTGGGAGAAATGACGGGCCGATTAGCCGAGGGCTGGTATTCGGTAGCCATGGATACGCGTCGGGAGGAGGCATGACACAGTTATCACCATTGAAGTACACACGCCGCGGGAAAGCCCATCCTTTCTGGAAGGTGAAGGCCGATTGGTCCTTCCGGAATAGAAGTTCCGATTGTACGTTTCCGTACGGTCCGGCCTCCATGAGTAGGTCGTTGTAGTACTTAACACCCCACAGCATCGCGGTATCGTCTGCAGCAAAAGGCGTGTATAATAATAGTTAATTATACGTTGTTTCTCGCCCCTCATATAAACTGTTTCAGAACGAAGGTATATCGAAAACCATGTGGTTGTTCATTTACTGTAATGGAACACTTACTAATAGTTCCGTAGGGGATCAATGACTTGTAATTGAAGCTAAAAATCTGAGTGAGGTTGTCGAAATTGGGATGTTGGACAACTAAGTTCCACTGTGTGTAATTCATCCTGTAGTTAAAATTTGTTATCGCGATCTTCACCCGCCAATACTCTTTGTAGTTGAGTTTAACATGCCAATGCACTCTAATTGGGCACATGTGAGATGTACACTGCACTAGGGGAGTGAAGCTATTCTTGCCCGGGCCGTTGATCGCAGAAGCTAAATAAGGCGAATCACCCCTGTGATTGTTTGGTGAACCTCAATTTATCATTAAAATGAATCGAAAAATATAAAACTGTGAAAGAGATCAAAGAAAGTGATTGAACTCACTCTACACAGCTTCCCGGGTGGGTCATATTATTTTGGCAGCCGCAGGCGCATGTTGGGCAGTTAACGATCGTGTCATTGTAGAAAGATGAGAGTGATACACAACATGTCGGAGTCTTCTGAGCGAGAAACTGGGAATATGTACATGTGACATTCCATGTCACTGCAATGCCGAAACAATAAAAAAATAAGAAAGTGCTTATCACCAAAAAAAAAAAAAAAAAAAGTCAGCAGAAATGTTCATCATTCACAAGTTCCAAATTCAATCACCATCACTACTCTACAATAACCAGGATTTTGTCACACATCAAAGAGATCATAAACTCATTTTGCCAAATAGAACTTTTTGTTTTTCTCTTCACCCCGTAGGAACCAAAGGTCATTGAACTCTATGATCCCAGTTTTATTCAAAACATATCTTAGATATGCAAAAGATGATTGGCACATATATTTTTGTTTTCAACAGATTTTGCGGACAATTCCAGTAACTTACTCAAGGCTTGGGTTGTTCTCCTTCCGTCCTGCGAAACAAATTGGGTAGGCTTCACGATCTTTGCGACGCCACAAGTGTACCCCGGACCCGGCGCACTAAGAGTGAAGTTCTTGGGCACGCGGACCGTCTTGTTTGAGGTCCCTGCTCGGCCCACGCTGAGCTGGAACGAGCTTGCGGAATTGGCTGGGTCTTGAACCCACGAACTAATCACTCCGCCTTTGCAGCAATTGGCTATCTGCATGTTATACGGTGTTCCCGGCAATAAATCGACAACCGTAGGGTCTTTTTTGCAACAGTGGGGGATGTTCCCTTTAAACTTCGAGCAATCCCCTTGTTCCGTAGCTTGACCTCCTACCATCGACCAAATGACCTCTTTCTTGGCCCACGTCCATCCGAGAGTCCACCCCGGCGCTTGGATGTGCCGATATTGCTGGAAGTTGTATATCGTAACAACAGCCTGAAAAACAGTTCATGATTCGGCTGAAATTTTCACCACAGATATCGAAGGAAGGTTAGTTAGAAACTTAGTCTTGAAGCTTGATACCAATTTGAGTTACATCCTTAAGAGTCTCAATTATAATCAATTTAGTCTCTAAAGTTTGTTCTGTCGTCAGATAATGTGTGGAAAGCGATACGCCGGCATTACTGTTTTAATTGAAAAGTCTGCCGTGTCATTTAACTCTACCGGTGATGCTGACATGATGCCACTTTCGAAATTGCGGAATAGAGTAAGGTACAAATGGGTACTTACAACATAGCCATCTGGAGTCCACTGCATGACATCCCATTTGATTGTTATATTTCCATTTGGATCCAGTGAATCATATGCCTCTGCGGAGTTAGCCAAAAAAAAAAAAGAGAGTTTGGGTAAAGACCATGGCCAACCAATAATTCATACCAAGATCTGATAACAAGTTCCTATCCTGTTGCAGACGATTACTCGGGTCACTAATTCCTTAAGATAAAGAGAGCAAAAAAGCATCAATTCGCAATCACAGATAATAAATCATGGTAACAATTCGTCGATTAAATAAATTGATTGTTTATCCAATTATTTGGAAAAACAACATTTTTCGAGAAAATTGATCATAGGTAGCATTACTAGTAAATACAATTTCCACCAAAAGAGTGATATTTAGACATGAACATAGTAGATGTTAATTGGATAAAGAACTAAACCACTCTCCACCACTTTATCAAAAATATGTCAGCAAGAACTCTAACATTTGAATCATCAGGACAACTACATTTCTTATTGAATACTCTAAAATAATTTACAATTTCATTCTAATTTCAGCTTTCCCATGCAGCATCAGAAAAATTTGCATCATTTTTTTTCATAATTTGAAGAAATAATGGGGAAATGCAATCCTTCTCTTCCCAATCAACAAATTGCATGCATGTAAGACCTTATAAAAATATCAGAGATATCTCTCATCCTCAAGCTGTAATTTTTTTTTTTTAAAAAAAAAAAAACTGAAACCCCAAACGTATTGCATTGATGCTCAATTAAAACCAAGTTAAACTATAAAACAAAAAAGGTCCCTCCTTTCCCAATTCCTTCTACAGCAACAGAGCGATCCAATCCCCAAAAACCCAGACTCAAACATGCGAATTGAAAGAGCAAATTCCAGCAAAAACCCATTAAACCAAAGATAACAAAGAACTATAAAAACGCAATCTTTGACATGATTATTAGTAAAGGAGCTCAAAGAGAAGAGTGTTTTGGGCACTCACCTGTTGTTGACGTGAGAGAGGAGAACAAGAGAAATAGCCCCAAGGAGATTGCGAAAGGTGGGAACTTTAAGGCGTATTCGATCATGGCGGAGGAGGAGAAGCTTAATTGGCTAAACTCTCTCTCTCTCTCTCTTTCCCTCTCTCAAGAGTAGCTGTGACCAGTGAAGCTTCTTCTATGGAGTTTATGAAGAAGCAGTAGCGAGGAGGAAGGAGAAGTGAACAACAGCTTTTTCCATTTTTCCTCGCACGTGTGAGAGGAAAATAGTGACTGTGGGAGACAGTTGGCTTTGATTTTTTTGGGGGCATAAAAATAAAAAATAAAATAAAATAAATTTAGGCCACCTTTGGTTATTATTATATATATTTTGTATAATTAGATAGATTATAAATTTTGTATTATTATAATTGATTAATTTATAGTGCATCTAATTACATAATAGATAAAATTTAATTACAAAAAAATAGAAGCATACTCAACTTATTTTGAATTATAGATATTTTGAATAAACTATCCAATCTTGCAAATTTTAAATTTTATTATCTAATCTTTCAATTTATTTGATTTGGGTCAGTCTACGGTATTTTAATTTTATTATTCAATTTTTTAATTATAGCTTGCTATTGATTCATTTATTTTTTCTAAATAAATTTAGCTAGAAATATAAAGTAATTAGATTTTGCACTTCAAGTAACAATCACTAAACTTTTTTTTTTTTTTTGCATTGGAATACTATTGATAGTATATGAGTAATATTCACTATTATTTTTTTTAGTTATTAGATTCATAACAGTGTTACCACCAAATAATAAAGACAAAATATTTAAAAAATAAAAAATAAATGTTTTAACTGTTAACCCCACTATCAACTTGAGCACATAAAATTAAGTATTAAAAACAAAAGTAGAGCTCTCTTTCAAAGGAAAAAAAAAAAAAAAAAGTCTCAAGCATTATAAAAAGGTCATGGGAAATAGGAATGTGACGGGCTAGAGACTGAAAAATAAGCACTTCTTTTAAAAATTTTACTAGGGTTAATAAATGTTTAAGTTGGGAGTTAAATCCATAACCTCAAGACTATGACATTCCATTACCAAAGTAATCATCAGATAGTAACAGGCACCAAAAAGTCATCGCACATTGAGTGATATTCTCTATCAACATCTTGGGTAATTCCGTCGTTCATCAGCGATTGTACGCATTCGAGTTTATTCGTATTAGGTGATTCATATACAATTTATCGCGAATACGCAATTAGATCGTTGCGTACATATTTCTTTTTTAAAATTTCATGCACAAAAATATAGAGAAACTGTGGACAATTTTTGCTCGCATCTTAAAAGTACAAATCACAAGTCACAAACCCCACACATGTACCATAATAAAATCTTCAATAGCGACTTAATACTAGACCTTAGTTAATTATGCTCAACTGCAATAATTAAACACGCATGTTTTAGTTATATTTAGATTGAGGAATAACATATAAATTAATCTTATCTGAAGTTCTGAACTACAACCTATAAGAGTAAATAATATTTATATAAATAAATTTGCTATATATATATAAGGTAATGTAGTTCGAATGATGACAAACTCTACATCCTCTCTTTTTGGTAAATAGTAAAATTAACTTTACAAACATCATTTTTCATTTTCAAACGGGCACCTAAATTTTAAAATTTTAACTTAACTATCTATATTTTTTTTATTTACAAAAAATTTTCAAATAAAATCTCAAATTCTTTTTCTATTTTTTTTAGTTAGAAGTTAAATTTTCACTTTAATTAACTTATATTACAATAAGATTTTAAATTTTTTGTTTGTTAAGCAGCTGATCGATCATCGTTTCGGTAATTCTCAAGCTAAAATTGTGGTATCAAAGTTATGCTTGTTGAATCAATTTATCTTAAAAAAACAAAAATAAAAACAATGTTTGTTTAATTCATGCTCTCCATCATCGTTAGGTTCAATGTCACTATCATGAGCATATATATAGTTTACATGAATGCATACCCGCATAATAATAATAAACATTATGTCGTATGCTCGTATCAACCTTTCTATTAAACTAGAGAGTCAACGTTATCACGAGTCAAATCTACGCGTACCCGCAAATGTGGGGCCCACCTGTCAGTGCCCCTCTGTTTTCACGCAACACGGTTGCACGGAAATGTCCAGCGTGAGAGTATGCGGACTCGCTGGCGAAAGCGGCGGCCCAGTTGGCATCCACCCAAAGTCGTATGCGACACGTCGCAGAATTGTTGACAACCGCTCCGGTGAATGCCCCGCCGCAGCAAACATCATGCAAAGATAGCACCTAAACGCCACGTGGCGCAAAAAAGATCCGGAGCTACCGCACGACTCTTAAAGCAAACGGACGGTGGATGTGACCGTCTCAAGTGGGGGACAATCCCCGCCAAAAATTTTTGTTCGGTTAATTCGCCACGAGTAACTTTTATTATACAGCTAAATAAAAAAAAAAAAATGCAAGTTGTTTAAGTAAAGCATATATTTGGGTGAAATTACAGCGAGATTACAAAGAATCTTAAATTCACTACAGCTTTTGAAATGTATCTAATCCAAGGTGCTGTTCAGGGGAAACTTCAATTGATCGATGATCTCTGTCGTGCATGATTTTTGCATGAACAGGGGTGCTGGAATGTGTCACTGCTCACAAACAACGTGCTCTCGGCAACTTGTTTCGTGTTGGATTTTGTGCTCTTTGGCTTCTGACGCAGCCTTTTCAGTCGTGGAAGCAGAAATAAGCTTTCGGAGTCTAAGAAACAAAAGCCCGACTTAAAAGTTCCACTCTACAGTAAGTTGCTGACAGACTTTAATCAAATAAAAAAGTTATTCGCGCTTCTTGGAATTGCAGTTAGAAGTCGCTTTCTGACAAAAATGTATGACAGAAGTAAAGAAAAAGGTAAAACTGTTTGATTTACCGACTTATCTTGCTCAACACAGAAGAAATAGCGAAAAGTTCGAGAACAGCATCAAATAACTCAAATCAAATAGAGAACTTGGTTGTGGAAGGAAATCACAAGTATAGGACAGTATAATTTGAATATACACTAAATTTCAGCTCCATATTTACATGGCCACAGATTCGCCTGCTTGCATTGACATGGTTTTTCTCTTATCAAACAGCGATATTTTGTGTCCTTGATGCTTCTCCCCATGCACTATATTATATATGAATGGTGCAAATGATTCATCTCTTTCATAACATTAAAGGATCTCCATGCCAAATTAGTTTCTCAGCATGTCACGACACGAAGTACATGAAATTCACTTCACAAGAGAGATCCAACAGTACTCTGTAAATGTCTTCTTTTGCTGATCTTTTTGTCTTTTTAAAATTACAGAAGATCATGGATATCACCTTTTGCAGAAGATGGCATTGTCGATTACAAGACTGAAGCAAAGCAAAAAACTAACTTATTTTCTTGTGTTACTTCATCATACATCAACTAACAAAACAAGTCACCCTTCATAACAATCTATTGCGAAAATTATAGCAAAACCAAGTAACCAGAACATTTTCTATAAAACCATGTGGTCAGCATAAACCTCCTTGGATTATAACAAAAGAAAAAAGCTAAGCAATTAGACAGACTAGTGCTCAGCATTTCCAAGATCCGAGGCAGCAGGCTTATCCAAGAACCAAGCCAACGTTCCATCGATTGGCCAAACCATTCGAGCAGGAAATAACGAAGAGCAATCCGTTCGCTCGCATTTGCCAGATACAGCAGCACGAGCTGCCGTTGCCTTATCCTCGCCAGTAACCACAACTGCAACATTCGAGGCTGAGTTGATCACGGGCAGCGTGAAAGTGATCCTCTCAGGCGGAGGTTCGGGTGAGTCGGTGATGAAGGTGACCCACTCATCTTTCACCCTGAGAGCTGGATGATCAGGGAATAACGAGGCCACGTGACCGTCAGGGCCCATGCTGAGGATGATGAGGTCGAACTTCGGGCAGTCGTTGCTCTCAGAGACGCCTAGTTTGCGAAGCTTTACCAGCTGGCGGATGGCGAACTCGTACTCTCCGGCTGCATCCTCCACGGTGACGTTGTCGTTGATGGAGTAAACATGGCTGTTAAGAATAGGTACCTAGAAGAGTACATAGGCTGCATAGTAATAAATTTCGTGTAGTGATCATAGAATGAGCTTATTGCAGCGGGATTAGATCATGTTCTGACACAAAGAATTCAAGCAATTAGATTATATGCCGTCACTATGAAAAGCATAGTCTTAGTGGTAAACATAGGTAATCGATCTAAACAGCTAACTACGACACACAATATTCAGATTGATCAGATTGATCAGATTGAGATGTATGATACATACTTTGCATCTTTGCAGAGAGATTGATCGACTGTATTAGAGGGCAGGTAGCTGAAATTCTCGTTTTGTTTTGACAATATGGAATTGGTGGATGCAAGATACATATGTCATTCATCTCAGCACGAAATTTCGAAATAGTTAATAAACCAAATTGAGATTTTCTCATGTTACATAAAGACACAATCAAGGGTAGCCACTCAACGCAGGGCGTGTCATAAGATGCCAATCCATGTCCCTTTTCTTTTCCTTTTTTTTTTTTTTTTCTCAATACGAACGCCTTCACTCGCAGAGGGAGTAGAAAACCAACTTTTTTCCAGTTATCTTGCAACCAAAAGAGCTTCAAATTCTCCTCTAAGCATTTTAGTCTATCATTCATGCACTTGACTGATTCAAATTTGAAGGAATATGTATGACATCTGGTAATATAAGTGACAACAAAAGAGTGGACCTGTTAGATTTGCACATTGCAAGCTTCATTCATTCATTTGCATTATGCATTTAAACGTAAATGAGCGTGAATTGGAAAGCACAGACAGAGTTGTATAGCAGATCCTATGACATAGAAACGACATACTGAACGAGAACATAGTTATAGTGGCAAAAGCATCAAATTTTCAGCAGCAACAAAGTATAGGAACTATCTGTTGGGAATCCGGTACTCGCCCCGGTACCGGATCTCGTGAATCCGCAACCCGCTCCGATACCGACTGCTGTGGATCCGGTATCGATTGTTGGGATTCCGCAACGGAAACGTCAAATCGGGTTTTTACCATAAACCCGTCTCTCAGCAAAAGCTGATACAATCATAAAAGAGAAAACTATGCAGGTAAAATAAGATTCATTAAATAAGAGAATATTACACCCGACTCCTCTTCTGCACAGAGTAGCTACAACCCGAGCCCTCTTTCTGAATCTCTTCTACCCTTCTCTCGTCTTCTATAAACCCATAAAGAAGACAATCCTTCACATGCACCCGTGCACTAGGTGCACTCAAAGCATAATTAAATAACTCTCTCTCTCTCTTTTTCTCTCTCTGGTACGGCAACCCAAGAGACTCTCTCTCTCTCTCCCGTACTTCACCACAAAAGCAAACCCACAAAGAGCTATTTATAAGGCTCCACCAAAACGTACCCCAATCCTAATATATTTAGGATTTTTACTCCAATTAATATCTAAATCTATCTTAATCAATCTCTAATAGATTTAAATATTAATCCTAATCTAGTTAGGTTTATCCTCTAATTAATATTTAAATCTTAATTTATCTAGATTTAAATATTAATTCTTATTCAAATAGGATTTAACTACAAATCTAACCAAATCCTAACACTATCATCTTTAAAACTAGATCTTCGCCAAAACCATAATCTCAGCCCTTGTGCCCTCTAATTTGGATATTCATGAGCTTGTAATCAATATCCAAATCACACTTAATGCGAGTTTACTGCAGAAAAATGAAGCACAACTATTCTTTAATGAAGATTAGCAAAAAAAAAAAAACAAAGGACATAAAACAAACATTTACTTGACCGAAGATATATAGTTAGATTCAACGCAAGAGTATGAAGCAATCAAATATCTCTCATTCGTATACCTTCGAAAGAAATCGTTCTTTGGTCGTCTTGTAGTTGCTATCTGCATGATTCTTTGCGACAGCACGCTCGTCGGTCCAGAAGATATACCATCTTGTCCAATCCACCGTCATGCTATAAGGAGCTTCACATAGTTTCCTGCTTTGAAACAGTTCATCTTGAACTAGTACTATTCGCATTATAATCCATAAACGACGCGAAAACAAATAAAAAAAAGGGAAGAGAAAGGTATCGATTGTGAAAATTTTTTGACTGAGAAAATGAAACTTTCAACTATAAGTTGGCAAAATCAGAGGAAACAATCGAAAACAGTTACCCGATCAAACCGACAAGCGGTCCTCCGGATAACGCGATAGTAAAAGACCCTCTCTCCCTTACTGAAATCTCTGATAGTTGCGAGATGTATTCGGCCAAATCGGTCGCCAAATCATCTAAATTTTCGAAAATTCGTAATTCACTTTTCTCCCTAGTTTCAACAGAAGCAGCAGCCATTTCTTTATCTTCTTTGTCCTCAAATCATCTTACTCTTCGACTAAAAAAGTTCCTACACAAAGATAACATTTCGAACAACAGAAAAAATTAAAATAAAATTAAAACCCCCAATATAAAATAAAATTCTGGAATGCTTGAACCACGCAGAAGATTGCAATTACTGCATTTTGTTATTATTTGTAATTGTTCGTGCTATATTCAGTTTTGTATGAACAATGATCGTTTAGCGATTTACAAAACAAAATTAAGCGAAAAAGGTGCAGAGAACAGCATTGGAACACAAACAACAATTTGGCATTATTGAAGAGAATGACCTAAAAAGAAAAAAAAAAAAAAATAAATCTACAAGCAAAAGAACTATGACAACTAAGTGTGAGTCCTAAAAAAAATAGTAAAAAAAAACACAAATTGCAAAAGCTATGATTTTGTCANAAATATAAATCTACAAGCAAAAGAACTATGACAACTAAGTGTGAGTCCTAAAAAAAATAGTAAAAAAAAACACAAATTGCAAAAGCTATGATTTTGTCAAAATGAAGCATACCCAGATCCCAAAACCATCATCTACAGTTGACAAAGATGAGCCTTATCCAAGCCAAGCATTTAAAATTAATCTCTTTTTATCCACCTTCTAGCTGCAGACACATGCACCACCTTGATCCTCATCATTTAGTTAAGGGGGTAAAGAAGGAGAACAAAAAATTAACAAAACAATATATATATATATATATATATATATAGAAAAAAAATAGAAAAAGAAATCACATAAACCTGATAATCTCTCTGGTTTGCAGCTATTTGAGGAAGCTTTTCTCTGAACTTTTTTTTTTAGTTTTAGTTGCAGGAAATGTACAGAGAAACAGAAGGGTTGGTGGGAAAAAGTTATGTAGAGAGAGAGAGAGAGAGAGAGAGAGAGGCATGTAGCAGATTCTGCAGTCTCTCTCTTTCTCTCTCTACAGAGAGGAGAGAGAGAGAGAGAGGAGGAAGGGGGAAAGGTAGACAGGGAGACCTGGACAAATATTGTGCTGACAAGTGGACTAATCAAAATGCTTATCTTCACCTCCTTTTGTAAACTCCCAAGTTAATGCTGCCCCTAGTTCAGATTCTTCAGGATGGGAACTGCTGCTTCTATATTAAAAAAAGTAGGTATAATTATATATTTTTTTTTAAGAGATAGATAGTATGTCACCCGTTTCGTCTATTTTATTTAAATAAATTTAGCTGGACATGTGAATTAACTATAATTGGAACTTGAGTTTCGAATATCAAACACTAAATCTTTTGCCACTTGATTTAGGGACGGTCGGTTATGTATAAATATTACACTTATCTATTTATGAGTATATATATATATTTTTTTTAAAAATTAATACTACTAATATTTTTTAAAAAATATTGATAAGATTTATGCATGTTCATATAGCATTGCATTTTTAAAATTTTACTTTTATAATCTGCACAACGTGCTGCCGTTTATAAAAAAATTTTTGTCAATATATCAGCAATTTATAAGAGTCTGCTACGGTGCTTTTAAAAATACCAAGCACTATCAACCGTCCCTAGCGCAAGTGGCAAAAAAGCTTGATGGTTGGTACCCGAGACCCAAGTTCGAATCCTAATTGAATCACATTTCTAGGTAAATTTATTTCTAAATGAAATAAATAAAGCGGGTAGCGTGCTACCTATTTCTAAAAAAAATAATAATAATAATAATACTAAGCACTTAGTGTTTATAAGTTTTTTGCTGTTAGATCTATTCTTTTGATCAATTTTATTCGTTAAATTATACTATTCAACCAACCAGTCACTCAATTCCACACACTAGTATCATTCTAACCATAAATTTCTTAATTCAAAGGTCAAAAACCTACATGCATCAATAACTTATATTTTTAAAAATATAAGAGCTCAATTCTAATTTATTTATTTATTTATTTATTTTTGAAAGATAGGTAGCACGCTACCTGCTTCGTTTATTTCATTTAGAAATAAATTTAGCTAGAAATGTGAATCAACTAGGATTCGAAATTTCGAACTTGAGTCTCGAATATCAACTGTCAAATTTTTTACCACTTGCTATAGGGACGGTCGGTCTCAATTCTAATTTATTATGATTTTTTTTTAGTTGAATGCGTCCATTGGTCCCTGTACTTTGAGTGACGGAAAGAATTTCTTTTCTTTGTGAGGATTATAAGTTATCTTTCCGCAAACATGATCATTTGAGTATAGATTTCTTGCAGAGCATATATGTAGAAAAATTATATGTGCTTATAAGAGTGAGGCCGGTATGCTTTTCGAAGTACAACGTCTTCCGTACTTTTAAATCGTTTTCGATGTTGGAATTTTTGAATTGACAATCAACTCTGTTAGACTTAATTTAGAGTATTTGAAATATCTAAAAAATAAATTTTGTAATTTTTTGATATCATTTGCCTAGTGATCGAAGTAGCTCAAAATTAACGGCTAAAAATAAAATCTTACAAAATATGATGATATAATATCAAAATTTTAGATCAAAGATATTGATCTTGTTTTATATAGTATAAAAAATTTTCTATCAAAATTGTTCATGATTTGAATATTTTTACACCGTTAACTTACAAACGAATGACCACGGTCATTAAAATTATTGATTTTGAGCACCTTCGATCACTAGCCAAATGATATCAAAAAATAACAAAATTTATTTTCTAAATACTTCAAATACTCTAAATCAAGTCTAACGGAGCCGATAATCGATTTGAAAGTCTCAACATCAAAATCGATTTGAAAGTACGGAAGGCTCTATACTTCCAGAAGCATACTAGTCTCATTCGTGCTTATAATTACATTGTTCACAAGAAAACCGCGACTTATAACTACATTCGTATCAGCAATGAGATGAGTTTTATCTTATCACAGACGGTCGGTTAAATCTAGTGGTGCATAAAATTTTTAAGTGCATTTATTCTGTAGAAAATTTGCTTCATATCCGTCACACCGATCTTACATGAAATAAAACATTAGACCCCAAAATGAAATCCTAAAATATATTTTAAAAAAATAAAGAGCTATTTTAATTAAAGGCTTTGGGCTTTTTGTTATTAGCTCAGCCCAATAACAGGACGCCATAAATGAGCCCACAAAGGTCCAAATCTCTGCGGCTTCGCTTTCGCATAGATATTCGCCCAGTCCGAAAACATTTTGGGCTTCAATCCAGGTTAAATTTTGATAATGTGCTACTTGTATACTCTCTTATAGGATGTATATTTTATACCCCATAATTTTAAAATTTACAATTAATATAAAATAAAATTTAAGACAAGTGAGTAAATCATGGACTTTTAAACGCTAGGGCATAAATTTACACCTATATTACATGTGTACAAGTAGCATTGCTCTTACATTTCGGGCTCGAGCCGAAACATTTGTCAAAAATAAAAGATTGTTACAATTTAGGGCTTAGACGGCCTAATTACCCTTACGGATCGATTTGAATTTGGGCTTCAATTTTGGGCCTTGAATCTTAATCCAGTTTGATCCAATGCATCCTTTTGCAGGGGATTAGTGTTCACAAGGAGCTTATATTTGAGGCAAATGAGATAATAATCTAGCATAAATGTGTTAATAACAAAATCAAGCAAAGAATTCAAGTGAATTGGATTTGAACCTTCCTTTAGAAAATGGCAACGATCGATGGCCGTCGTCATGGCGGCCGTAGTAATGCGGTGGAGATCGACCGCAGCATAAGCAGTGGTGATAGTTACAGATATGACGACCGCAACGATGATGACGACTATATATATATATATAGCTAATTGCGATGATTTATTAATGGCGAAAAAGCTAGCTGCACTGATTTACAAGTGGAGACAATAAGTTGATTGCAGTGCTTTTCGGTAATAATAATGATAGCGATATTGATAACAATTCGCGCGCGGATACGATGGATAGTGATGGTTGCAAACTTTTTCGATTTGTTTGATGTCGATTGTGGAACTAAAGGAGTGACTAGCACCATTAGATTTGAATTTTATAAACGACATATTAATTGAGTAAAGATTATAGCTTTTTTTTGGGTGGGGCAACAAATTTAAGCCTGAATAATCATATCACCAAGCTAGCTATATATGCTAAAATTTCCACTCACTTAAGAATATTAATGTGTCAAACTCTTTTTTGTATGCGTGCGCGCGCATGCGTGCACATCAGCATGCTTGTATTCCAATTCTAAATCTTCTCTTCTCGGCTCAATAATATTGGCCTGTAAATGAAGCCCTTGAGTGACTTGTGAAATTAAGTGCTTCATTAATTGTAGTTAGATCTTTCCATCTCAAGCTTTGCATTCCTCAAGAATGGCCTTAAAAAAAATCATAAAATTTATGACGAATAAGAGGGTATTTCTCTCTTTAAATTCGCCTCGCGCGCGCGGATGATTTTTCCTGATTAACTTCTTCTTTTACTTCAAACAAAGAATAATTTCTTTTCCCATGCTTGCCTTTCTTCTGGTCACTCGCATTAGATATTGAATGAAACTAACTTAGATATTTACTCAAAATAAAGAAAAAAATTTAATAAAGTACTGTGAAATGATAAATACTAGTTAACTTTTAGTAAAAATAATAAATTTGAGGTGAAGAGAACATATATATCTATATTTGTCTCTAAGAACCTAAAGTATTGTATATGTCTACAATTGGTACTTTAAGGTTTCAAGTTCTAAACCTAATTATTTTATATTTTCAGCTAAATTCATTTCTTAAAAAAAAAATGAAGCGCCTTGCTATATAGCAAAAATAATTGTTACTTAACAAAAACAAAAAAAAGGGTTTATCTCGCATGCTACATTTCACTCTCTCAAAAAAAAAAAACTTGTTCCTTATTAAAAACAAAAAAAATTAAACTTTGTTAATCTTCATGTGAAGAAGAATAATTTAATGAGTAATTAACTTCTCTGCAATCTTTTTACTATCGTGGAATGGACTAACACACCATCTTAAATTGTCCACTTTTCAATTGGACTTATAAAATTATGGACTTCTCAAATAGACAAAGCATCCATTAAAGTGCTCGGATAAATATGTATTTTGTGTATATTAAGTCCATTTAATAACAATTTTGTTCTGTAATTAGTTGCAACTCAAGCTCTTAAATTTTCCACAAACATTTAAGAATCAAATATATATATATACACACACCGACACAATAAACGCCGACTTAATTAGTTTAGAAAGCAACTTTGAAACCAACCAGTAGGAATTCATGATTAGTCAAAAAGAAGAATCATCGAATCGTGATAATTATATATTGAAGGATCATCGAATCGTGATAATTATATCTTCCATAGACGATAATCAAGGTCAAACGACATGTAATCTTCGATGAAATATTCGATTCCGAAATCTCCAATTCCAAATATTTTCTGAATTGACTACAGAAGAAATTAAAGTTCCTTTTGAATTAAACTGAAATTAACATTGAGACAATGTGCTATGAACCAACATATGTATTCTCAAGATCAATCCTGAGTGCTCTAACAAAATTCTGAGAAAGAAGAAAATATTGTAAGCACAAGAGTTTACCAGAATATCTGGTAAAATTATTATGTTGGAAACCGATATATTTCGATTAGCACATTTGAACATGACTAGTACATTTGGACATAGTAAAATATATGAAAGAAACTAATAATGCCAATATTATTATTACTGCTGATACTATCATTATGGTGTACCCTCATGCCTAATTTGCTTGAGTATATGTTCAAGAAAGGACTAAGCATTTCGGAATTGCGTGAGATTGATGAATATCATGTTCTTCACCATAAAATAATTCACATCTTCTTTGGCACCTCAATTTGCTTCTAACCAACTCAAATCATCTACTTCACATTCTCACCAAACAATTAATCCTACCAACAATTACCATGCCAACCGCGTGCATCGCGTCTTTTTTCTTTTCAAAAAAAATATGTTGAAGGTTGTGGCGTACGTGCGTTGATTTTGATTACATGCAATGAACACCATGCTACTCAAATATGGAATCTTAGTGAGGATAAGATGCATGTAATCTTCTTCAATACACTGTTGGGGATCTTCTTGGCTACTGTAATCAATTAAAAGCAAGGGTACATATAATTTGTTGCTTTTTTTTTCCTCCACTTGACACAAAAGAAACAATACCTTATGGAGCCTATACACCGACAGGGATTCCAATGAAAATTGTATCAGATGACTAAATATACACCAATGATCTTCATTTATCCGAGAGTTGAAGTACATAACTGCGCTATCTAGAAGATATCATAAACCATAATTTAGCGTGAATCATCAACAATAAGTACATTTAACATGCCAAAGAATGGACAAAGGAATGTGATCACCTTGTATGATTAACAAATCATACCCAACTAAGCTTGTTTAGCCTTATATTGGTGCCAAATTAAAAGTGATCAAGAACTTGGTCCTTTGGTACTCCTAATAGTCCTTTACAAGATGGATAAAAGTGCCTGCGATGATTTGCTAATATGCTTTTAGGGTTTTCGTATCTTGTTTACTGTTCCTAAAAGGTGCCAACATCCTCTCATACTTCAAGCGCGCTTTTAGGATCGATAAAAGTGAATTGGATCACAACCATCATGATCTAGCAAAGGCACAACTATGTTTATATGCTCTATATTCTTCATTAAGGCCTAGCTAGCTACTAGCATTAGCTTCACCGGTATGATTCACGCTTATTATGCTATTCAGAAAAGTGTTTTAGAATATAGGGGTAGATGTCATGATCTATTAATAGTTAATTTGCATTCAAACATAACTAGCAACTGCATCAGTGGGTTAATGGGTATATGTTCTCAAAAACAACATGATTACTTCCTTATTTAAAGCTTTAATAACAAGCTTCTAAGTAGAAAAGAACCACCCCTTGTCATAAAATAATTTACTTAGATCTCATGACAAATTAGAAAAGCAAAGGCTCTTCAAAATACAAGTATAAAAATTTGCAAGTTGAATCAGTGACTTTCACAAACTGAAAAACAATGTATATATATGATGATAAATAATATCCACTAGGCTAGCATGCTTTTCATGGCATCAATTCTCTTTGAGCCTAGACATTGATTACTGGTGAGTGACTAGAAAACTCTCACGAAGATGCGCACGAGGATGAGCATCACAAATGACCATGACACGCGCATAACGCCACCGATATCGAGCCATCGATCGCGCGCATGGCCCCCGCGACATCCACCAACCCCCCCACCCCTCCCGGTTCATCCCCCTAGCTATAACAAGCTTTGTGTAGAAGTGGCTAGAGAAGAATGTGGAGATGGATTTCAATTGGTGGTCAAAAAAAATTCCCTTTCCTTTTTCTTGATCATGGGCTCCTCAAAAGCAAATCAAATTCCGTAGCTTTCATGGAATGGTCAATAACAAAGAAAGAGATTCCCAAGAGATTTTTTTTCTCCCTCTTTTATTTCCTCCCACAGAAACAAAGATATAACTAATTGTGATGTGGAAGCTCAGGAATAATTTGGAATAGTTTGCCGGAGAAAATAGAAAAAAAATTAAACAAATTGTTGATTTGCATTATTTGTGAGGATATTCTCTATAACATATAGAAAATAGAGCAATGCTATCTGTATACCCAACAAATGATTATAAATTTTACACTCCACTTATCCGAAGTTCAGTTTTTTCACACGACCTTATCAATCTTTTTTTTTTAATATAAAAGATTCAAATACAGTATTTAAATCTTCCATAAGCAAATATAATATTTACATCCCACTTTAGATGTACAAGTAGTATTTCTCTAGATAATATACCTTTCCTATATGGGAGTAAAGGGTGCGAGCTTTATATAGTTCCGATATTCTATGGGAGATTTGGATCTTAGAAAAGAGGATGACCCTGGAATCATATCATTATGTTTGGGTTCTTATTCTTCAATCATTTGTGAGATTGTACTCTGTAAAGAGAAACTCACAGAAAACCTACTAGCTAGAGACATGTTAATTAAGACTACAAAATTTAATAAATAAGTAATGACCCATGACCATTTAGTACAATCAAATTTTTTTTTATATTTTTGCAATATTGTAATGAGCTATATATATATATATATATGGGTCAAATGCATACAGCTCCCTGCAAACATAGCCAATTGTGAATATATCCCTGCAAAATCGAAACTCTATAAGTTGTCCCTGTAAAAGTCCCAAGTTATGCAGATATGTCCCTGCAGTTAACATTTGTTAGTGAGCTGTTTGTTTTTTAACAGCGAAGTCGTGAAATGACCATTTTACCCTCACAAATATATCCCTCCAAAAGTTTTCCTCTTCCCCTTCTCTTTCTTTTCCTTTTCGGACCGTCGAAGCAGACGACGACGGCAGCGGCGGCGCGGGGTCAGGTTCGCCGGAGACGAAGAAGAGGGAAGAACGCCGAGCACCGGAGCTCTACCCGGAGCTCGTCGCCCTCAACGCCGTCCCCTCCCTCGTCGGCCTNGAAAGTCGCAACATCAAAAATGACCTGAAAGTATGGGAGGCTCCGTATTTCCAGAAGCATAGTAGCCTCACTGTATCTATATATATATATATATATATATATATATATATATATATGCTTGTATAAGGGAGTGAATAAGATTAGCAATAAAAAAGAGAGGCATATGTGAGAATAAAGAGGAGAATTTCATGAAAGGAGTTTGTGGATGTGCATCAGGAAAAGGGAGAATTGCCATTGGCCACCTTGGCCACCTTGTTTGTGCCCTCAAAATCTGTAAACAATCAGAGATGGATGCACAGGAAAAGCTTTTTGCAAAGAGATATGCTTGGCATGTAGGTATTAAAGGGCTTAATTATTCTCCATCTTTAATGAGAGAAAGTAAGACATTAATGGGGCTTTAACTAGTGCCCATATAATGTCTCATGTCACAGGAAATAAAAGTTGAAATTGCTTTAATATGCTATATATATATATANTCTCCCTCCTCACCGACCTCACCGACACCGACGTCCTCGGTGACCATGACGACCCCGCACACGCCCTCGTCGCCGCCCTCGTCGACAACAACGCCCTCGAGCTTCTCGTCCAGAAACTCGCCCGCCTTTCCTCCGAGACCGACCCCGACGAGATTCTTCTCCCTCGCCGGTGACGAAGAAGAGGGAAGAGGAAGAGGGAAGAGGAAGAAGGAAGAAGGAAGAAGAAAGAAGGGAGAAAAAGGGAAAAGAGAAAGAGGGAAGAGGAAAAGGAAGAGGGTTCGCCACCGTCACCGCCATATATACTCGCCGGCGACGAAGTAGAAGGAAAAGGAAGAGAAAGAAGATGAAGAAGGGTAAATACGTCAATTCACACTATAATTAACCATGGTTAAGTATTTTAACCGTGGTTAACGAAAATTTTCTAACAGATCTGTACGGTAGGGACATATCTGTATAATTTAAGACTTTTGCAGGAATAACTTATGGAGTTTTCAATTTGCAGGAATATATTCGCAATTTACTATGTTTGGAGGGACGTGTATGCAAATAACCCTATATATATATATATATATATATATATATATATATATATNTTATACATCTTACAACCTTAGGTCCAAAAGTTCACAAAAGTCTTTTAAATTTTTAGTTAAAAAAAAATGATAAAACAAGTGAGTAAATATGAACGACAAACAAATTAAGATGTAAATTTTACTTTTATATATTATATGAGTGTACAATTAGCATTGCTCAAACATTTTTCTCTTTGCCGTGGTGGGGAGATCGACTAGGAAACTAGGGAACAAGAAAACCTACAGACCTACACTAATTTTAGTAACGGGTGTACTTAGATCAAACTATTGGATAGGATAGTATTTATTGATCAATTAAAGGTAAACCATTAGCTCCTATTAATTAAGAGATGTTAATCATTCTTTATTTCTAATTAATGTAATACAAAGTGAATAAACAAAGCAGGTTAATAGTAATACAAAAGGCTTTAAAATATATAACTAATGGTAATCAAAGTAGTGCTCAAACATTAGAAAAAAAAAAAATCATGGAAAAAAAAGACATAAATGAAAATATTATGCAAATTAAGAAATTCGTAAGTTTTCATTTGCCAAATTAAGGGAACTATTTTTCCATGGATTGCCGAAAGCTGTGTACATTGCATGACACAACCAGCATACAAGATTAGTCACATTAGTGTTCGGTCACCAACCCCCAGTTTAAGTAACTAGAGACAACATAACATTAGCACATTAGCATTTAACCTTCCAACCTATATTCACATTACGGACAAACTAAGACAAGAACACATTACACCCTATATATATATATATATATATATATAACAACTAATATATATATATATATATTAAAGCATTAGAAAAGAGCAAACTTAAAACCCCATGCACGCATTAAGACGTACCCGACCCTAACTAGCCAAAGTTACAAAATTATGGAGATAAGCATTGCCATCCCCAAGAGCTAGCCTAGCACCAGAGCTTTCGACACCACTACTAGGTACTACTACTAGTTAATAATTAGAAGCAGAGCTTCTGGGAACAGCTTTACACACAAGCGGATTCTTCATCTCCAGGGACATTTTCAAGCACTCGGAGAGGTCGACGCCGTGGTGTTCGGAGGGGAGCCAGTCGAACCTCTGCAGCAGCTGGGCCAGCCAGAGGTGGACGGTGGCGAGGCCCATCGCCTTCCCGGGGCAGACCCTCCGCCCGGCCCCGAAAGGCGCCAGCCGGAGGTCGGACCCGAGCACGCTGACGTCGTCGTCGCCGACGAAGCGGTCGGGGCGGAAGTCGTCGGGCTGCGGCCAGATAGAGGCGTCGTGGGCGATGGCCCACATGTTGACCATCGCGGTGGTGCCGGCGGGGACGAGGTGCTCTCCCACGTGGGCGTCGTGGACGGCGAGCCGCGCCCACGAGAGCAGCGGGCCCGGGGGGTGCATCCGGAGCGTCTCTTTCACCACGGCCTGCAGGTACGGGAGGTTCGGGATGTCCGCCTCCGAGACTGCGCGGTCGCCCACCGCGGCGTCGATCTCCGCCTGCGCTTTCCGTTGGATGTCCTCGTGCAGCACCATCCGGGCCGTGATCCACTCCAGCAGTATCGCCACTGTGTCCGTCCCTCTAAATATCATCTCCTGCATATTTATATATTTATATATATATATATATATATATAGCCATGCAAAAATATATATATATATATATATATATATACTCATCATCATGTGTCGTCGACATATTATCCAAAAAAACAAAATAGAAATGATATTATATGATATGGATATATATATTAATAATTAATAATTAATCAGAAGGTAATTCAATAGGTTACCCAAAGGACAGCAACGATATCAGCATCAGAGAGCTTGGCCTCCTTTTCCAGATCGAGCAACACATCCACGAAGTCGCCAACAACGTCCCCCATAACTCCCCCACCACCAGTACTCATCATCCTCCTCCTCCGCCTCATCCTATGCTCCTCTATGATCTCCCCCACAAACACGTTCACCCTCTTCACCAAGCTCCTGCACCTCCTCCGCACGCCCTGCAGATCGAACCAGCCCAGGATGGGGAAATGGTCGCTCCAGTTGAACAGCCCCAGGAGCTCGTAACCCTCCCTCACCATCCCTTCCAACTCCGCGCCCTCCCCCTTCGCGAAATCGAAAGTTTTCCCGAACACGCTCGCCATCATGCTGTTCAGAGATGCGAAATGGAGGACGCGCTTGATCTCGACGGAGCCGTCCCTTCGCATTAGGGTTTCGACGTCGCCGAGCATCCGATCGCCGATGAGGCGGCGGTGCGGGGCGGAGGCGGAGATCCCGCGGGGGCCGAACAAGTGGGTGGCGGAGACGCGGCGGAGGTTGCGCCAGTACTCGCCGAAGGGGGCGAAGCCCATGGCGCGGTGGAAGAGGAGCTCGTACGCGGATTCCTTGACGGGGCGATCGGCGAAGGCGGAGCTGTTCAGGATCTCCCGGGCCGTGTTGGGCTCGCACGAGACGACGAACCGGGTGAGCCCCACCGAGAACGCCATGAGCGGGATCGCCTGCGCGGATCTGGCGAGCGAGGCGAGGGCGCGGTGCGCGCAGGGGCCGGAGAGCGCGAGGACGACGCCCGGGGGCCCCGGGATGGACTTGTACGCCCTCGACACGGCCCACGCGAGGCCGCCCGGGTAGAACCAGAGCGCGCAGAGGAGCAACACGAGGAGCGCCATTAATGGCGAGAGGAAGGTGCTCGGGAGGAGGAAGAAGAGGAAGGTGAGGTCGAGGTGGGAGAAGGAGTAGGAGGACGACGAAGAAGCCATGAGAGAAAGGTGGGTTCGGGAGAGGGAGAAGGGGAACGAAAGCGAGGGTTTTGGGGCGAGGGAGAAATGGCGTGAGTGGGGGCGGTTAAATAGGGGTTTGGGACCAACGAGTTTGAAAATTTTTAACCCGTGTTGTTAACTGTGGTTAGGATTTATTATTTTTTAAAAAAGAAAAAGAAAAAGGGGTTATAAAATAAATGAATGAATTACTATGATAGGAGGGTAAATGAAAGGGTTTTGATCGAAACCGCTTTGTTAAGTAAAATGACCGTTTTGCCCTTCATTTAATTGGGGGTGGTTACTATAGAGGAGTGGGGCGGTTAAGTCATTTTGGGAATTTAATTAAGTTATTCTAATAATGTACAGTAATTAGATCTCTGTGCTTTTTTTCATTCACTTTGACTTGTGCACTCTCACATGTATTCTGTTTTAGATGTCCACATAAACAAAATTTTTAAAATTTTCTGACTATTATATTTTCATACGTTTGTTACAAATATAATAATATATGTTAATTTTTTAAACCTATAATATTTAACTAAATAATATATAAATTTATTAGACACCAAATTGCAATATATCAGAATAATACGTGGACGGTCAATACATTCCTTTATTTAGATATTTATAGGACATTGTGGGGATACCGCATAACAAAAAAGGAAAAAAGAGCTAACACCGCTGAAGAATAAGGAATGCATGAATAGGCTTCGGGACCGCGTACATCCTCATAAAAATCTCTGTACGACGTTCAATCCAGCCCGTTAGATTCCTCCATTCTCGCTAAAATATCATTAACGCATAGATATTTCTATGCTGTCGTCCGTTGAGGCGGTTCGACTGGGACACCAAAAAGGATGGACCTAAATAATATAATAATAATCAATAATGCTAGGCTCACGCATTAATACAATGTAGGATGAATTGCACACTTAGGCCTCAAATTATAAGAGTCGTAACATTCGAGTCCTCACACTGTAACTTACTATAATTTTTTGCTATAATTTTTAGATATTGTGACTAACGATCCGCCAATAATTAAGATGTCATATAATTTTTATATCAATAATACATTAAAATTTGTAGGATAAAATGCATGTTTAACCCTCAAACCACGAAGAACATGACATTTTAGTTCGTAAATTTTAATTCATTACCTCTCTATTCATGCATTGTAGGATAAATTACACGTTTAGTCCTCAAACTATGGGAAACTTGACACTTTAGTCACTAATTTTTAATTTGTTATAAAATTTGAACTTAAACTTTTAAAATTATTATAAATGAGTCTTACAGTTCAATTTAATTGACTATATTTTAATATATTGTTGATATAAAAGTCATATGGCATCCTAATATATTGGCGCATCATAAATCAAAATATTACTATATAATTTTTATATTAACAATATATTAATATTTAATTAAATATTAATCATAATAATTTTTAAAATTTTAACAAAAAAATATAACAAAATAAAATTTGGGAATCGGAATACAATGTATGAGAATAGGGGGCGGTGGGCCAGCTCCAGCTAACACGGCGCAGCGCTAATCATTCCAGAGGGGGTGCGGAGGGGACACGTGGCGCAGCGGGGAGCGGCGGCAGAATCCCGGACACGTGCGACCCCTGCAAGGGAGGGAGCGGGTGGGGACTTGGAAGCGCCCCGAGGCTGCCCGCGGCAGGAGGAGAGCCGCTGCCCGCGCCCGCTGCGCGCCGCCTCCCGCCGCTCCCCGATCGAAGCGCTTCTCCTCACCAACGGTTAGGATCGGACAACTGTAGACGCCTCCCTTTCTCGGTGGGCCCCCACCACCCTCGCTCGATTCTCGTGGGTGCACCGCTGCCTGTAGACCCGGGCATTTAGAGTTAAAAAAAGAAATAAAAATTTCAGATTCTTCGTTTCGCACAGCGACATTGACATTTGGGATGGATTTCAATATAATATTGAGAAAAAGGGAAAATCTATTGTTTTCTTCGTTTCCGGTCTATAGACCGGGGTCCATGCAACAGTCTCTATTATTCTACGCGTCCGTACCGGGAATCCGTTACGTCTCACGGTTTTCCCGTGTCACGGCTACACGGAAGAGCCACCGGCGTATAACGGTAAGTGGGGTGAGCGAGTGAGTGAACTCGTCGCGCGCGCCGTTAGCGCCGTCGCCGTCGCCGTTACTGGGGAAGCGGAGGCGTCCGTACGGTAGAGTGGTCCACGGCCGCGAGGATCGGACGGTGGTGGCCGCAGGGCGAAAGCGGGTGTCTCAGCCGTCCGATCAGAAGCGGTCCCGGCCGTACAGCGCGCTGCCCTGCACGGTGATTAAGGCCCGGTCGGATGGGTTTTCAACATGACATAGGGTGTGATTAAGGCCCGGTCGGATGGGTTTTCAACATGACATAGGGTGTGTTTAGCTTCTGGAAAAATCATCTTAAAAATAGAATTTTTATAGAAACATAAAATTTTGATGTTTGTTTACTCGAAAAAAGAATTTTGTTGAAATCTTTTTTTTATAAATCATAAGTAAAATCGGTGTTTTTGTTTTTCACTTGAAACCGAAAACAAACGCCCGAAAAATCACGACGTTGGAGGGAAGGGGAGCAGCAGGCATGCGGTCCACGAGGTTACACCCCACCTCGTGGACCACGAGTCTCTTCCTCTCTTTATATATATACTAGTGTAGAGACCTGCGCGATGCAGCGGGTGGATAATAGAAGTAAATTTTTAAAATTTTAATAAAATTTATATTTACAGCTTGTAGGAAGCTATACCATATTAAGCACAGTCAATTTGCATGACTAAATTCAATTGTTAAAAAAATAAAATTATAGCTAAAAGCATATGAAATACATAAATAATAACTTAATGTATCTGGCTTAAGAAAATTTTAGGTGGAATCTCAGGCTCTAGTCTCCACATCATACTTTTTAATCTACGAAAGGAATTTTGCCCACAACAGTGTCTACTCAAAAAAATAATCATAAGATGAAAATAAAACAAAAAACATCAATTTGAAAAAAACTAATACTTTTTTGAAGCACTTCTCTTACTCATCCAAACCTTATACATTTTCTTTATCTTCAACTGGCAGTTGCTTCCCGCGCCGAGTCACTTCTGGATTTTCATTATAATCTATGAACAAACACCTCATCTGCATCACCAAACTGCGATATCTAAACCGACACAGCCTTACTATCACATCAACCACAGAAATCCTAATTCTTAAACAATTTGATTTACCAAGAAGTTCCTGCGATTCTTGAGAAGCGAGCTCCCGTGCAACGTCCCCGCGAAGAGGAGGCTAGGACGCCGCTCCCCTCGGCCCAGTTGTGGGCGTGCGCGAGCTGCGCGAGAAGGCAGCCGAGGTGGCGACGGTTCATGGCGAGCGAGGGCTCCGACGTAGACCTGCCCGCGCGAGCACTTATATAGGCGACGGCTGGACTTTACAGGACGATACTTCTTGAAAGAGATAGCGTTCTTCGCATGCTCTTCTTCTTCATTATCCTCATAATCTTTGTTAACGCAATGAGATAGAGAGAAGGAGACGAGTGTGAGGTGAGAGATTAGATGATAATCTTCTTTTTTGCATGGAAAATAACATGTCATGCAAAAAAAAGAGGGTGGAGGGATTAATGGTGGAGGGAGTGGATTGGAGTTACAAATTAAGCTCACTAATTGGTGGAATATGATGCATGTAATTAAATGTGGAGAGGTGAAGGGTTGAGCATTTAGAAGTGGAGATGAAACGTAAATTAAAAAAAATGAGAGCTTGCCAAGTCATCATTTCATATTGGCGATTCATAACATGTCATGCAAAAAAGAGGGGGTGGGGGGATTAATAGTGGAGGGGAGTGGATTGGAGTTACAAATTAAGCTCACTAATTGATGGAATATGATGCATGTAATTAAATGTGGAGAGGTGAAGGGTTGAGCATTCAGAAGTGAAGATGAAACGTAAATTAAAAAAAATGAGAGCTTGCCACGTCATCATTTCATATTGGGGATTCATAACATTCATAACATGTCATGCAAAAAAGAGGGGGTGGAGAGATTAATAGTAGAGGGGAGTGGATTGGAATTACAAATTAAGCTCACTAATTGATGGAATATGATGCATGTAATTAAATGTGGAGAGGTGAAGGGTTGAACATTTAGAAGTGAAAATGAAACGTAAATTAAAAAAAATGAGAGCTTGCCACGTCATCGTTTCATATGGGAGATTCATATAAGAGTATATATATATATATATATATATATTATTATATAGTAGAGGGGGAGAGAGAGTAAGAAGGCGGACTATTCAAATGGACAGCGGTGAGAATACTGGTATGCTGGTTTGAATTTGTGGCTCTTAAGATCAGTTCGCTTTAATTTATTTCTAAAATATTGATTGAAGATAGTAATACGTCATGGTGGGACTCTACGTAACCTAAAAAAGACTATTCGAGCCTTAGAAGACCGCAATCCATTTATCTGTATCAATTCGCTGAATCCAAGCGATGAAAAAATCGTAATTATACATCAATATTTTATACTTCCGATAGGAGAGAGGTGAGCTCTACAAAATATATATATATATATATAGGGATAGCTAATATAACTAATAGTGACAGAAAAAGAGAGAACGACCGAGAAGAGAGAGAATGAGAGAAGAGAGAGTAGGCTACCTGTGACATTATGAGCACGATCGCCCTCGACTCATCCGAATTGATTTTTTGCACGATAGAAGCTTTCGATCGACGATCACACTGTAAACAGTTATTTACAGCAAGCTGTTAAACAATCTAGAAATCAAATTAAAAATTTTTCGACACACATTTAACCTTACGACTCAAGAAGGTCACAATTTGACAATTTTTAACAGACCATGTATAGGATACGCCAGGGATGTAGAGTCGCTGCAGCTCGGCGGGCCCCGGGGTGCCCCGTGTCGCGGGGCGCTTCTAGTTTCCATCAGTGCTAAAAAGAATGCGTAATTTGTTGAATTTTTGATAATAAAATTTCTACTCTCAGCTTACATAGACAGGAGAGAATCAATAAACTCCCGATCTTGATTGAAGATTCGCGATCATCCCTTTTTTAGGAAGCACGTTCGTTCGAGTTGTTGACAGCATTCTCATGTGTTATGCGCCCACTTGAGGACTTGATTATGATTCCGAAAATTAATGAAATTTATTTATCTAGATATTTCAAATCTCTAATCATGGATTTTAATTCGGAGTGGATCGTTGATATCGAAGCTCTCAATTCCATTGAAAACAACTTAGAGTATGATATAACGTCCAATACTCTCAAATTAGAAAGCCATGACCCTATTTATATATATATTATTATATTATATATATATATATTTAGAGAGAGAGAGAGAGTTCAAAAATTCATAATTTTAATGTTGATATACTGTCGCTTTTCACAGTTAACGGGTTAGAAGTATGTCAAATTAGAATCAAATTCTTGATACATAAATTCTTTATACTATCACGAACAACGATTACATATTTCTTGATTCGCGAAAATTTTAGTGCTTATCATCACACTTTTATAGGATTTTTATTATTCAGCCGTTAAAATTATTGATTTGAATCCTTTTCGATTGCTAGGTAAATGATATCCGAAAAATCGCAAAAAATTATTTTCTAGAAAACTTCAAATAACGTTAGATGCAAGTTTAACGCGAGCGATCGTCGATTCGATAAACCTCTAGTTCATTCGAAAAGCTCATGAGCACCGAGGCCTCCCGTGCTACCCTGAGAGGCGACGGAGCACCCTGCTCTATATAGTATATATATAGTATTATATAGTATATATAGATATATGGAGAGAGAGAGAGAGAGAGAGAGAGATGAGGAGAGAGAGAGAGAGCCGGCTGACTGTACTATTATGAGTATGATCGCCTTCGTACTCTAAGTTGTTTCGCATGATAGAGTGCTTCCGAATCGACGATCCACACCGTTAAGACGTTACTTACAGCATTTAAAACTTCTAGAAATCAAATTTTATAATTTTCGGACATAATTATACCTTACGATCAAGAAGGTCACAAATTTGACATTTTTACGACCGTATAGTATACTTGCTAGTTTAACAATGTTAAAAGAATGGAATTTGCTGATTTTTGATAAAAAAATTCTATTTACTAATAGATAAAGATCAATACCTCCGATCTTGAATTGAAGGATCGATTATCCTTTTTAGACGTCGTTCGATTTGACGTTCATTTTATGCTCCATTTGATGGACTTTATTATGATTTCAAAAATTTACTGAATTTTATTTTCTAGAAGTTTCAAATACTCTAATCATATTTAACGGAGAGGATCGTTGATTCGGAAGCTCCATCATTGAAAACAACTTATGAGTACGAGAGCCTCAATACTCATAATAGTATAGTAGCCATGCCTATATATATATTATAGTATATATATATATATTATATTATATATTATAATATATAGATAGATAGAGACGAGAGAGAGAGAGAGAGAGAGAGAGATGTGGTGCTTATAGATTTTTGGCTCTTAAATTAAAAAATGTGTAGTTAGGATAATAGTGGTTCTTTAGGGTTGAGTGGATGGTTGATTGAATAGTATGGTGAAAATGGTCAAAGGGGTATATCTAAAAGTTAAAAAACTTACAAGCACTTGGACTCTATATTTATATTTTATAGTATTTTATTTTTAATATAAATATATTATTATATAATATTTTATTTATAAATATCTAGTAATTTATTTTATAACATTAAATATATACTATTATATTGAGTTTGGCTACTATACTATCGATAGTACCAAGCCCTTGGTACAATTGAGTTTTCTACCGTTAGATCCACCCTTTGATCATTTTCACCCGTTATATTATACTATTAAACCAACCACCCACTCAACCTTAGGGGACCACTATCATCCTAACTGCACATCCTTTCATCTAACGACCGAAAACTCAATAGTACCAGGCTTGGTACTATTGATAGTATTGTAGCATAATTCCTATTATATGTTATATTACATACTTAATTATTGTATAATATATTTTATTTATAAATATAAGCTATAATACTAACATATATTTAATATGATAATTATTATATATGAAGGCCAATTTGCATAAAAAATTTATTAGTTTTGCGCTTTTGCAAAAGTGGGCTGCCTTTTTCTATTTATAACTTATTTTTTTCCTTTCAATCCAATAACCGTAATGAAAAATTATTTTTCTTTTTCCTACAAACCAAGTACTAGAGAGCGCAAAATTTATTTTTCTCCGAAATTTTTTTTTTTCCACCGAAATTTTTTTTTTTCAAAGTTTTATCTAGAACTAAACACACCCTTAAGGAATATTAACAGATTGTTAATTTTCACAACCGTTTTACAAAATATTTAAGAAAATTAATATTTACAAAAAGTTATTATTAATATTCACATAGTAAAGCAAGTTAAACATGGATGGATATAATACATTTGTTCTGAAAATATCAAAATAAATTTTAGTAATATCAATTCTCAAATTTAAAATCGAATCTATATAGAAGACTAAAATTATTAGTTGGCTATATTAAGGATTTGTTCAGTACTGAGCATAAAAGATTGAGAAGAAAGCATGATTTAAGGCATATGCTTTAAATTTTTTATTTCATGCTTTGTCATTACATATAATACTATTTGTCTGTAATTTCAAATAAAATTTATTCCCCTTTTTTTGACAATTTTATATCAATTTGCACAAGTTCAAAGTTTAATTTCCACATTCATCATGTAATGCCATAAATGTTTATTATTTCCAATGATTTCTATTAATTTAATTTTTGTATAGCACACTGAACCCCTTAAAAATATTTACGACAGAGGTCTTTATAATCATAGTTTAGTTTATTTATTGCGCTCTAAGGCATTCAAATTATTTGCTCCTAAAGAATCATATATTTCATAAATTTATTTTTTTGTGAATCAAATAATATGTACCTGATAATCTGATTTTAATATTAATAATAATTAAATAGTGAATATAATGTATGAAATGTATAGATACGCATGCCAGATGCGCGCAACTGATGATTTTGCGGTGCAGAAAAGGTCCATGCTCTAAAAGAGGCTTTTAAGGGGAGGGGAAATGTTGTGATCTCCCTTTGTTGGATCATAAAAACATGATGCAGATTAAAGCAAGGGTGTTAGAGCATGCATTTGTACCTTCTACTTATATATATGATGATTATGATTTTTCTAAAACAATTACGTACTTTGTGACATTGCAAGGGTTTGGAGATGGTGGTGCGCACTACAAGAAACTTGTGAATTGTGATAGAAGCGCTTTTATTGCGTGTGTTTTAGTGGCTCCGAAACCTAGCTGGATATTTATCATGCATAAAAGATGGAGGGGACTGTGTAGTCCATGATGTTGGGCATGAGCAATAACTTAAAAACGCATAAAAAAATTATTTGGGCTATTTAATGGGGCCTAATTACAGTACAGTACCACATGGGTCTTCTTAATTGAGTGAATAATTTTTACAACATATTTGATTTAATTATAAATTACACAAAGTTTATTTTTCATGTGACTGCTTCTACAAGTTCATGTAACTGCTTCTACATGTTGGGAATTACATTCTCACTCCCCAAAAGTGCAGTTTTTTTAGGATATAGACTTAAGAGCATGTTTGATCAAGTCGTAAGTCGTGCTTCGACCGAGCGAACTTCCGTAAGAGTAGCACCATTAGGATATGATCAGCAAAATTTTCCTTAACAATATTTATTTATCTGGAGTAAATCGAAAGATTTCATATTAAAATATTTGTTTTTAAGGGCTAGAAGCTTTTAGTTTCTGCTTTCAATAGCAATAATATCTAGTGTAGCATTTATTAAGCAAAAAAATTCAAATGCTCCTGCTATAGTAATGCTTTGTATATGAAATTCTGCGAATGTTAGACTAGGTTCAAGCGAGAATCTCTCCGCGCTCCGCATTTTACTTGAAGCCTAGGTATGTAAGAAATTCATAAGCACCACATGATCTAACCATTTCTTTATTGGCAATGTAAGTAAAATTTGTTATCATCGATCGGTCCAACAGATAGAATCCACTCCAACTTTAGAGGACAGTCAAACTTCGCAGTGCGAAAGATTTCTTATATACCAAATCTGTAAAAGAATCTGCACTCGTTAAGGAGTTGGCTTATATATGTATCCTTACGCGGGTATCGCTGCCTGTCTTTATATGTCGGTGGTATGTTTGCAAACTCATATAATATTCTGATAAAAAATCTTTCCATTAGAGTTACTATGACACGTTAATAATTTACAAAAGAAGGGGGGACCCAAAGCATTCTTGTGCCTACAAACCATTAAATCCAACTCTGTGAAACCGGTGTACGGACCCAAACAGCAGTTGCTTCCGTGGTCTTGTTCGCCTGGTGTCTAGACCTGATGTAAACAGGCCTAGCCTAAAAAGCCTTTGCAACCCATATGCCTATGATGGACCACATTTTTGGTTTGCATTGATCTCTTATTATTATTATTATTATTATTATTATTATTGTGTGTTTATATGAGAGCTTAGTTTGCAGAGCCCTGGGCTCATCGTATGGTCCTCGGCTCTGAAGCAATGGCAATAATGCCCATCCATTGGCCGTGTCAGTTTTTGCCGTGCAAATGATTCAATTCAATTGCATTGCCGCGTTGTGGCTGCGCGCCTGATGCGCCCATTAATTTCTTAAGACAAAGCAGATTCAGAACTAAAGTTAAAGTGGGGGGTACGAGGCCCCTCTGGTATTGAGAGCTGTCGAACGCTGCTGCTGTAGAATACTGCCGGACGCAAAAAGAGTTTTTAGGGTAATATGACGCTCCAGTTCTGAAGGTTCATCCGTCTTAGAACTACTCTAAATTTAGTATGCGTAACTCTTTTAATTATTTAGACTTAACCACTGTCTAAAATACTATAGTTAGATTAAAAAATTTAGTTACATTATAGCTTCTGTAAAAAAATATTTCAAATTTTAGGAGTGTCGTATTCTTTTTCTCTCCAAGTCGTGACTTCTCGTAAGGCTCAAACACACTGACAAATATTACTCTAACATTGTCTCATTAGCATTAGTCAATTTTGTAGGGAGCCGCGTTTCACCCACAACGGTCGTTAGTCCAGTTACTGTATGATTCTAACTTAGCCAATACTCATTTCGTACTTCTAACTGAAGATTGGCTTTAGTAACAACTATAATGCCCCACTTTTCAGGACTCGCCCATCTTAGACCTCTTCTAATCCTATCACGTTGAACCTCTTAATATCTTGAGGCTAGCTACCACTCAAAATATTTTAGCCCCTATTATAATTTATATATAAAGTTATTCTAAATTCTAGGTTGCCACAGTAAAGTGTTTAAATATATGCTTCTTCGTTTCTTACGAAACTTTAGAAATTTTATCTTACATTTTACTTACCAGAAAAAAAAAAATGATCATCCTTTTCCACCGCAAAAAGTAACCTTTTAATAGATCCTTTCAGCGACGGAGAGATTTGAAAATTCTGCTATAATGGAAATGTGATTTTATGCTCGAGAGGCAAAACTTTGATCTAGTGTTTCTATTTCTACTGCAGATATAAATTGTTTGGAGAGTTAATATGATATATTTTTCAGTAAAAGAATTCAAACAACACTTTATTAAATAACACTGAAGTGGACAGGGGCTGCGGACATTAGTGGTATTTTGATTAGTTTCTAATAAAACGACTTTCCTGTTTGAAAAGAAAAATAATTAATAGCAGATTAGAAGCATAAAGATTTAAATTAGACAGGGAGTGGTGCTCAGTACATTAGACTAGGAGTGGCGCTGGCCCGACCCTCCCCGCAGCGAGATCACGGGTCCGGCCCGGCCCGGGCGCAGCTGGCGTTTGGGTCCGGCCCAGTCCATACAGGTCCTGTTGGCTCGGTCCCGCCGCAGCTGGTGTAGTGGACCGGCCCGCCCTGCGGTTGGCCCGGCCACGCCACAGCGGGCCCGGCCAAGCCACAGCAGGCCCGACAAGGTCGCAGCGGGCCTACGAGCCCGGCAGGGCATCCCGGCCCGGCCCCGCCAGGCCCACTGCGATTTTGACTGAAATTCAGGTTTTTGCAACCGGCTTTAGACCTGGCAAACGGGCGAGTTGGATAATCCGCGGGCAGGTTATTGTACTCGCAAGTTACTTGGGCATGAATAAAATTTACCCGTAAATTTTTGAATAGCCAACATTTTTATCCATACCTGTCCGTGGGCGGGCAGGTGGATATGCGGGTTATTCGCAATTTTTTTTTCTTTTTCACTCTTATATTTTTTAAATGCAAAACACACACACACACATATATAAGTTTAAAAGCGTAATATAACTCATTATTTAAAATATCATAATATACAAAAAAAAAAAGTTTTAAAGCAAAAATATTTCATAATATAAAAGACACGTGATAAAAAATTAGGATTTAAAAGCTAATATAACTCATTATTTAAAATATCATAATATACAAAAAAATATTAAAGTTTTAAAGCAAAAATATTTCATAATATAAAAGACACGTGATAAAAAATTAGGATTTAAAAGCTAATATAACTCATTATTTAAAATATCATAATATACAAAAAAATATTAAAGTTTTAAAGCAAAAATATTTCATAATATAAAAGACACGTGATAAAAAATTAGGATTTAAAAGCTAATATAACTCATTATTTAAAATATCATAATATACAAAAAAATATTAAAGTTTTAAAGCAAAAATATTTCATAATATAAAAGACACGCGATAAAAAATTAGAATTAGAATTTTTAGGATGGGTATATATATATAAATTAAGAAAATATATTTTGTAATTAAAAACTATATGTATGGGTACTCGTAGATACTCGTGGGTTATCTAAAATGCTCATAATTTAATGAATATTCATCCGTTTTATTCGTAATTTGTTGGGTTGAAAAAGTTAGTATCTATACCCGTAAATTTACGGATAATCTGCAGGCACCCGTCAGTTTGGATTGAGATTGGTAGGTCTACCTAGTTGTAATATTTGTATGCAAATTTCTTCAAAGACTCCAATCTCAACTAACTAATTTGTTCCCTTGTCTCCAACAATCAACAAATGGTAAGAAACGCCTGGGAATGTTTCTGGTCCTACATTGTCGCCTACTCCCCTCAAAGCTCCAGCCCACCTCCCATTTACTTAGATACAATGCCAAGAATAATATAAGGGGATATTTTTTTTACTTATTTTTTACATTTGTATATTTATTTATATGCAATAAAGCATTATATTATTATATGTGATTAAAACATAAAATGAACCCTAACCCACCATTTCTGATATTCACCGTCCCCTTTTGAAAACCACCCCCTCCCTCTCCTCTCCCTCCCCCCACTCTCCTCTCCCACTCTTCTCCACTCTCTCCATTACAATCCCCTCTCTCTCTCTCTCTCTCTCTCTCTCTCTCTCTCTCTCTCTCTCATACACGCACGCATTGGGGTTCTATACTTTGTTTCCCTGTTCTTCGGCCGAGTACCATTTGGAGCGATGTGGTGGGAGGTGGTGCACGCGCGAGCGGCAGATGGGGGGGCCGGGGGTGAGGTGGGGGCACACGTGCAACGCCGTCGAGAGGGGGCGGTTCCTCTACGTCTTCGGCGGCTACGGCGCCGGCAAGTGCCAGACCAACGACGTCCACGTCTTCGACACCGGTGAGCTCCTCGATCGGATCCTCCGATTCCAACCCCCTGATAGTTTTATTCATATGATCCTTTTTGATAAAGGTGTCTCCTTTTTATGTATGTTTGTGGTAACAGACCCTTTCCGGATGAAATCATTTGGCGAATCAATGGCTCTGTTAGTTTGTATAATCTCTGTTCCTTGGGTCATTTTATTAGGTTTAGACAAATTGTTCTGTTCAAAATTGGATTTTTTCTTCCGTTTTTTTTTCTTTAATCCGTTCTGAATTTGCAATGCATGCTACTGCATTCCACAGTGCTTGAATTTTGGGTTCTTGTATGTCTCGTTCCTTTTCTATTGGTATGACACATTGAATTATATCTGCATATCTCGCTTTACTGTTGCCTCTTACCAACCCAAAACTCGAAAACCTAATTATTATCAAACCACCGCGTATTCAATTGCCAGTTTCTCAGACCTGGAGCAAACCGACGTTAATGGGCAATCCACCTTCTCCGAGGGACAGCCATAGCTGCACGACTGTTGGGAACAAGCTGTTTGTCTTTGGTGGAACTGACGGGAAAAAACCGCTCAAAGATTTGCATATTTTAGACACCTGTAAGTAAAGATAACATTCTGTGATTGTTGTTAAGAAAATGTTGTTATGTGAAAACTCAGTAATTTATGAGAAGTTGTGCCCATGAATCATAAACGTAACCTTTGAGCTTAGTTATCCAAAATATGCTTCTTTCGGATTTGTCTCAGTTACTCATCAGAGAAAATTTGATAATTGTGTTTTGCAAACTATGTGAACAGCATCCAATGCCTGGATTCAACCAACTGTAGAAGGCAGAGGACCAGATGCACGCGAGGGGCATACTGCTTCCCTTGTAGACAGATGGATTTTCATCTTTGGAGGCTGCGGGATATCTAGCGATACTCATCAAGAAGTATATTATAACGATCTTTTCATGCTGAACACAGGCGAGATAACTCTCGATCTTTTTTCAGTAACTTCTTTATTGTTGCCAAAGAATTACAAAAGTTTGGAATTTCTTGTCCTGTTATAAAGCAATTTTGATCTTGTCTGAGTTGTCGTTGGGATCTTTAAATATTAATTTAATTTCTCGTGCATATTTACTATGGTCTTGTTTAAGCACTATTATTACTATATTCATGTCAATCAACAATCAGCTTTCGGTGTCAGTGAAATTGTTTTTTGCTGCTTCTCAGAAGAACTGATCTGGAGGCATGTTATGACATCCGGCAACCCTCCTTCAGGCCGTGATAGCCATACTTGTTCGTCATGGAGGAACAAACTTATAGTGATTGGCGGTGAAGACTCTTCAGATTGCTATTTATCTGATGTTTATGTACTAGACACAGGTACCTGCCTCATTTGTCGGGACAATCCATGATTTTTAGAAGTAAGAATTCGTAAGTCGTATAATGTGCTACAATCGGCATGCAACTATAATAGTACTTTTCTCATACAGAAACTCTTTCATGGGAGAAAATGATTACAGCAGGACAGGCGTTTCCACCTCGTGCTGGGCACACAGCTATGACCATTGGAAGTAATATATTTGTATTTGGGGGCTTCAGAGATGATAGGAACCTTTATGATGACCTCTGCGTACTAGATGTTGGTATGTAAACTAGATTTCATTGACAAAGAAGCATTTTTGTCATATTTGGCTATTTTCTCTGTTCAAAAGTCAAAAAGCTAAAGGTGAAAAAGGAGACATGAACTATGCCAAATTAGGAAAAGGACAAAGGATATTCCTATTGCTGGGTTGAAATTATCATATAACAATGTTTTCCCTCAAAAGATTTTCTTTTTGTGCATAGGAAAGAGTGTAGTTGCAAGATCATTTGCTAGAAAATGACCATGTGGACTGCTGGAAAACTTTAACTTCAAGCTATAGGACAGCCACATTGCTTTAAGTCCCTTGTAAAGCTTTTCATATCAAAAATGATTTTAATGAATTTTACATGCAACAGCTAGGGAATAGGTTTATTCATCTTGGGCAAAGTTTGAGCCTATTCCTTGTTATTCTATAGGTGACATGACATACTATCATTTGTTTTTTTTTTCCCGTATTTTCCTGCAAATCATCTATTTGTATATATAACCCTGTGAAATCTGAATTATTATATATTGAAACTGCAGTTTCTTATAAAAGTAGCGCTATCATTAGGCAAGAGTCTAGCAAATCCACAGGGAGAAGTCTGTTTTGTGTTAGAAAAGATATTTTTCAAAGAGAGTTAATTTTGTAAGTACAAGAGATATGGATAAAAATGAAGTTTATGAAGAGCATGTGTAAAAATTATGTAAGTTTTGGTAGGGCTGGATACGTAATGTCTCTTTTTGAAAATTTAAGGTACTTCACATATAAGAAAATTCAAGTAGTTTCAGGGTGTGCATGCAGATAGACGTACTTGGAGCAGATTGATGCCTGTAAACCAGGGACCTTCTGCTCGTTTTTCTATGGCGGGTGATTGCTTGGATGCATCAAAAGGAACACTTGTCTTAATTGGTGGGTGCAATCAATCTCTTGAAGCACTTCATGACATTTATTATTTACATACAGGTTAGCTATATCCCTTCAATGGTTCGCGTATTCAGTAATTTATTACATTGGGCATTTTATGCTGCTATCACACCGTTCTCAAAAAGAACCGTATGTGAGACTCTCACGTCATACGGCTCTGTCCAGTCAGTGTCTCCTTTTCAAATTGTTGATGTTCTACCTTTTTTATCTACTAATAGATATGCCGATAATAAATGGATTGCTTGATGAAAGGAGAGAGAGGATATCCATCAGGAGAGAGTTGAAGAGGAAGTGCCAAGAAGAATATCTTCCAAAAGAACGATTGAAGAAGGATAACAGTGCACCTCAGATTGCGTTGGGAGCTGACTCCATTCAGCTTGAGAATATGCAGCAATTCAGTCAGTCAGGTATAACGAGATACATCAACAAAGACGGTTTGCATGCTTTGTCTTTTAGCTGCTATTTAGATGTGCATGCTTGTCTTTCAGCTGTTATTTAGATGTACCTCTTTGTTTAAGTGTATTTAACTGTGCTATTATTGAGAGGGCTTTATAACCGTCTACTGGAACAAAAAAGAGACGACCCATCATGTTGTTTAGCCTACGATAAAAACCAAGAACATTCTCCTGTATCAAAGAAGTTCACGTACTATAATCACTTTAAGTGAAGGATCTCTGGATATCCGCATGTTTCTAAAGAGCACTGCAAAGGAGCGAAAAGAAACTTTTGTTTCACTTGGATGTCTCTTTCTTGATGCAAGAAAGATATAATGTTATTGCAGAGGAATTTATGTTTTCTCAATACTTGGGAGTTTAACATATAATTGTTCAGCTAAGAGCTGTTGCCTTCTTCAGGCAGAAAGGCGCGTCATCCCAAAGCCGCTAGAAAAATCGAGTTTGAAGCAAGAATTATGAATATTAATCACCATGGATATGCAATTGAAACGGTTATTGGCGGGAAAGTGTTTCATGGCTTGCTATTCTCTTGCACATCAATCCCTTGTCAAGGCAATGATGCTAATGCTAACGAGTAAGTGAAAATTTCGTCTCTTTTGAGGAGCAACTCGGTTTACTTTCACCGTTAAACTTAGATGCTTGAAATGTTCTCAGGAAAGCGGCAACCGAAGCTGGGCATTATAAAGAGAGCATGCAGCAGCCTACTGTTAATGACGAGAATCCTGTCCGACAGCAAGCGGAAAGCTCAGAACAGGTAATTTGACATGGCTTAGTTTTTGAGATTTTCACATGACATACTTGAAAGAATTAGTAGATAGAGTAGATAGCTGTTCTTTGTTTTTTTCCTTCTTTTATCAATACTTTTCTAATGATCATGAGGAGTTACACTTACACGTACACTCACACGTGCACTCGTGTGCCTGCACGCACGCATTCATGCATGACATTAAAATGTGGGAACATTGGCTGTCATTGTTATCGTTAACTATATTTTTCTTGCAGCCACCAGGAAATTTGGAGTCCCTAGCAGATTCGTATGCAGAGGTAAGGAATGCAGTAATGAACTGTGCAAAGGAAGTCCAAAACGAAAACCCACATGAAAATGCACCTCCTTCCGCTATTGAAACACGGACCTCATTGGCAAGCGAAGGTATGAAATGTTTAGTTCTTCTTGAAAGACTTCTATGTGAATTTTATTAGCGCATGGAAGAGTAGAAAAGCGGCAAACGAACCAGTCAGTCGGTGAAAAATGACTAAGGCCTAAAGGTTGCGAATGGCTCTCGGTTAGTGGTAGTTCGTGTGTGTTATTTAGCTTATGCACATTGATAGGTCGAAATACAAAGTGATAGGAGTATGCATTAGTTTACAAAAAGACAAACTTCAGCATAGATAATTGTTCTTTTGGAAGTTCAAACACTGGTTTCATTAATTTTAAAATGCCCTTTATCATTCCTCATTCCAGCTCCAGAGGCCAATGAGTAGCAATTCGCGAGAAACAGACCAGCCCAAGAGCCAAGAAGAGACATGGGAAAGATGTTCTGAGGAGATCTCTGAGGCAGCCCAACATACAGTTTACAAGAGGTTACTCGGTTCCATGAATGATGGCCCTAAATCCCTCTTAAGATATTGAAAAGCTTTGACGCAGCTTGTCATCAATGTTGTATATGTTGTCTTTTTTCCTTGTTTTGAAGTATAGAAGACAGTTTCAGCAGATGCAGCTGCTATTTTGTCCATAGAAGACAGTTTCAGCAAATGCAGCTGCTATTTTGTCCTTGTAAGTTAGTAAAAGCATGGAAGCATGCCTTTGGCAAGAGAAAAAGCTACCGTATGATCAAGCTCGTATTTTGCTGTATTTTCGAGCCGAATAAGTTTACCTTGTAATAGGTTTCATCCAATCTTGTTGGCGATCCATGGGGCAATCTGAGAAGACCCTTTCTGTTTGTGGCGTCAGTTAATTTCAGAAGATTACATCATATGCTGGTGCCGCGTGAATTTGTTGCGCTTGTGATTGTGCTTAGGAAGCTGGAGATAGATGGGATTTTGTCGACGATATCAAAATAGGAAATTCCCAGGATGAGAATAAAATTAGAGGCTTTACTCCTCCCCTGGCCCCAAAGTCACAAAGTAGAACATTTGCTGTGATGTGATATTTTACGGCACCAGCTTGTAACAAGTTAAATAAAACTACACCTATTATTTCTCCAATGTTTTCATACATTGCTATGCACGAATAAAGACCTGAAAAGGGAACCAGATGAAATATAGAAGACAAGAAGTGCATTTTTTTTTTGTGGTCAAGGAACTCTACACTACTGTATAAGAAGACAAGTAACATATTATTTATGTCATCATGAGGGTGAAAAGAGTAATTTAACTACCCTGTTTTTCTTGGCTTGAGCACCAACATGGGGATAATGACTAAATTGCTCTCCATTAGCGCAGAGTAAGAACAGTAGATCTCCACAAAATCAGGAAAAAAACTGCACATGTATATCAGAATTCAAGCATCATGGACGCACATCTGATGCAACCAAGTCTCACAAAGTGCCTTGATAACTAATCAACACATCAAATCGAGCAATTTTTCACACTCAACCTTCTGAGAGATACGATATACAAGCAAATTAGAAGAATCAAATAGCTATGATCTATATAGAAACTATTCTGGAAGATCCATTCAATTGATATGCACCGAATACAAACCACCTCCCACATTAAGCTATAGATATAGAATAGATACATAAATCAGAGAATCTTTAGTCAACTAATAGTCAAGCATGTCTTCCCAGAAAAGGAAGAGAAGTGCAACAATATCCTTACAAATTACTCATGTTTTAACTTTTAAACAGCACGCGGCATATCATTTGCCCTCGCCGCCACCAAAAAGGTAGTTGAGGGAAGAGCCACCTCCCGGAGCAGCATGCACCTTCGTCGAAGGTCGCTCCTGACAGAAGAAGAAAATTTAGAATTACCGTCCCACTTAGATAAAGAAAAGAAGGCCACATAAGCAAATGCTTGTGTCGGTATCTTCATAGTAGCTAACACAAAGGATTAGACATCTCAGAAACGCCAATGTTTACCTTTATTCTCGTGCTCTTCAACTAATTCCAAAGTTCACCTTCTTTTAATCTCGTGCTCTTCAACTAGTTCACTTCTTATGACTACTATAACAATTCCATATTGTTTTCTTACAAATATAATTGGAGAAGTAATTCACAAAAATTAGAGAACCAAAAGTCTTCCAAAGCAGCAAGAAAGAAGAACAGACATTTATGCTTTAGTGTTAAAGCAGTGTTAGCATCAGTTTTGTTCAAAAACCGTGACATTACAAGAATTCCATCCGTATGAAAAGACAAATTTCAGTCAAAAACAAGGATGTCTAAACAGTTAATGGTGGCAGTTGGAACACATGGCCACGTAGCTGAATTATGCTAGTATTAGTGTAACTGTTGCATATTAATTAGCTGAAACTTTCAGCACAAATTCAAGATTTCTGTATCACAATGTGTCTGCATGGGCTACAAGTGAAAAAGTTTGTAGATGGGATAAATAACTGGGAGCGTGCGAGACAGGAATGGCGTATAAGCCCTATTCAAAAATATAAGCTGAGATATTATTACAGTTGAGTAACTTAATTTGAACTGTGAAATTAAAGGTTGATAAAAGAGTGATAGTGAAATTATCCCTTTCTATCTCTTGACGCCCGGACTAGCTACCCTTCCATACTCCTACATTTCTTCTCATCCCTCTGAAACTTATTTGCCATGGCACCCCCTGTCTTTCTCCTATGGTGGTTGCATCAGCTTGCTTACCAGTTGCAGATGCAGATTATTCACAAGTAGAATGGAAAGTGGAAAGTTCCAGCTAATTGAATTGAACCAACAAGTTCATACCGTAATGAAATTGCCACTGTTCTGGCCATCTGCACGGAAATAGTTGTTTGCCTGGCAGCCTTGGATGCCTGCCGGTATCTGCTTGCTGGCATCAACCGGTGGAGGAGAAGCTGGCTTCTGAACAGGTGCAGGTGCAGGTGCAGCATTCTCAACTGCTTTGGGAGCCTCGCCACTCCCAAAAAGGTAGCCCAAGGAACTCTGACCTCCCCCGCTGCTGACTCCACGGCCCATCTTACCGGTTTACAAGCCCCGATACTACAAAACCAAAAGAATTAGGGAGTTTCCTCAGAAAATGAATGCAATTTCAGAACTATAGCACACCCCGAAAGGTGAATTTTCGTATGACAAGTAATGGCTAAAAGAGCAGCTTATAGGTTTCCGTAATGTATCTTACATTATGTGGAAAAAGAAAGGAAAAAAAATTAGGCACAAATACACAAGTATAGGCTATATTTCTAAGGATGTAGGTACAATTTTAGCTTCAGACAGGTATACAAACAAGTATGCAAAAGACCTTTAGGTGCTTTATAGTATCATTAATATAACATGGCTGATGATTAGTTGATTGATTAATAGCATTAATCAGATGATCACCATTTTCCATCCAACATAATATTAAGAGAACAACAAGGAAGATTATTTAAAGGCTGATTCTATTGACATTTCCATCAACAAATCACCTAAAATGAGGAAAAACTTAATTTTGAGAATACAATCTTTTGTAATCTGTCTTATACTAGTACAAAGGAGGTTCCTTTTCTTTTTTGTTTCTTTTAAAGTGCAAATACATTTCAAAATATGATATCACCTTCTACCAAATTCTACTACATAAGTGGTGTCCAAATTTGCAAAAAATTGGTGTGTTTTTGGCATAAAATAAAATTTAGGGTTTTTTTTTTACTTAACATCTTTTTCTTTCTACTATAAAATTAAGGCCAAGGCGACAAGTACACAAGTCCAACACAAAATTAACAGAACCGAAACGAGAAATGAAAATGTTAATTAGGACATAAAATAAATCACACAAAATTTTCCCACTAGGTTTATACAAGAAAATCCACGTTTAGAACCAAATCAGAGGAACAAAAGCGGAAAACTAGGATCGAAACCCTGTGGCCTCATTTTCGTAAAAAAGCCAACAAGATTCATATAAAGAAGAGAACACAATCCAAAATCAACTCCATAAACCACGCTCAACACCAAATCCCATGAAATATCATTAGATCGGAAACAGATAAAACGCCAATAATACCCAAAAAAAAAAACCCCAACAACCCCCCAAAAAACACCGTTTTCAGCAAAGTATAAGGGAGAAAAACGATCGATTGGAGCGTCGGAGACAGATCTAAAGGTCAGGGTTAGGGTTAGGGTTAGGGTTTCCATACCTCGGATGTCGATCGGAGGAGAGAGGGGGAGGGGGTGTGGCTCCGGAAATGGGAAGCAAAAGAGGAAGGAGGTGAATAAAGGAGAGGGAAAAGAAATGGGTTTAAAAAAAAAAGAAAAAAAAGAAAAAGAAAAGAAAAGAAAAGAAAAGAAAGGGAAATACTATCGTCTCCGGACCGAGTCAAGTGCGGGGCCCCACACCCCGCACCAAACTGTTGCTCCGCATAAATAGATTATGCTTGTATTCTTCGAACACAGGGCCGTTCCGTTCCACCGCTGGAGCGATCGGATGCTGTGTCGCATAGAAGTTTTCGTACGATCGTTGAGGTGAGGGGAGTGTCGCATGTGCGGTGATGGGGACCCACTCACTGTCGTCGGTTGAGAGTGATGGGACGTTACGGCGTTGGGTGGGTTGGGTGGGTTTGGTGTCCCCAGTAGGGCCCACCTTCCGGGGCCGGACATGGGCCGAGCCAGGCCGGACCGGGCCGAGTCAGGATGCCTCGAATACCGGTTATTTAATTGGGCCGGGTTGAGTCCAACTATTAAACTGATAAAACCTCAGGTCGAACGACCCGGACTTTTCCCGGTTCTCTACCGAAAAGCCCGATCGGATCCGATACATCGGGTTCGGACCTGACCTGACCTGACCTGATTTGCAAAGAGTTGGATCGGTCGAGACGGGGTCGGACCAGTTTTGCTCAGGCCTAGATCGTGCTATTTATTTTTTGAGGTAATTAGCACCTGCAAAGGAATGCAAAGGGCACGGATTCAGAATTGGAAAAACGGATTAATTTATTTATTTTTTTAATTTTTAGCGCACTACACTGCACTCTGCGCTGGTCTCCATACGGAAAGTTTCGCATTACTATCAATTTTTGTTTAAGCCCTTCAAACCGTAGGAAGTGGGTTAAGTTCGAACACTATTTCCAAACTAGATCTGAGAGTTCTAACTTCTGATAAGCAGCACAGCTACGCAAATCGATTATAAACCAAATCTCTAAATATTTTACTCCTAACATCCCACTTAAAAACAAAATAAATACTACAAAATGTTTCAATGAAACATGAGAAATGCTCAAATAGGCATTAAAAAAAGGGGTAAAAAAAAATTTATTTTCCCTAGATGTCAGCTCGTACGTCATAAGAATGTAACGATGGTGGTAAAGAAATAGATTTGGCAAACTATACAAAAAAGATATTGCTGCTTGTAATCCCACAAATTTCTAAGTAACGTAAATTTGCCGCCGGATATATATGCATCTTTGTACATATATAAGCGACTTAGGAGACCTGAGCCGAGGGGATGTTCGCGATCTCCACCAATAGCTTGTGTAAAGCTTGCGGCTTCGAGAAGAACGGAGAATGGTCGGAGCCCTTCAGCCTAAACACTTTTTCGGCCGGGTTAGAGCTACACATGCTCTGTTGCAGCGAGAGCGGTATTGCATTGTCCTCTGTGGTCTCTATATAGAACCTCCTCACTGAGCCGAACTTCTCGTCGGTGAGAGAGAGCTTCTCCAGCACGGGGGCGAAAGGGATGGGTCGCATAGAAACCAAAGACAAGGATACATCCTAAGGGAAAACGGAGAGGGAGAGAGAGAGCATAAGATAAGCCCTGAAACGATATAACGGCTTTCGTTTGTTTGGATGGAGCTTTTGCAGAAATCTTAGAGTTGTTTCGGTACAACAGTTCGAGCGTAAGCATTTCAAATCCCTCACAACAGCTTCTTGCTGCATCAGAGTAAGAAGCTTCAATGCACAGCTTCGATTTTTGGTGGTTTTGAAGCTCATTTTAGCTTTCTCGCTACAGCAAAAGCTCCAAACATATTGTATGCCGAAAGCCTAGCTGGGCTGCCTCTTGCCAGGCCAGAGGATGCATTGGATCAGATATATTTTGGTTTCAAACAGAAGAACATACCTTAGCAGGACTTTGGTTAAAAAGCAGATCTTTTACAAAAGCCTTGTCGAGATTGATAGCTGTAGGAGGCTGCTCCTTGCCATTTGAATACACAAATACTTGGGCTTGTCGGAGAAGATCATTTGTATCCGCCTAAAAATAGAAAAAAAGAAATTGAAACATCAGCTTCAATGAGAAAACCTAAAGTAAACAAATTATGGGTCCGTTAATTTCAATCAATTAGGAGAATAACTTGATCGTTTCAGTGTCTTAATTAAGGGAATATTTATAGTTTGGAATCTCTACTTGGCTATTCTGGTATGCAGAAATTTCATGAAAATTAATTCATCGGAGAAAATGTCGCTCAAAGATCCAAAACATTGTCCTAAAAGGAAATTTTTTTTATAAGGCAGAAAATGAAGAAAGAAAGATTGGATTAGTACTTGCTGTTGGAACATATCAAGAGTACTTTGGCCATTTGTCAGCATTGCTGCACAGAGGAAAACAGCTTTCGCAACCTTAGAGGGGAACATCTCCATTGCATAGGATATACAAGCACCACCAATATCATGCCCCACCAATATCGCCTGCGGAATGTATAACGTGGTCAGAAATGAAGTCTCTTTCACCAGAATTACTATGACAACTGAAAAATATGCATACTCATGAGAGATCAGTATAAAGTGTAAACCAAATTACCAACCAAAGCCCATCCTATTTGCTTCATTTGGTTGGATAGAAAGGTCTAACAGAGTACGTATCAGCATGTATGCATAACAAGTATGAATAATCTAACAAGAGGATATGTAAACCTTGGAACAATATTAGGCCCAAAGTTCAACGAGAATGATAATGTGTATAAACACAGAGATGACTCAAACAACAGTGTTTGATAATTTTCTAATTCTATGAATCATGTCAAATAATATGAAAGAACAACCGTAAGCATCCCACTTTCCTCTTCTTTAAATGCTTCTTTCTTGTCTTAATCAAACTCAATAATGATGTACGAAAAATTAGAAGCAAAAGTGAAATTGGCTTTTCAGTACCATCAGTACGTCATGCATGTGCAGCATTCAATGATTACAATCAAGTGAATTTCTTATAATATATTGTTGCAATATTAACACTAAAACAAGATAACCATGGAAAAGATGAGAGCTCGAACCTTCTCTGTATCACCTAGGGTTTCAAGAAAAGTTGTGAGCGGCTTGACATAATCGGTTAGACTAGTAATTTTATTTGTATCATAAGAATGAATTCCGGATCCAGTGAGATCAATAGCGTTGACTTTAAATCCACCATCTTCCAGAAGAGCTATCGTTTTATACCAACACCAAGCACCAAAACCACCGCCGTGGACAAGAACAAAGTGGTTGGTCTCTAAGTCCTCAGCCTTTATACCCTGCTTCACAAATAGTAAAATTAAAAATGTACCGAATTGGATCTATCAAGGTATAATAGAAATAGGAATGGTAGATTTCATAATTATCAGCCACAAACAGCACGTCAGAATTAGAAATTACCAATCTTAAGTTCTTTTTTTATTCCAAAATACGGCAAGCCATAGAACTAACAGGCGATATTGATTATCTTTTCCAAAGAGTTATAATGATGGGTCCAATGGAAACAGGGTAATATCACATGAGAATCTACACATAGGACATTTAAACCAAACAGAGTAGGTTAGGTGACCAAGATACTCTTCAAATAGTTGGAAAGAATTGTTGCACTTGGTTAACATTTTACCACAACTCTCCCGGTTCCTTACCAAAAAAAAATAACACAAGAATATATGGGAAAAATCATACAAGTTCCGACTCGCCACAAATGAAAACATTAAAAAAATTCTTTGAAACCAGACATTAAACAAGCAAGAATACAATGAAAGTTCAGTAATAGAGAACAAAATGAAGGAAAAAGACAGTAGCTTCATTGCAATCACAGCTGTCAAAGTTCAGGAGTTAGGAAACTATAAGAGAAAAAGATAAAAAGCACCATCAATTACAAACAGTAAGGCTGTTCCAGATACTTTTGACAACATAAAAACAGAAAAAAAAAAGGGCAGATTATCTTTTTAAGCCAAGATATAATTCAAAACAATTCAAAGATAGTATGGAACAGGATCGAGAGTTTCACGGCAATTGCTTGAACGAGTATAGCTTTATACATTATCCGTTGCAAAATAACACCACTTAGTCGGAAGTTCCAAAAGAAATACAGAAGAAGGAATAACGTCAATTACAAAATTAGCAAGGTCAAACTAGAGAGGTTAAAATTAGCAAGGTCAGTACTAGAGAGGTCCAAATAATGAAACCAGTTGTTTCTCAATTAGCATTTACTTAAAAGAATAGGATTTTTCTTTTTAGAATGGTAGCATACTATCCGTTTCATTTTTTTTTAAAAAAATAAACTTAGCTGGAAATATGAAGCAACTATACTTTAAACTTGAAATCTTGGATATCAACCATCAAACTCTTTACAACTTGCGCCGGGAACGGTCAGCAAGATTTTTTATATTTTGAAACATGTAATAGAACTGCCCAAAGTTCAATGACGAATAGAATTAAAGAAACAATAACACTTGCCATATAACATCTAAATTAATATGCATGCTTGTCACATCAATTAATTAGCGACCAGCATCTAAAATTCAGAAAAAAAAAAAAAAAAAACTCGCCCACTATCTTGAGTCAAACAATAGCACTGAAATATCAGCAGAAATTATTAGCTAATTATACAACCTAGAATAGTATTAAATGCAACAATGAGGCTTCTCCAACAGGTAACAAAAAACTTCAACATATAAATGAGGCAAATAAATAATACCAATTTCCAAATATAACAAGCGAATAATTAATTACTCACCATCCCTTAGAAAAGTCAAAAGTTGAATAAGATCTCTAAAATTCCAAATTTTCTAAACCATTTCATAGGTAAGTTATATTCTACTTTTTTTTTTGTTCTTTGAATTCTGTAGCAAATGCATTTTAGTGATAACATAATTTATTGAATCCCCTTAATTTAATTTTGCATTAAATTCAGAAGGTTATTACAATAAGATTCCAATAAATTACACCCATAATCCATATGATTTATAATAAAATCGATATAAATGCAACACGAAATAAGAAAAGTACGATGATCTAGGGCAAATTAATGAACCGAAACCTGTTGGACGAGTTGCTGGGGCTGGAGCACGGGATCGGCGAGCGACCGCGGCCGCGAGCTCGAGCTCCGGGGTAGCGGCTGCTTCTTGTGTCCCTGGCCGGGGTACCGCAGCGACGCCGAGCGATCGAAGGGCGCCGATCCGATCCCCGCGCCGCTCTGCTGCAGCACCAGCGCCGCCGCCGCCGCGAGGGCCTGCTCGTGGATCAGCGCCTCCTCCGCCGCGCGCTCCTTCCTCCCCGCGCGCCGCCCCCACCGCTCGCTCGACCCCAGCCCCACCACCGCCGCCGCCGCCGCCGCCGCCGCGGCCTCGTTCACGCGGTGGGCGCGGCGCCCCGGCGGGGGCGGACGCGGAGCGCGCCGCTGCTTCGTCTCCTCCGGCGCGTCTGAGAAGCACGAGAGCACCGCCCCCATCGATCCCGCATGAGAGGTCGAACAGGAAAAGTTAGGGCTTTTTCGGAGGTGGGGCGAAATCAAGGGTTTGGGGAATGGGGGATTTGGAAGAGGAGAGGATTTGGTATTTCGAGTCGCGTTTTTACGCTTGCTTTTCGCTCGCGGAGTTTCAGAGAAAAACGGCGGAGAGAAAGAGAGTAATGAGAAAGCGTATTATATGCCGAAGGAAATAAAATGCCCAAAGAATGCTGGTTTATTTCGAAACTGCCACTGCAATTTAGTTTATTCTTTTCTCAACCACATGTGTAAAAGTGTTTTTTTAAAAAAAATGCTTTTATACTTCTTAAATTACAAAACAATTATATGTAGACCTATAAAAAGAAAATAAAAATACAATGCATATAACCTTTGGAAATGGACTATGACCTTAATAAAGCTATTTTTTCATTGAATTTAGGCTTCATCTGGGTTTGTGGGGAGATTCCATTACGTACGGTAAAAAAGTACGTTGGAAAAATACTTATTTGTTTCCGTACGTAATATTGCGTTCCGCATATCGCGATTAGTCGGTTACGATATATTTTCTGCGGTCCCACCGGAGAATGCAGAAGCATATCCCTATATGCTTTTTCCTTAACTCCATTTTATCTAATAGCGTTAGATAGATCTCAATACCAAACTAAGTCTTAATCAAATTTAATTATCAAATTATCAATAAATATAATGTGTATATATATAGGCTAAATTACAGAAAACTTTTTTATTAATACTCGCTTTTTCACTTTTTCTCTTTGTCATCAAAAGCCTACACTTTACGCTCTTAAAAAATAAAAAAAATATTCACAGACATACGTTATGACAAAAGGACCAAATTGCCCCCCGTCTTCTTCATGGTGGGCTTGGACGGAAAGGTGGGCAAAGGTGAGGGTGAGATGGCGGAGACAAACGAGAGCGTGTGTGTGGGCATGGACGGAAAGGTGGGCGAGGGCGAGGCGGTGCGGTCGAGAATAAAGAAGGAGGATGGTTTCAAGTATTTTAGGTATAAAAAATAGAATATAAATGAAATCCAAACAGAACATTAACGGCAGGGGTCATACATTTTTTATTTTTTAAAGGGATAAGTGCAGGTTTTTAAATGATAGAAGAAAAAGTGAAAAAACGAGTATTGGCAGGAGAGTTTCTGTAATTTGGCCTATATATATATAGAGAGAGAGAGAGGGCTACTATACTCTTATTTGTATAGAGCCCTTCATACTTATAAGTTGTTTTCGATGTTGGGCTTTTCGAATCGACGATCCACACCGTTAAATATGATCTAGAGTATTTGAAACTTCTAGAAAATAAATTCCATAATTTTTCGAAATTATTATAAAGTCCATCAAAATGGATGATCGAATCATTCAATTTAAGATTGGAGTTATTGATCTTTATTTAGATAGTAAATAGATTTCTATCAAAAATTCAACCTATTCCGATTCTTTTTCACCGTTAAACTAGCAAATATCTCATACCCGCCATTAGAAATTGTCAATTTTGTGAGATTTTGATCGCAAAATAAATGATATCGAAAAATTATAAAATTTGATTTCTAGAAGTTTTAAATGATCTAGATAATATTTAACGATATGGATCGTCGATTCGGAAACTCTATCATCGAAAACAACTTATGAGTACGAAAGCAATCGTACTCATAAGAGTATAGTAGCCGGACTCTTTCTCTCTCTCTCTCTCTCTCTCTCTCTCTCTCTATATATATATATTTATTTATTTATTTATTTATTTATTTATTTATTTATTTATAGAGTCCGGTTATGGTGCTTGTAAAAGCACGAAACACTTTGTGCTTGTAAATTTTTTACCATTAGATTTATGCCTTTGATTATTTTCAACCGTTAGATTATACAATTCAACCAACCACCCACTCAACCCTAGGGGGCCCACGTCATCCTAACTGCACATTCCTTAATCCAATGGCTAAAAATCTACAAGGACCAACAACTTGGTACCTTTAAAAGTATAGAAGCTCAATTCTATATATATATATATATATATATATATATATATATATATATATATATATATATATATATATATAATATATATGGGATAATTTCANAACCACATGTGTAAAAGTTTTTTTTTAAAAAAATGCTTTTATATTTCTTAAATTACAAAACAATTATATGTAGACCTATAAAAAGAAAATAAAAATACAATGCATATAACCTTTTGAAATGGACTATGACCTTAATAAAGCTATTTTTTCATTGAATTTAGGCTTCATCTGGGTTTTTGGGGAGATTCCGTTACGTGCGGTAAGAAAGTACGTTAGAAAAATATCTTGTTTGTTTCCGTACGTAATATTGCGTTCTGCATATCGCGATGAGTCGATTACGATATATTTTCTGTGGTCCCACCGGAGAATGCAGAAACATATCCCTATATGCTTTTTCCTTAATTCCATTTTATCTAATAGCGTTAGATAGACCTCAATACCAAACTAAGCCTTAGTTAGTGAATGGCACTAATAGATTTGGTGCATTTTAAATTCGCAGTATTTTGCTGTTGCGTATGAAAACACACATACAAACTGCAATAACCAAATGCTGCGCTGCTCTATCGGCACGACCAAATAGGCATCGTCTAAAACGCCACATGAGTTTCTGATACCCTATAAATCTATTAGGAGATCATCAATGGATACTATAAGCATTTTGATTTAACAATTTCTGACAACAGTGAACTTAAAATAGAAGCAGGTTATCCCAAGTCGAGTTTGGATTATTCCAGCTTCAATCTAAACCCAATTATGTCAAATTTAAGTTTGCTAATTACTGTGTGATAGTTTTGGATTAGACTCTAAGATCACGTTAAGTGAGTAAGCACCAAACTCTTATACAAAGAGAGACAATTTTCTGATGAAACTTTCACTTCAAAACTTGTATTTCAATAAAATATAGAGTTTGTNTATATATATATATATATATATTTATAGAGTTCGGCTATGGTGCTTGTAAAAGCATGAAACACTTTGTGCTTGTAAATTTTTTACCATTAGATTTATGTCTTTGATTATTTTCAACCGTTAGATTATACTATTCAACCAACCACCCACTCAACCCTAGGGGGCCCACGTCATCCTAACCGCACATGCATTTCTTAATCCAATGTCTAAAAATCTATACGCACCAACAACTTGGTACTTTTAAAAACATAGAAGCTCAATTCTATATATATATATATATATATATACATTGTTGAGAGAGGAAAGGTAATTAGTAACCTACTTCGTTCATTCTTTAAAAGAATACGAAGTGATTAGGTTTTTGAACTTGGGATTTCGGATACTAATAGTTTCATATTAGTGTATATAAATACTTAATTAAGCACTTTATTTTTAATTGCTATTTAAGTCAGACAATTATATATAAATAGTAATTTTGAAGGTGGTTACACACAAATTGCTAAATCTTTTCTAATCATAAATTTTTAAACGACATAAATATATGCATTTTGAAAGAGTTTGTATAAATATTAAAATTTTGAAGTTTTTGTGTGCAAGCTCAAATTGGGCATGAAAAAAAATAAAAATAAAAAAAACATGAGGGTTTAGCCAATCACAACTCACAAGGCTCTGGATTCCGTGGATTCTGTACGATCAAATTTTCATGTGCATATTTATTGCATCAAATCCAATTAATTGTTTTTTATTGTTTTGATCCAGAGGCCTCATTATTTCATAACTTTTTCTTTTCAAGTAACTATATCCAACTTCATCTGTAACTTTTTCTACTCAAGTAACTAATCAACTCAATCAACATGGAAAGGTACGAGTTCCAAATTCAAACTTATAGAGAAATTCAAACTCCCCACTTTAAGATCAACATCTTGATATCTAATCATAGACTATTAGTGATCTGATGAGTTCTTGTTACGTACATAGGATGTATTTATTTATTCGTAATTAATTTTGTAGATTAAAAATGACATTCAGTAGAACTGAGTTGGAAAAATATTATTTTTTCACCGTTATTTATTTAATTAATAAAAAGTTAATGAATTTGGAACTATAGTTATTCTGTTTTTATATTTATTTTACTGTAAATTTTCACACACTGATGCATAGAAATACGAAAAAAGCTACAATAATTAATCTTTTGTAATTTTTTTTTATCTCTTTGTTTTTTTTTTTGGTGATTGACTTTGTCATTTTCGGCCGAAAATGTTCGCTTCCGCTGTTTAGTTCGTCGAAGCTTAAATTTGCCCTTAACACTAATACTAAGAAATATGCTACATGCATGCATACTCTATTAATAGGATATAAATGTTACGTCTACTCATCTAAGGGTTTGAAAACACATTTTAGAATTTTTTAGTATTAAAAAAAAGAGAGATTGATAAGACTGATAAAAATATATTAGTCTTTGGATGATTGCGATTTAAAAATTATTTCTTTATTTGTAGGCGTATAGATACTACTGCTCTAATGCTAGTGCATGCTTCGTTACAGAAACTACCAACTATTGATCATGCAATTACAATCAACAATTTAATTATCCGAATGTAGTCGACTAACCACAATAGAATATTATGGTTATACTCCTATTACAGTAGGGTTTTAGATTAATTGTTGGATTAGAAATATTGGATAAGAAATTAAACGAAGGGTAAACTTCATTTAGCCCTTAGTTTAACGCATTTTATAATTTGATATTGTATTTCAAGATATTTTACTTTATTACTCTATGAATTTGTCTTTATTTTGATGCTAAAGAACACATAATTTACAAATCACATGGTGATCAAATTAATGTAGCATAATACTTAACTATGATTCATAAGCAACATTTTGTTATCATGTTTATTATCACCGTACGTCTTACAGTAAAATAAGAATAAAATTGCGGAATAACACCATAAACTTTTCAAATTATACTCACAGTAAAATAAAAATACACTAAATCACGTAAAATTAGTTGAAAATTTTCTCCAAGAAAGAACATATATAGAACTTATAATGTAAAATTAAAAGTCTAGATGACTTAGGCTTAATTTGGTATTGAGGCCTATCTAACACTATTAGATAAAATGGAGTTGAGAAAAAAATGTATAGAAATATTATGCTTCCACGTTCTCCGGTGGGACCGCAGAAAATATATCGTAATCGACTCATCGCGATATGTGGAACGCAATATTACGTACGAAAATAAATATGATATTTTTCCAACGTACTTTCTCACCGCGCGTAATGCAATCTCTCCGCAATCCCAAACGAAGTCATAACAAACCTCTCACCAAACTCCAACAAATATGTTAAAAGATGTGAGGAGGAATGGAGCATAATAATAATAATAATAATAATAATAATAAAAAAATAAATGAATAGTTTCGGATGATAGATATGATATAGGGTCACATGGGTCACATAGAATGGTCGTTGGTGTAGCTAAAATTTAAAACAACGTAATAAAATGGGCATGTATAATTAAGGAATGAACAAAGTGTGACACGTAACGTAATGGATCGCATGGAAATTTCTTAGTATTTGTTTTGACATTTGACTTATAAACAGCTGCTACGTTTTTTCTTCATTCAAAGGTTAGAATTGTTGGTTAATTTACTTAATTATATGCGTGGCATTAATCATAACCCTTTTAGAGCTTTGGAACATCATGCGAGGATAAGATTATTAATAGAGTTAATTTTGATGTTAAAAAATATATAGATATAAATGGATCTCATTTACAGTACTGTTGATGTAAATAAGACTCATTATTGTAAAAAAGTTTTCATAGACTCCTAATTTTAGAAAGTTGGATCGCTGTCGCATCAGCATTAATTAAACCGACTTACACTAGAAGTAACAAACAATTAATATATATCATGACTAAGCTTTAGACACTATTTTCTTGCCAAATTCTCACATTACTACCTACCTTTTAAAGAAGAAAGTGATTTGCCTAACAGTACCTAGATGATGGACACCTAGAATATGAGGCTTTTTTTTTTCTTTTTTTTTTTTGTTATAACATGTATATAACACCACGTTTTAATTGCACATACAAACTCAAACAATAATGCAAATTATATTTGGTTTATTGACCAAATCCAAGCAATAATTTCCCCAAAAGGAAAAGTTGAGGCTCCTCTGTGTCCCCATTAATCAACCAACCTTTTGGTTCCTTAGCCAACCATATTTTGGTGCCACTGTGTGTTGATATTTCTTGGTAGGTTTGGGTGCCTACAATAGAGTCAAATCCCTCAAGGATGATGTAGGCCAAGTTAATAATGCAATGCTTTATAGATTCTAATAATCATAGATGCAGATTTGAGACAAGTAGATATATATAAGAAAAAAGAAACTAATGACATATCAGATATATTGAATATAATCAAAAATTTAATCATGAAACAATAATCAGAAATAGAACACAAAGCACATGGGTGCCCACATCACCAACTTGACAGTAAAAGCCCTGCCTCATATTGGTTGGTCAATGTTCAACATTAAGTTCAGTTCTACAGCATTAAATTAATGCTGGGCTTATAATCCTTTCCTTCATTCAGAATCAGAAATAGAACAGCCACACACACACACACACACACACACCCACACACGCACACACAAAAGGCAGAATGAAAGATTATCTTTTACTGCAACAATTGTCACAAAGACAATAAACTAATAGTAACCGACCGTCCCTAGAGCAAATGGCAAAGGGCTTGGCGGTTGGTACCCGAGACCCAAGTTCGAATCCTAGTTGATTCACATTTCTAGCTAAGTTTATTTCTAAATGAAATAAACAAAGCGGGTAGCGTGCTACCTATCTCTCAAAAAAAGACAATAAACTAATAGTAAGAACATAAATAGATGGGTAGGAAGTGGGGACTTATTTAAAATGAGTTCACACTTGTATACATAATTCTCCTCCTTAAATGGTCCTCACATGGTCCACATCTGAAAGGTAGTTTAAAAGTTGCTCCTCACACACAAAAAACACTCCTCCTTCCCCTCCCCACTTTTGCTTTAGAGAGAAAGCTTTGAAAGAAGATGAGCAGCATCATTGCTTCATATGACTCATGGCTCTCCTAAAATACATCAGATTCCATGAGAACTTTTTAGACCTTCTTTTTATTTTTGAAATATATATATATATATATATAGTAAGTTCATAACATAGGGAGGTGGCAGGTAGATGATACAGGTGGTTCAGAGATCATTAACTCAATTATTCTTAGGTGGTGATTATGTATAGGGAGGGTTCTTTTTAGGTAAGACTCCTTTTTTAAGCCTTAACTGGCCTTTTTAGCAATGCTTCTTATTTTGTGTAAAATTTGCATTTAATTATTCTGTATGTTTATCTTTATTTTTATATAAAGAGTTTACTATCAAATAAAGTAGTAAAGTAAATTTTTTTTAATAACTATACAATAATTAAGTGCAACTTTTTAAACTATGAGATAACAAAACAAAAATAAGTTAAACTATAAAATAATTAAATATAATAATTTTTTTGGGAGCAAATTGGGCTTAAACTTTTTAGGGTAAACTTCAAATACCCCTCTGGTTTCACAGTTTCTCATTTTAGTAACCTATAGTTTAAAGTGTATCAAGTTAGTCCCTATGGTTTCGCACTTTCTCACTTTAGTACCATATGGTTTAAAGTGTATCAAGTTAATTAGTACCCTGTGGTTTTATTTTTCTCTTTTTATAATCCATATCACTAATTATTTTCGTTAAATCAATAACAAAGTTAAAATTAAGGGTACTAAAGTGAATAGTCGATAAATCTAGATAGGGTATCCGAAGTTTTTTGTATATGATTTAACAAAATATTAATGGAAGAAAAAAAATCAATGACAAAGTTAAAACTAAAGGGTATTAAAATTAATATTCGATACACCTAGATAGGGTATATGAAGTTTTTTGTATATAATTTAACAAAATATTAAAAGAGGAGCCGACGACAAGAAAAAAAAATCACAAAGTATTAAATTGATACACTTTAAATCATAGAGTACTAAAGTAAAAAAATACGAAACTATAAGGTACTAAATTGATACAATTTAAAATACAGAGTACTAAAGCGAAAAAGTTGGAAACCACGTCGGCGGTATTTAAAGTTTTTCCAACTTTTTATTTTACTTTCCAACAATACAAATGAAAGCATTTGTAATAATTTGGTTGGTTGCTAAGGACAATTCATGCGACCTAGTAATCGTCACTGTCACAAGAACAGTGACAACTGAAAAGCCCCACTCACATTCGAACTGTTACATTTTGACTCCTGATTAAGTAACCACCAAATTATTTATTACTCGTACAAATTTCACATGATGAATGACTACGACGGCTGATGCCGACGAAAAATTCTAGAATGCAACGGGTATATTATGGACGTGGCGTAACAAATCAATCAAATTAATTTTTTTAAAAATATATATCCCATCATGATTGTAAAAAAGTATTTTTATTGTACTTTTATTTGAAAAGAAAGAATGTGATTGACTTGTTATTGATGACGTGGTACAAGTGTGACAGTGTAGAATTCCCTGATGCCGACCATACAAATTTATTAGTAGATTACCACCAGTCCCTCTTTGATTCAGAGCATGTTTGCTCCATAACTAGAATAAAAATTAAAAAATTAAATTAAATTATATTAGAATGAAAAATAAAATAGTAAATCATTCGTAATGTTTGATTCATTATTATTAAAATAAAGATCGAAATAAGCACCTAGAATTTTGATTAAGAGAAAAAAAAAAGTGACGAAAGAAGAGAAAGAAAAAGATATTTGTAAAAGAGAGCTTTAAATAATTTACTTTAAGATAGATCAATTTAGAATTCAAAAAAATTTTAGAGTGGAATAAGAATCAGAATCTGGTTTCTATAAAACAAATAATAACTATTGAAATTAATAAATAAATCATATTTAAACTTCATAATCTATAATAGCTAAACCACACAAGTTCTAAATGTTATCATTATATATTGTTAATGTGTTAACATAAAAGAATACAAATCTTTTTATTTTCATATATCTGAACTCCGAGATGAAGGGATTACTGATGCCTCTGAGATGAGGATTTAATACACAATCTTTAAGTATAAAAAAATAATGCAAAAATATTATCTAGCAGAGACAAATAAGCAGCTGCTTTGGAAGTAAAGAGCTCATAAATTAACTGTACATACAGAGGAAAGGACCGAGTTCTTTTTTTTGTCTGAGATAAACCAAATGGTGTGGTTAAGTGATAGCCTCAAAATGAACAGGAATTCACTCATCTGGTAAACTGGAGTCGTTTCTACTTAGCGTCTGTATTATAGCTTCCAAAACCTTGATCTCGCCCTCTTTCTTCGAGATCTCCTCTTGCTTCGCTCGAAGCTCTTCCATGTGTAATTTAAACACCTCTGCAAGGAAAAGGTGATAAAGGAATATGATTAACTCGCGAACTGTTGTATTACTAAAAGAAAGGGTTCACAACTAGTCGAAATCAGATGATAAATTTCAAGTTAGATTGCACCAGGGGTTCCCAACTGTTTTACGAACTCAGTTTGGTTTCAATTGTGACAATTTGGTCATGTAACTCTTTTACGTTCTATAGCAATCATGTCCTTTCAACAAAGCTCATTGGCTAAATTGGAGGAAGACGTTCATCCAATCATCACATCAGTAAGCCGAAAACCACAAATATGGCAGTTGGATGGCAACAAAGTGGCTAGTTTATCCAGTTTAATCAAGGATTTTGATCAGTAGTGTAAAATTGCAAGAAAATGCAAAGGATAGGGAATCACCAAACTGTAACAACTGAAAATTTGGGGACCAAACTGATATTACAGTGGGTGACTCCTGGTGCAATTTACCCCAAACTTCTATAGCAAACAGTTCGGCATCTCTAATAATACGTGGATCCAACTATATTCACAGTAAACCCCAAAATATATTGTACAATTACATATAAGAACCATACTTGTGGTGTTCTCCAGCTCTCTTGTAATCTCCTGTGCACGTAATTCAGCGGCCCGCTGAGTGGCCTCAGCTTGTCGTTTCTCGGAGCGAGCTCGAGCAGCTGCTGAAATTGCAGCATCAAGTTCTCTCTCTAAAGACTCTACCCTCTGCTCAAGAGCCTGAGAAATAAACCTAATTGCATTATTGTAAAGAATGAGAGCTTGAGAATAATATAGTTTTCGAGGGAGAAAAATACCATCTCCTTACACTAGCATCTCAATATATTCATGACCTCTTTTGCTCACAGGACAAATAAAACAATATCGCTTTTAAATTTTCCTAATAAATCGCTAACAATATAATCTCGCAGCAACAGGACGAACAATAATTTTCTGCTATCTAACACATATATCTCAGGAACCGTAATCAGTTGTGATTAACAAATTTTAAATTATCTCAACAAAACCAATAAAACATGAATCATCATAGAGTCGACACCCTTCATGTCGTTAAACCTCAGTACACGGTATCATAGTTGAAGAACTTCATAAACAAGTTCACACTCTTCCCCCCAGCTGCAACCGAAATCCCTCCATCTCCAACTGTAAATCTTAGAAGAAAAAGGTAAAAGGTAAAAGGGACGTAAACTGGACTAGAGGACTTAAATCTATCAGTACTGCTCTCCTGATGGCTTATACGTTCTTACAAATACCAACATTACTAAACAACTCACGGCCTCTAGCACTCAGAGTGATTATTGAATAGGCATAAGGATCATGAATTATGATTTCTCAATTGTTTCTATGAGTGACCTGATCCTTAGACAACATCTCCACATCATAATCTTCAAAGTTGTTATTTTTCCTGTTTCTACATTCTTAATACATGTTAAATTATTATTACACACACAATTCCCTTGACTTTCATTAGTGTAACAACTGTTGTCCACAAAACAAAACAATTACCACCCTATCTTTCAGCATTTTAACATTCGATAACATTCATCTCATTTGCCACAGCCCCTCTAAACATTCACATCTACAGACTAGAAGAAAAATCGAAAGATAATACACTGCTGATACTTACTACCTTGCCGCAATGTAGAATCTCTAAATTGACACATTCACCGTTTCTCCTACAACCGCGATCACTGTGCAACCTTAACAGGATGATTTTATTCTTCACAATAGCTTATTTACCAATTTTCTGGCTTCAACCATATCAAATCGAGTTCCTTTCCAAGAAAAAAAAAGAAAAAAAAAGAAAAAAGAAGGTCGAATCTAATTTATATCATTCCCAAAGACAACACTTTTACTCAAGAGTCCCTTAGATAAGATTACGATATCTCTAGCTAAAACTACAAAAATTACACCAAAGGAAGAGGATTCAACTGATAAATGTAATAGTTGAGAGAGCTAAGTCGAGTCGTTGCACTTAATTTGAGTAAAACGAAACAACTTTGAGATGGAAATCGATCATAAGCACGCATCGTAGAAATTACATCCATAAACCCACAAATTTAGCAAAAATTTTGATGAAAAATGGCAAAAAATTATCAAAGTTTTACTTTACGACCTAGAAAACACGCCGAATAGCTACGCAAATCAAAAGAGGGATCAAAATTCTCTACAAAAATCAGTTCAAATTCCAAAATCCAAGCAATTAACACGATCCGAAGCATACAGAGATCGCTAATGAGGGGATGAAGATGATGATGACGACCTTGATGGTTCGGGCCTGGTCGGAGGTGAGCGAGGCCTTGGCGAAGGTCTCCTCGTCGACGAACACCGCCTTCTTCGTCAGAAGCTTCTGGAGCGAGTCGAGATTCGCCCCCATCTCCGAGAGGTTGGTGATCGCCGCCCTCCACCTCTCTCCTCCTCCGCCGCCGCCGCCGCCGCCGCCGCCCTTCTCCGCCATCGCCGCCGTGTGGGGCGGCGCTCGATCCACTTCGCGAGCGTAAAAGGGACGAATTAGGGTTTCTGCGACGAGAAAACATTCCCCAGACCCGGTCCACCATATCATTCGTGAACCACACAAAACTTTTATAACCAGTCACGCACCACCACGTCAGCAGCATCTCTCTCATTGGTTGTCATTAAGTAAAAATGCATTAGAAACCCTCAACAATGGACGTCAATGATAAGAGTGAAAAAAATAACATACAAAATTAAAATGGTATTGCACAATTTTAAATTTTCAAATTTTAACAAAATCTAGCATTAAAATTTTTTTTTTTTGAAAAAACAACTGACAAATTATAATTGCATGTATTTCTTTTAGAGAGAGACGAAATTATCACATAACAAAAAATAAAAATAAATATATATTAAGTATGGAAGAATACTGTAACACAATTTAAAATTATATAATATACTCTCAAATAGGATGGATGGCATTTTAATCTGATTAAAGTAATTTTGGATTGAATCTATAAAAACATAAAAAGTGGCATATGTTTACAAAAGTGCAAAACTAATACATTTTTTATGTTAACATGCCCCTATTTATCTTGCATAATTTTACCCATTGTTTCAAATAGTCTTAAAAATTAAGATAAGCAAAAAAATGATGTTTGATAAAAGAAATATCATATTTTACTAATATTATTAAAATTATAGGGTTTTACTAATATTATTAATATTATTTTTCAATAATTTATTCAATTTATATAGTTTCACTGCATAAATTATAACTAATTTTATCTATTAATTAATTCCAACCAAATTTTTTTCAAATAATTTAATAATTATTTTAGATATTTTAATATATTAAAATTAATAAAAAATATAGAAAATAATCGAGGCATATTTTTTATATGAGAGATAATCGACGTAGTGAATAAAGTGCGGAGCAAGGGTGAAACGAGTTGTACAATATTCGACTCGACTTATTCCGAAATTTTAAATCTTCAGATACAAATTGAAGTTTTATTATTCGGCTCAAATTCAAATTCAGATTCGGATTCGGATCTCAAGTAAGGAATTTTTTGGATTCAGATTCAAATTTACTTGATTCAGAATTTCATACTACTTTTTATAATTCTTAAGTTTATTATTATTATTTTTTAAAAAATTTACTATATATTGATAAATATTTTTGTTTTTAGCTCTATATATATAATTAAAATATTTAATTCATATACGTATCTATTTAATGTTCGATTCGATTCATATCTAAACCTATTTTTATCGAATATAGATTTAAACTTTAATATGTGATTAGCACTGCACTTTTTGTCATAAAATTATAGATATAGATTTAAACTTTAATATATGTGCATTATGCTTCGAGTGTTTTTTAAATTTGGTCTTAATTTATTCCTCTCCGAGAATTATTAAGCGTTCGATCCATTTTGGACGGTAGATCTCGCAGCTCTCGATTTCCAACGCCTCTCTCGATATCTAAAAAATATTCCCTCTCCTCCTTCGCCCTTTTCTTTCGCTTCAAACCGACACACTCTTCGCCGGAGAGAGCAACGATAACGAAAACGGTAGAAGAAACCCTAACCCTCCTAGGGTTTCTCTTTCCTCCATCTCACGACCTCAAGATCCTTGATGCCCTCGGAAACCCTAGGAATACAAGAAAACCTAGAATTGTGGGCTGTGTCGATGGGAATCAGATATCAGCGTCTACGATCGTGGCAATCGTTGTTCCCCTCGCACTGAGAATCTCTGCTCAATCCCCGTCGAGGAAGGTGCGTTTTTGCTCAATAATTTGACGCGTTTTTGTTGATAGGCGGGCGAATTTCGTGGTTTCTTGCCCTAGAATTCGATTGGATTCGAGTGGAGGGTTAGGGTTTTGAAATTGCGTTTGCTTTGAGGAGAAGAACGCGTCGTTTTGGGATGTTTTTGGCGAATTCGTGTTCTAGTTAGATATTCGGGTGTTTTGATTTGGATTGAGGAATTTGGTGGATCGATTTTGCCATTATTTTGATAGTTTTTTTTTTTTTTAATATATTGTATCGTTGGATTTCAAAGTTCCAGTTATTGTGATTCATGTTTGCTCAGTTTATTCACTGATTCAGTGTGGGAAGTGATTGAAATAAGTAACTTGAATAATGTAGGGGTTCACCGGAGAGAGAGTGTGGATTAAAGTAGTCTCCTTGCGAGATGTACGGACAAGGAAACTATCCTCCTCCTCCTCCTCATCAGTATCCCCTTGGCGCCGCCTCATCATTCCTGCAAACTCCTCCTGCTCCGCCTCGCCCGCCACCCCATCTGTATCCCACCCCCGCTCGCGCACCACAACCCCCACCGAAGAGCATGAGCCAGCCTTATCCCTTCTCACACACCGGCCCTAATTCTTACCCACCACCTACCTCGGTGAGCATTCCTCACCGCTTGCCGCAACAGCCGATCCCACCGCCTCCGGGAGGGCTCCTGTCACAGCCGCCAGCGCCGCCGGCTTTGTATAGGAATCCTCACCCACCCCCTCCCATGATTCAGCATGTGCCCACCCCACCCCCTCCCCCTCGCCCTCCTGCAAGTTTTGCTTCAATAACCCCCACCACTTTTGCCCCTTTCAGTACTGTTTCTATTGGAGAAGCACAACCACCACTAGTTCCGCCTCCGCCTCCGCCTCTGCCGCCCCCACCGCGCGGTGCCGCCGCATGTGGCCGCCGAGGGCCTGCCCGATGGCGANCCACCTCCACCGCCTCCATCCTCTCCCCCTCCCCCGCCACCATCACCACCTCCTCTATCCTCTCCAACAACAGATAACAGGGCAGATGGTGGTGTTGCTGATGATTTGAGTTCTTTTGGTCGGTCGGCTGATAATATGCCAGACGGTGAAAAAAGGGTTGCAACAGAGAATGGAGAAACACTTAGAGATTTTCCCCCTCCTCCGCCTAAGCCAGCTGAAAAAGAGGTTGTTCGGAACATCGAGGTGCTATGCCAGTACATTGCAAAGGTTGGACATGATTTCGAAAACTTGGCTCGTGTGAAGGAGGCTGGCAATCCACAGTTCTCCTTCTTGTTTGGAGGTGAACCTGGAAGTGCTGCTGCTATCGGCCACGAGTATTTCCAGTGGATGAAAAGGAAATGTTGTTCAGAACCAAATTTGAGTCAAGAAACTAAGGAGAATAATATGAGTCAACAGACTAAGGAGAATTGCGCATTGTCAAGACCATTGATTGCAGGCACTTCATCAGATGTTCTTAGCATAGAACGTGAGGGTTCACCTGCTGTGTCGGATATGGACATGGAGGGTCAGTGAACATCTTTCACTATTCTTCTATTATTTACCATGAAATTGGATAACCAAATGTTAGCGACATATTACTGTTATGCAGGCTTGTTTAATAGAGTATGTGTGGTTGACCTTTCTGCCTAAGTCTAGCTTGGGATAGATGGTTATATATGAACATCCGGATTATTTTCTGCATGTTTCGTGCAAATTTTGAAAATTAGCATTTGGTAGTTTGTTTTCAAAATTTATCTTGCTTGCTTCCCTCTTGCCACTTTTTGAACCAAAAACTATTTTGTGCTAATGTTCTACAACGTGTAGACTTGTTAGTCAGATGCGCCATATGCATCTGTGTATGCATCAGGTGAGGCTAAGTCATGACAAGATATTGACGATATTTTACTTCGTATTACTCTTTTACTTTGGAAGCCATCAGCAACTTTCTAGGTACATATGTTCCAATTTTCTGAAGTATTCTATTCTTGTAGTGTTTCTCTTGTGTAATGTAGCGTCTGATTTCGAGAAGAATTACACTGAAACACAATTCTTCATTTTTAGCGAAGTCGCCTCCCTAACTCCTCACTTTTCCTTCTTGTATTTATATTTGTTTCGTTTGTTTCTTGTTGTAGCACAGTCACTAGTCCAGTAATCAACTCCACAGCCAGGTTTTGTTGTTTGAATATTCAACGAGTGTTGTCTCGGTATACCACTACTTTAATTGCAGATAACCATTCTTCAACTCCTTTTTTCCTACCCTTCTGTGAGTGTTGATGTTGGCGTGCCTCTATTTAAATGCTAAGTACCTTTCATTGTATCATCAAGATATAAATCTTGATCTTGACTCAATAGGCTGGTTTTAACTGAAGATTCCTTTCATTTGATGTGCATATTTATCTGTATGGCAGTATTTAGTGATTAGTGCCTTTTTTATGTTTTTTTTTCTTTTCTTTTGGTGCATTTTTATATGCTAATTATATATCCGATCTTCCTGAATAGTGAACTGTTTTAATCACATGACATATATGTAGAGGATGATGATCTGGCTTATGGGAATAACTCAAATAAAGCTTCAACTGAAGAGCCTCTATCTAGAACAAATGAGAAGTATTTTCTTGAAAAGTCCTTACAGGCACCGCAGAGTACAACAGAGCGGCTCATTCCAGAAGGTGCTGTTTCTAGCAATATATCATCTGTGGCAACATCTTCACTTCTGCATGATGGGAAAGGTACTGTGGTAGTAAAAAAATTTCTATGTTTTTCATCCATTTTTAGGTGTTACTAGTCCCTCATTATTTGAACTTCGTATCTTCACAGTTTTCAGTGAAACAGTTACATTTTTTCATAAACTTTCAATTGTTTCTTCTCTTCATTTTTTTTCCCTTTTTTTTTTTTTCCCTTTCCCGTAATTTACCATTCTTTGTTGCACTAATCACTTGTTTTGTAACCTATATCACCATTTATCAGTTTACTGTGCGTCACATTATTTAGGGCCCTCTTAAGGGCTACTACATGATATGTGCCAGTGAAGTTGATTTATTTTTTAAAGTATTTGAGTGATATGTCCTTACGAGCTCGAGGTTGTTCACAAGGTTCTTGTGTAATTTTCACAAATGGAGGTATTTAAATATAAGACTCAATTAAATGACAGGGATACGAAGAATCATAAAGAAGAGAATAGAATTGAGGGAGAAGAGGTAGATGGGACCCCCAACCTATAAAGACTGAGCTTCGTTTAAAAATAAGTTGCTCATTGGATGCATTGATTTTCAAGATGAAATTAATCATTCATACTTATATTATCTTTACTATCTCATAGGCCCCTTGGAATCCTTTGAAATAGAAACAATCTGATCAGTATCATTAGATTCTTTTTGTATTGAACGTATATCATATAGGATTCGTAAATATCTTCCTGGAAAGGACAATGTCTTGCTGATCGGCACTTATTTTTTGCTAGATTCATTGTATCAACTCAAAGTCCAAAACCTGAAACAGCTAATTTAAATCAAATTTCGAGTTTTTAGATAATTTTAAATCTGAAACTAAGAGGACAATTTGAGACAGATATTTTGATTGAACTCAAAATATATAATGTAATATAAATTGGAAATAGTTTGAATCAGAGATGTAGGCCCTGCTAGATAGATTCACCATTGTACCCGAAGGCTTTTCAATGTGCCGTAATTGAGTTCAGTCATATTGAGCTATGGATAAAGCTAACTCATTTTAATAATATGTTGGCAACAATTATGTGAAGAACAACCCTTGTCCTGTTTTTGTTGATACCAGACTTGGATAGAAAATGCTAGTGATACTTTGACATTCTTTAGTATGATTGGACATGCCGCAATGATTTTCTTTGCAATTCTGCCTTGTGAATCAGTACTCTTAAAGATACACGATGTCCTTACACAGTTAGCTGTCAGGTTTACTTGTTTTCACTTGTGCTAGAATTAATTGTAAACACTTAATCTCGGAGCCCATTGTCTGACGTGTTAACTATACTTCTAGCCCTTTTATCTGGTTTTGACTCAATTTTATGTGTTTTACCTTTGTGACATTGCTTTCAGATGACAATGATTTACCATTTATTGAAGATGTTAGCCCAGTTAAGGCTACGCAAAGCCCGACAGTGTCCATGAAAGATGAGAGCCCATTCCGTCTTATAGAAGGCTATTCTTCGGATGGAAGTGGAGAAAATGACAGGAGGGAATGTGCAGGTGACATCACCGAAGCTATGGCTTCCACGTCTGCTTTAGAAAATGTATTGGGCCCAGGGAAAGATAAGGATCTGGAATTAGAATCGACTTTTAATGTCAAGGGCACTGTTAGTGGATCCAAAATTCAAGCAGTTTCTGGCAAATCTTCAACTATGATAAGTGAAACTGCCTATGATAGTTCCTGCCCGCCAAAAGCCTCATCACCAATTTTTAATCCTTCACAGGGTAACAATATTGTTGAAGTTCGTAGGATAGAAGGTGACCATCGAGATGAAAAGGTTCAGTTAGAGGGTGCACAGGGTCCATCTATACTCAAAGTGGATGAGTTTGGGCGCTTGGTTAGAGAAGGTGTCAGTGACAGTGAGTCTGATGGGGCCCAATATGGTCGAAGGGGTGGTAAGAGGGTAAGGAGGAGGCGCAGCCGATCACCTCATGAAAGTAGACAGAGGCGAAGGACCCATAACTCTAGGAAAAGGCTTGACCGGAGCTGCAGGTACTAATGTTTGTATATCCCTATTTCCTTTGGTTCACCAAACATATCTTTCCTTTACTTAATTTGCCAGTTATATTCTTATTAAGGATAAAATGTATGCATAGTCCCTTTACTATCCTGATATGGCATCATAGTCAGTGAATTGTTACTCAACCATTTTATCCTTGAACTTGTATATTACAATTTACTCCGTGACCAACTGACCATTAGGAAAAAAATAAAAAATTGTAATTCTCATTGTGTGAGCACATAACAACTGTAACATTAACCATTTTATACCTCCTCTAGATGACACCCTTATTTTAGTTGACTTGTAGCTGGGTTAAAAAGGTTCATCTTATAGAAATCAGTCACATGCTCTATCAGTCACATGCTGAGCATGTGACTGAACAGAATCTGTTTTTTTTTTTAAAGACAAGGGATGGAAATTGCAATCTGTGACGAAACTTAAGGGACTAAACAATTTAAGTGAAATGTTTAGGGACTGGGTTGCATTATTGGGATCGTAAAGGGACTGTTGTATTCATTGTACCATTCTAAAAGGCAATATCTGAATCGTAAAGAGACTGTCGTATACATTATACCCTTCTAAAATGCAATATCTGGATTCCTAAACTTCATTTATTTTGTTTTAGTTCGTCTCCTAGGAGGGGCAGGAGCAAGTCGCCGCCTTCTTTTAGGCGGGCCGATCTACATTCAAAACGTGAAAGGGATCAACGCCCAGAATGCTCCAACTTCATTCGAGGCCGATGCTTTCTTGGAACATCTTGTCGGTTGCTCCATTGTGATAGCGGTCAGCAGAGGAACAAGCTGCGTAATTATAAAGACTCCCATCAAGATTCAGTAGAATATAGTTTGCATGAAACAACACAGGTTAGTGAAGCACTACCTAATGTTAGTCCCCAAAAAAGCATGGATGGAAATCTTGACCAGAAAATCACAATTAGCACTGTAAAGGATCAAGCACCAAAGGATTTACACCGCACAGAGGAGTCGCAGGATTTATCTAATGTTAGTGAAAAAAGGGAAGAAGGAACAAAAGATTTATTTAACTCTTCCCACTCAATACCTACGCATAGTGGTTTATCATCTACTCAGTCTTTACAAGCAATAGCTTTTGCCTCTGTTTCTGATTCTCAAAATGTTCAGAATCTACTCCCTGCATCTCAGCCAGTTTCAGATCATGCTTCTTCAGCCTTGCCAAATCAAGGACGAAGCTCGATGGGCGAGCCACCCACAAATTACAGTCTAATTGGTATTAGTGCACCATTTTCTTCAGACCGTCATCGACTATCCACAATTACTGGCGACTTTAACTCTGAGAGTACACATCCTCCAAGGCATATGTGGCCTAATTTACCCCCACCACCATTACAACCACCATTGCAGTTTCTGCAAAATTCTGTAGCACCACCTGGACCTTTCCATTCGGTGGAGTCTTTTCATCAACTTCCCATGCACATAGATGAGTATAAAGGGAGGGCTTTTCCTATTGGGTATCAGAAGGATCAAGCACTTGATGGGAAAGACAGGTTTTTTCACCCTCCAAATACTGGAGGATCTCACATACCTCATCAATCCTTTCTTCGTGAAAATGCATCAGTCCCATTTCCTGAACCTGGCTCTGGTTCTTTCTCTCGGGACAATATTGTGCATCCTCCTTTACCTTTCTCAGAAAGTAGGACCTTGCCTTTTGCTCTCCAACAACCTTCATATGGCCAACAACCTCTTGCTGGTTGTATTATACCTTCTGGCTCGTCTATGGTTGATCCACCAATCCAGAGAATGCCTTCGAGCTTTCTTGAAAGCAATTTTCTGCCTCATGTTGTTAACATGCCTAAATCATCTATTATGACCCGCTACAACCCATATGCATCTACTTTTGAGCAGACACCTTCGAGCTTGAAGATTATTTCTGATCTTTCTGGACAAGCAGATGATGCAGAGTATAAATCAAAATACAATCTCTCCTCGAGTTCAGGCCCTGATCCAGTCTGTGGGCCCAGTTCAAGGAGTGCAGCTACGCCACCGGATCTTAGACTGCCCATTGGCCACTTGCCTAGACCCGTCGATTATGTTCGTGAAGTTATTGGTGACATTTTACCTAATGTGCCAAGGCAGTCTATTCCAGAACCTGCTCCTGGTGCACTGTATGATCCACTGGCCGACAGCATAGAATTATCTATCAACACAGTTAAAAAATTAGGTCTCAGTAAAGAGCAAAACCTTCATACCGAAGCTGAAGAGAACATTAAGCAGAAAGGAAGGCTGCTTACTGAATCAGAAGCTGATGAACTTGGTGAGGTGGCTAGCCCTCTGCCTTCAAGCCCGGGAGTTGCAGGTGATGCCGGGAACTCAGGTGCTGGTGAGATTGAGACCATTCAAGTTGGATCGCCTGAAAAGAGAAAGAAGAGCAAGGACTCGAGGTCGATGAAGCTTTTCAAGATCGCCCTGGCAGGTTTTGTAAAGGAACTTCTGAAGCCGTCGTGGAGGCAAGGGAACATGAGCAAAGAGGCCTTCAAGACCATTGTGAAGAAGACGGTTGACAAAGTCTCTGGTGCGATGCCGAGCCATCAGATCCCGAAAACACAGGCGAAGATCAATCACTATGTTGAATCTTCCCAAAGGAAACTCACCAAGTTAGTTATGGTATGTCTATGTCACCCTGTTGGTTCTACTGCCCTTGTTCTTTATCTTGCATACATTTTCTTCTTACTTGTAAGTTCTTTTTGCCTAACTTCTGTCCATTTGTGTAAAGAGTATAAGTGGAGTACGTAAATATTTTTTTACCGTCAACCTTGATTATGCACATTATATAGATAATTTAAATTGTATAAGCAGGTCTTTAAAATTTATGTTGCGCTTTGGGCAGACATGTATTAGATATTGTATAGTCCAGCAAAAGTTTTTTAGAAGTTTTTATAAATCTACAACTGTTAGTTGCCTCAAAAGTGTAATTTATGATTATGTCGTTGGCCTGTTCAGTAGGATTGATTGATCAAGTCTAGTGTGGTATAACTGATCCTTAGTTCAGGCTTGACTGAATTGATTACACTTGGCTTGGTGAATCGGTTTAGGTCAGGTCAATTTAATCGACGCATGTTGGTCAATCACGTGAAGACCGACCAAATAAAGCCCCTTTAAGCTCAATCAACTCAGGTTGGGACTTCTTGTGTGTGGTTTGGGGCTTTGGCCAACTTTCTCTAGGTAATTGTAGCTGCCAAGCTGACATTATATACAGGAAGTATTCTCCCTTGGAGTTGGCATTTAACACAACAAACTCAGCACTCTTCTCTGATTTTGTAACTTTGACCCACATTTTCCATTTTCGGCATTTTTGGATTAAAATTTCCTTGCATGGGCCAAAATGCCCCTTGCTGGAACTCTAGTGCACTGATTTATCATAAGTGGGCCAGGGGAATTTTATCTTATAAACTCATAACTTAAATTTATAAATTTGAAAAATGGGTTAAAGTTGCAAAATACAAACAAAAACACCTTTCTTTTATATTATGTAAAAGAGGCAAAAAATGTATCTTTAGCAAATAGCAGGGGGCCTTTTTATTGTAAGACCAAGATCCTTTTGACGCTAGTTTCATCCATTAATGTTCTCCTTTTTAATCTGCAGGGTTATGTCGACAAATATGTCAAGATATAGATGATGATCATTATGCAGGAGAATACAAGGACCGACCTCACTTTCTTTCATCATGGCATTTCCCATATTTCCACCCTTAAAGCATGAAGACTTGCAGAAAAGGAGTGGCTGTTTTTGAAGATATGTATTCTTGGAACAGCTAGTCACACCTACAGGGGATCTTAGCAGTTCTGTCGAGCAAAAACTGTATGTATGTAACCCATGTATCTCTGGATTTTAATTGCTTTTCTCAACTTTTTTCTGCCAATTCTAGATAATCACTTGTAAAGTTTGTGTTAATTTACTGTGAGTAGTTTATTTCCATTCCACTGTTTCACTGGGGGAGCCTCCCTATAAAGAAAATACTGACAAAGAAGAATAGGATACAGTGCCATGGTAATTAAGTTGAATTTTTGGTGTTAGGTATTTATTTATTTTTATGTAGGAATAGAATATCCTCTTGGAACAGTGACTTAAGAAATTTTATTTTCCACACTAATTTGAGCGTATGATCCTATCTATCATTATATTATTTTTCTCAAGTGATGGATTAATTGATGCATAACCTAGTTCATAAACCGTGAACTCCCTTATCTTCTCATTGATTTGGCTCCTATCATTTTATTTGGTCTATAGGCATCAACCAAGTGAGAATGTTCTAAAGATGAGCTCTTATAGGTGTTTCATATGCGGTATCTTGATGGGGGTATGAAGGATTGGGTTATCGTTCCCATACTATGAATTTGAAGGTTTATGAGAGCTGTTTTCTGTAGGAATGAAACAAAATTTTTTTTTCCTTCTCCCTTGAATGAGGTTATTTTAAGGTCCTTACCCTTGTCAGGAATAGATATACACAAATGATAGAACATTTGTTTTATGCTGAAATTTGCCGCAACGGGAACAGTTAGTGACAATTGCTAATATTAACTGGGTTTATGCTTATTCTTTTTTCTTTTTTCTTTTTTTGTTTATGAGCTGTCCAAAGCGGCAAATATTTTGGAGAATAAGCAACTTTAACTTCTAAGTTTTCAAGAGGTGGGTGCTTAGTGCGGTCTTTTGCAACTATTGATGGTATTTTAATAAAATTAACTTTATAACATTTAATGAAGGGTTTTTTTTTGCATTTAGCCCTCTCATAACTTTATTTTTTATATGTATAAATAGCTCTCTTCTTGCCACACAAGCGCCTACGTGGTATTGCTAAGTTGAACAAGGTAATTCAATCGTCGTGTTTATCGTGTTTTTTTTTGTATTTTTATCGCTTCTAAATTAGAAAAAAAAAACTAGAATGTGGATATGAACATGATGATTTAATCACTGTATTTTATTTAAAAGGGATAATTGCTTATATACTCCTCATACGTTTGAAAATATCCGATTTATCCCTTCTTTTTTTTTCTTTCTAAAATACCCCTCATATGTTCCACCGTTATTGCAAAATACTCTCGCAGTTATCTCCTGTTAAGTTAACTTAGGTTAAACGTGAGTTAAATATCTACCACAGTTAGAAAAAATTAAAATGCCAATTTTGCCCTTAACTTAAGAGCAAATAAAAAATGTTGGTGACGGTAGAGAGGTATATTGGAAAAGATCAAAAGTCAAAATACTTTTTGTGCCCCTGACTTTAAGAGCAAATAAGAAAGTAAGTGATGGTGGAAGGGTATATTTGAAAGGGCAAAATAGTAATTTTACAGAGATAATAGAGTTAATTAATAGATTTTAACTCTAGGGGGTATATTAGAAATATAGGTTGGAACATAGAAAAGGTATTTTCAATATTAGCCTTCTAAGAAGGGTAAATCGGAAAGTCGGGAACTTTTCAGGGGTATATAAGCAATTGCCCCTATTTAAAAATGCCAACATGGCGTTTACGTGACAAGAGTGGTTCATATATGCAAATATAAATAAAAAGTCTTGAGGGGGCTAAATGTTACCAGAAAAAGTCTTTTAATGAATGTATAAATATGCCTGAAGAGTTTTTCTCCCAAGTGGAATAAAACCAAAGATTAATGAAGCTACTAATAACAAAAGTTTTTGCTAAATAACAGAATTTAGAGACAGCAGTTTTTATCTGGAATGCAGCTGTGACTTGACATGTTGATTGAATTGCCTATATGTTATATATTTGTGAATTCAAGAAAAAAATAGAACAGTTTCCAAGTTTGGTATCAGAAAAGGGAAATTATACATACAAATACTAAAAAATTGTTAGATATATGTTGTGAAATAAGAATAAAAGTTATTAACAAAGGAAAAACCCTATTCTAAAGATTAGAGTTGCTTACTAGTGTTTGCAGAAGTTCTTTGCTATTGTTGCATCACTTTGATTCGTTGAGTTGATTCTGCCACTTCTATTCTCTTATCGATGAGCAATCTCGCTGGTTGGATCAGGTAAATTTTGGTTCAACTAATTTCTCATCTTAGTTTACTTTGGGTTTTGATTTATCCTGATTCGATTTGCTTCTGATTTTGTGTTTGTTTAAAGTTCCAATTTTTTTGTTGTTTACTGTTATGCGCTTTCTGATATGTTTGGTTTTCGGGGCTATTGTAATTCAGGTTATTTTAGGTTTTGGGTTATTATTAGTGTTTCAGGTCGTTTCACATTTTCTTAACCTCAGATGATTTGGGTTGTACCCAGTTTAAATTATTTTGGCTTTTAGATTTTTCTCTGTTTTGAATCACTTGCTTAAAGTTGTTTCAACTTTTGAATCGTTGGATCTGAAATTATTTGTTAGTCGCTTGATTTTGGGTTCCTTGTGTTTGAGCTACATTTGAGATTGGCTTCTCAATTTTTGGTTCAACTCAACTTGTGTCTCAAGTAAATAATTAAATAGAACTTTTGCTCACATTAACTCTGGTGTGATTGATCATGTTGCCAATCAACTTTATATTCTTTTGGCCAATTTGCATAACAAATTCACAAGTTTTGAGCTTTTGCAAAATTGGGTCACCTTTTTCAATTTTGCAGATTTGAACCGAATTTTTTTTCCATCGAGCGAAAATACCCTTATTTCTTTTCTTTCTCTCTCTGCTTTTTTTTTTTTTTCCTTAGCCATTTTTTTCTTCCGCCTTCTCCTCTTCCACAGCGCCCTCCCCTTCACCCACCAATCATGGCCCTTCTCAAAATGCCCCTCCCCAAACTCCTCTCTCTCATCCTCCTCCTCTCTCCCTCCTCTCCTCTTCTTCGTCCTCCTCCCCCTCCTATTCCGATCTCACCCCCGACGAGTTTCATGCCGCACGCCTAGGGCTCGTCCCGAGTCTCGCCTCCACAGCGGCGCTGCGCCGGGGATCGCCCTGTGCTCTGGAACCTTACGAGGAGGCGAAGCTGCTTGTGCGCGAGTGCGACCTCGGCGGCGGCGGCAACGGCACGGAGGTACTCGCGGTCAAGGACGGCTTCGTAGAAGACGAAGGCCTCGGCGAGGTAGGAGGAGTCGCTGGTGCAGCGGTACTGGCCGTAGTATAGCTGGGCGATGCAGGACGCGACCTCGCCCACCTCAAGATCGCCGTCCGAATCCTATTTTCCAGCGAGGGAGATGAGAGCGTCCAAAAAATATAATTTTTAAGGTATCAAAAAAGGTGTAATGGTGTAAAAAGAAAGAAGGAAGAGGAAGAGGAGGAGAAGGAAAAATTATAAAATTTTGGACGAAATGGTGCAAAATTGGGCAAAATGGTGCAAAATTGTGCAATTCTCATCAAAATTGGCCCAATTTTTCGCCTAATTTTATACTATTTTGCCCAATTCTGCATCATTTAGGTGAAATTTATATTATTTTTTTCTTCTTCGTCCTCCAATTTATACTATTTTTTTTCTTCCTTTTCTTTCTCCTTTCTCCTCCTCCTTGAAGCCCTACGAAGAAGGTGGGATGCGGGCCCTTAGCAGCAACGGCAGCGAAGCATGGCGCGGCGGAGCGGAGAAGGTAGGATGCGGTAGCAGCAACGACGCGGGTGGCGGCCGCGGCATCGTGGGATGCGGGCCCCTAGCGGCGGCGGTAGCGGAGTGCGGCGTTGCGGAACGGAGAAGGTGGGATGTGGCAGCGGCAACGGTGCGGGTGGTGGCAGCGACGCGGGTGGAGGATCGGGAGGAGATCCGGGTGCGGTGGGGTCGGACGGAGAGGAGGAAGGAGGCGGGGCTGATAGTAAAGGTAGGCGAACGCGAGCGCGGCGGCGGCAAGGGCGAGGGCGAGGGCGAGGGCGAGGGCGAGCGCGAGCGCGGCGGCGGCGAGGGCGAGGGTGAGTGCGAGCGCGGCGGCGGGGGTGCAGCAGAGGGCGTAGCTGCGGGTGACGAAAGAAAAAAAAATAGCGAAGGAAAAAAAAAAGAAGAGAGAGATGTGGCCTAGTTTTGCAAAAGCTCAAAATTTATGAATTTGTATGCAAATTGGCCAAGATTTAACTGCTAAAAATTTAAAATTTAAATTTAATTACTCCATATTTTTAACTAATTTGTTTTTATAAAACTCGTTTCTAATTTTACTGGGATTCATATCTCTGTATTATGAATTTAAATTATAACAAATATCTTAAGTTTTGTATATATATATATATATATATATNCATTATAATTTAATTTAATTTATTAAAATATTTATGTATGAGTAATATGAAAATGATACAATGGTATTGTAATTAATAATTAAGATATTATATTATTTTTATATTAATAATATATCAATATTTAATCAATTAAATTAAATTATATAATTTTATTATAATAATTTTAAAAACAAATCAGAAAAAATAATTTGAGGATCAAAAATATCACCTGTCTCATCATTTGAGGAGCAATCGTGCAATTTTTACTTGTTTTTTTTTAAAAAAAAAATCTATCATGGACCAACTAGCCAAAGTACCAATTTTCAAAAGAAAATCATTAAAAAAATTAAAAAAGAACTTTTCGTAGTATAGTAGGCTGTAGGCTATCATTGATGGGGCGATGTAACAGGTGTAACAGTTGTGCAATCGACAAAGCAACTCTTTGTTCTTAAATTTATATTATTATTAAATCTCTACACGCTTCCGCAAGCACTGCCATTTAAAAATGGGTTTTTTTTTTTTTTTTTTTTAGCAAAGCTGTATCTCTTACATTTTTTTTAACCTAAACATCATTATTTCTTACTTATCATATTATTTTTTTTTACCAAAATTTATTTATGTCTTTATAAAAATTTATTTTATTTTTTTAGATATTCTTGTAAAGGCGTTATTGTGGACAATACCTCTGCAAATTTTATGTGTGTGTTTGTCTTCAAAATTCATGCTTATACGTATATGTATGTATGTGCTGAGCGATACTATCCATATACCCTAGTTTTCTGGTCTTCGTATCGTTGCATAATGTTTTGTTTCTCTTGTTACTTTTTTAACAAAAACTCTTTCGGAGATTTTATCAAACTTTGGACTGTAAGGCTTCGTTTGGCTCGTGGTTAAGTAAGAATTAGTTATTTCAGGAATAGGATTAAGTTCAGAATTAAGATGGGATTAGAGTAAATTTGTGTGCGTGAGTGTATTTGTTTCACCATACAAATTTAATTTTTTGAGTCTCAGATACCAACCATCAAACCCTTTTGCCACTTGCGCTAGGGACGGTCGGTTCACTATACAAATCTATTATTAAGATCTTGTTTAATATCATTGTAAATTTTTTATTTCTAATAAAATTTTCTTTTAAAAGTGTCTAGAATTAGATGTTGGATTTTTTTTTTTTTTTTTTTTTTTTGCTTCTTAAAATTGTCGTCTATTATTCAACCAAGGCATACTACAAGCTAAATCAATTACATCAATCGAGAAAAAGTTGCAGGAATTTTGCATCTAACTAAGCAAAGAATCTTTTAGATGCGTCGAAACATAAACTTTATACATATAATTTATTTTCAGAATTCAAATATTTATATGTTATTTAGTATTTATATTTATAATGAAGCATAAACTACTTTTTCTCTCTCTCTCTCTCTCTCTCTCTTTACGGGTCAAAATGCTATTAACGTGTCACCCTCGAGGAGCCGCAATGAGGCAATGAAAAAAATCTTTTGGGCCCAAATAATTGAACAGGCCACCGATATTGACCAAAACGCCCCTAACCATTTTCCCCATTTTCCTAAAATGACCCTTGCTTGATCTCCCCCAGATTCTGTCGCCCACCACCTCACAAGGCAACGAGTAACTATTTCTCCGCACCCGGTGCACCGCGTCAACCGTACACCACACTATTAGCCCACTTTTACTATGGACGCATCTCCCACCCCACTAAATCAAATATTAAAAGAGTTGGCACAAAAATATATGAAGATATGCTTTTACTATACATCATGAATATAAAGAGACTTTTCTGATTCTAGTCGCAAGTGAAAATATTTTTTAAGTGAAAAAAGTAGTACTTGAGAGATTTACATAAGGAATAAAATAAGTGGAGGACAAAAAAATCGGGATCTAGACTCTACAAATCACAAAGTTGCTAAATAGTGTGAATATAGATTAATTTCATGCAGATTTTTATAAATATAGTGAATTATAAATATATTTCTATAAAATTTAATTTTTATATATTATTTCTATAAAAATCCAGATGTTTTCAAATATCTTTCTGCGGTTAGAATCAGTTAAAAAATTTTAGTTAACTATAGAATTAAACACTTAATCCTAATTAGTTAATGAGGTGAATTGACTCTTTTTTTACTCCTCTTTAATTAACAGTTGAAATTTTTAGAGGAATATAATTATGATGGCAAAAAGGTCATTTCACTCATAAAATAAATAGTACTTTAACAGTAACAAATGAGAGAGATATATTTAAAAATATTAGAATTTTTTTAGAGAAAATATTTGAAAGTTAAACTTTGCAGAAATAAATAAATTTATAATTTACTATATTTGCAAGGACTTATATGAAATTAATCTGAAAATTTTGTTTGGGGCCGATCATCAACAAGAACCGGGTGCAGGGAAAATTCCCCGCGAACACCGGCACGTGCGAGGGTGGCGTCGCCGCGCATATTGCGTCACGACACGTGTCCGGATCCGCGTCCTTATCCTCATGGTCGGCGTCAGCACCGATGACGTGTCCGGGACGGTGGATCTCCTTCCGCTTCGCAAGATGTCGACAGCCGAAATTTCTATTCCTGCACCGGGTGTACACTAACACTACAAACACCGCAATTTATATCTGATATCTAATAATTAATATTTAAAATTAAATTTTAATACGACAAGAATTATATACACAATCTAATAATAATGCATATATAAAAAAATATCATCAAATAATTCTAAAAATCAATGGTGAAAAAAAAAAAAAATCCTTATTGTGATATAGTAGGCCTTTTTAATTTCACGCTCTTGTTGTAGAGGAGTTTTAGAGTGCGGTGCACGGGCTTGTACTTTTACACCCGGTGCAGAAAAATAGTTCCGGTGACAGGACCGATGCTGACGTCATCCAGGAGCTTTTGGTGCAACACGTAACCTCACGACCTCGCAAGTTGGCAACTTGGATGAGGTGTCGCCGGCCCCACCGCTTGCATACATACACGTGTCCCCAGGTCTCTGTCTGCACACGTGGCGCGAGATGCGGCGCCCTTGCGTACCCCAAGACGGACAGGCCGGTTCCCTGGAACCAGTCCACCATGGACCGGCCTTTTTAAAAAAAAAAAATTGCACAACCAAATTGTTTTGAACTCCTAATTAACGTGATCTGCAACACTCACAGTGGCTGTATATTTGCGAGTCATAATTTTGGACATAGTGCAGTAACACAACTCAAAAATCGTCATATGCAATGCGGAGTTAAGTAGGAAATTTAATAAAATACAAAACCGTTTAATTTAAAATTATATAACACGGTTCAATATAATACAGATGAAAGATAATACAGTATTTTAAACATTTAAAATCCTATTCAAAATATTTAAATAATTTCTAACTAAAATAGCTGATGTGATTATCCAATGCTAAAACTGCTCGCTAATTCGAATGGCCACATCAATAATTTAATACTTAATTCAATATTTAATATAAAGCGAAGGCCAATCCATTCAACATAGTTGTCTTGTAAACGCTATTATGTTTAATATCATAAGTTCACAGAGCTAGTAAATTTTGAATATATGTATATTAGAATTTGAAGATTAGTGATTTTAATTAGATTTTAAAGAATTTTCATAAATTTGAAGTAGTTTTGGGCTCACGGTGGACCATGTCCAGCTAAGAGATCCGAAAAAAAGACGAAAAAAAGGAAGGGACTGTGCAGGGGGCTGTGGGTGGGTGGTGACGTGGCCCGTGGTGGGCCCACGACCCTATCGCGACCCTCTATATCCTCGCCGATCACTACGGGCTCCATCCTCGGCGGCCCTTTTAATTCCTCGGCGACGCGATCCGCAAATCCTCGCCTTTGACCTCGGTCAAACTCCGGCGCATCACACCGAAACCACCATGCGCATTAAATCACGTCCGTCCGTTTGAGCGGATAGTGTGATCGTCGCGCGTGACGTGGCTCGCGCGGGTAAGCGAGGGGAGAGCAAGTGGAGGCCCGAGGGCCCACAGCGCGACACGTGTAGCTTTTCGAGGACCCTTTCGGAAGCGGACACGTTTCCCCACGAAAACCTTCGCCGCTCCTCCGAGTGGAACGGCGCGCTCGGTGAAGTGGCCACCCAGTTTCGCCACGTGTCCCTCAATCCCAACACGTGGCGACGAGAAGGGATATTTTTTAGGAAAAAATAATAATTAAAATTAAAATAATTAATAATGATAATAATAAAATTTCTTTGTACTAGAGAAGAGAAGAGCTCCGTCTCTCTCTCTCTCCGTCCCCACGCCGCTCCAATTTTTTTTTCATAAAAAAAAAGTTCCTAAAAATCTCCAAAAATGGCTTCGGCTATTCGATCTCTCCTTCGGATTGATCCGAGAAGCGCTTTTCGGATCTCGGAGAGCTAAAAATTCCCCATTTTTTTCCACTCCCGAGAAAAAAAAACCATTTTTCCGTTACTCTGTTCATCTCCTCCCCTGTTTTTTTTTTTTTTTTCCCCCAAAATTCTCGTTTTGATGCGGCAAATTCTCATGGGTTTTGATAAAAACTCGATTTTGTGAGCGGTTTTGATCTCATTTTGGCCGATTCCTTTGCGGTTCGATGGAGGAGGATTCGGCAATGGCGGCGGCGGCGGCGGAGGAGGCGAGTCGCCGCCGCCCGAGAGATCTACTCCGGCGATTCGGCAGCGTCAGTAGTTGTTACGAGGAGAGCGCGAACGGCGCGGATTCGGACGAGATCGAGCTCAGCCTCGGCCTCTCCCTCGGCGGCTGCTTCGGCTCCTATTCGAATCCGAATTCGAAGGGGAAGAACAAATTGGTGCGCTCCTCCTCGCTCGCATCGTTCTCGCCCTTCTCCGGCGACACCGACTTCGCCGCCGCCGCCGCCGCCGCGGCGGCGGCGGCGGCGGCGAGCCCGCTGGCGAGGACGTGCTCGCTGCCGACGGAGACGGAGGAGGAGCGGAGGAAGCGGAAGAAGATGGAGAGCCTGAAGAGGCTGGAGGCCAAGAGGAAGAGGCTGGAGCGGCGGAATTCGTTGAAGCCCGCGGCGTCGGGCAGGGAGAGATTCGACGGCTTCCCCCCGATATCGCAGGGCTCGATCGGATCGCAGGGAAGCAGTTCTTTCGCTGCAGCAGTTTTCGAAATCAAGGCGGCGGCGGAAGGTATTCGATCCGATCAATCTACAATCATTCATTAATTTTTTTTGAGCACTCAGTAAAATTCAGTAAGGTGTTTGTTTAGTCACTCTGCAAATTACGCGAGAACATTGAGTAAGTTCGTAATCCGAATTGTTTGTGCCTCTGCAGTAATCGCGGTGCTCAGTGATTTCGCGATCTGTAATGTGGTAAACTGAGTGTCGAAGTAGCTCCATCTATTTCATTGATGCCCCGATAATATTATCTAGTTTCGCCTATTCGGATGATTCTCTAATCGCCTTATTCGAAATTTTAGTATACATTTCTCATTATAGCTTATTCTTTGTTTAGAGATCGCGAGTTACTAATTTTATCTTTGTCTAAAAGCACTACCACTGCGTTCTTCATTTATCGCGTAATAAACAAGTGCTAGTAAACTGCCACCTCTAAAACAGTAGGTTTGTCGGTTTCAGCCTGCGAGTCTGATGGTCGACAATGTGGCTACATGTGGTCTTAATGATTAGAAAAGCTTTTTCAGTAATATTAGCATTGATTGCGAATGAATTGCGCGACGACAAATTGAGATGATTCGGATGCATGCGATGACGACAACTTGGTGCGTGGCACTGGAAAGTCGTGATAGCACTAAGTATGATAGAATATGTTTTGCAAGCAAAGCGAGCGGGAAAAGGTAGCTCATATAGTCGACACCGAAAAGTTTGGAAAGAATTTGTGGTGGTTTACGGGGTTTTGGTACGAATTAGCAGGTAGGTTGTAGGTTAGAAAAGGTTAGTTTAACATGATAAATGGAATTATTTTAATTTTCTTTATTTGGTGAAGGCTTTTTTTGGTTGAATTTCTGCGTATTTCATAGTAGATACTTATTTTTATTGTTACACGGCATCATCATCAATCGACAGATTCGGAGAAAATCTCATTAAGAATTCCCTTATGTAAGAATTTGGTAGGATCCTTCATTTCTGATTTAATGAAACTTCTTTAAATAAACAATAGTCTATTCTTGCCTGCCGTTTTATTCTTGATGGAATGATCTTCTCTCTCAAAGTACTACGATGCTGGCGTCTGTCGAGTGTCAACTTACTATATCCGCAAAAAAGTCATAACATCAGTTATTTGGGCTCAAAAACTATGCTCAAGTTAAGCCGAGGACGAGTCCGTCAGCAAGCCAACAAGAACTGAGGTAGAATTCTCATTCTCCGAAACCTCGAATTCGAGAAAAGTCTCCATTACTCGTTTAACATTAGCTTCGAGTCTATTAAGATGAAGAAATTGCTCACAAGCATCATTGTAGTTACTGCCGCTAATGGAATGTGACACTCCCTTGCTGCGGTTTTACTGAAAGAACGAATGTGAAACGCCTCTTGCTTCATTTTTAGTTCATTCTTCATATGTATTTGTCGCTATATTGTCATATTAACTGTTGGTGTTTTGCGTATCTTTTTTCCATTGTTTTGTTGTCTATAAATTCCCCTATTCATGTATCGAATTTCTTCGCTCTTTTCAGGAAATGATAGCCCCTTGAAAGTCCAACCACTGCCCGACAATATCAACCATAGAATAGCAGCAATGCCTCCTACAGCACCGACAAGAGCAGCGACGAATTGCAACATTGGACAACAGAGTCCTGTAAGAACTCTATCAGGCAGAACCAACAGCCTCGGGAAGAACATAATGGAAGACATGCCGTGCGTGTCGACCAAGGGAGACGGCCCCAATGGGAGGAGAATCGAAGGCTTCCTTTTCAAATTCGAGAAGGTCGAAGACGTGAGGATAGTTTGCGTGTGTCACGGCAGCTTCCTCACCCCCGCCGAGTTCGTGAAGCATGCCGGAGGCGGAGACGTCGCGCACCCTCTAAAGCACATTGTGGTCAACCCTTCTCCATCGAGCTTTTCATAATCCTCGATCCGAATCATGCATTGCATTGCGTGGTGATATTAACAGAGCAGCTTTTATTCTTGGCAGAGCAGATACATTAAACTCGGTCATTGTGCACCGACCAGACCTGCAGATACAAGATATCTGCTCTATCGATGGTGAAACATGCTCTCTTATTATCATCGTCCGCGTCAGTCCAAGGTATCTTCTTGAGTAGTTGGGCTTGTTTTCCTCTTTTGCCAGACAATTATGGAAAAGGAGGAAACAAACATGAAGAGCAATGGATAAAGGTTTGTTGCCAGACTTAAGGGATTAATTCTGGATGGTTGTTCCTCTCAGAAATTAAGTGTCCCATTGGTGTTTCTGGTTGGTGGAACATGGCCATCAAGATGATGATATTCTCAATTTTATGGTCATATGGTCTTTGCCAAGCTGATGTGGTATTGAACTTTAGATCCATAGGCGGTTAAGAAGTTAAAAGAAATAGAAAGTATGGTTTGTAAAGGTTAAGAGATGCAAAAGAAAGGAAATTTCCTCTTTTCCTATGCTGAACCATATAAGAGCAGTACTAAAGCTGCTTTTTTTTTAATTATTATTTCTCCTTTTTTTTTTTCATGCCTTTTCTTTTCTCATGTGGCTTTCTGTTTTTTCAGGGGAGTATAGATAATCGTCTTTCAATATTGACACTGGATTTATTTGGATTTTGATTGTAAATAATTTGGTTGCAGTTCTCAAATTTTAATACAGAAATTTTTTCCGGGGCATATTTTCTTAAAGATAACATGGGAATCAGTTTATTTAAAAAAACAGCTTAATTTATCATGGTATTAGTCATTTATTATGAACAGCAAATATGTTTATCTCTTGCTAATTTCCAAACAGAGGGAATCTCTCGCTATATGATGATCAAAGTGCTATTATCAGAGTCCAGTTTTGTTATTAACGAAAATTAGCTGAATTCAATTACTATTACCTTAACATGGCAGGATCTATGAATATCTTTAAAAGGATCCTTTGGCTAGATTTAATGAATCAATTGTGCAGAGTACAATTGAGTTTTGCTAATAATTCCACCTTTGTTTTTTAAGGTTAATAATATTTATAATATCTCTATCTTTTGGGTTGCAACAAACATGTCACTCCAGGGGAGCTGGATCAAGAGGTTTAGCTGGATATAATTTGAATTAAGAAAAAACTTTAAATATCACTCCGGTAGTTTCACACTTTCTCACTTTAATACTCTGTAGTTTAAAGTGTATAAATTTAGTGCTATGTAGTTTTCTTTTTATTTTTTATTATCGATTTCACTAATTTTTTTCATTAAATTAGTTACAAAGTTAAAACTAAAGGGTACTAAAATGAATATTCGGTAAATCTATGTAGGATATCTGAAATTTTTTTTATATAATTTAACGAGATATTAATGGAGAAGCGAACGAAAAGATAAAATAAAACCACAGGGCGCTAATTTGATACATTTTAAACCACGGGACACTAGAGTGCGAAAGTGAGAAACTACATGGATGTTACCCTTGAATTAATATACAGTGGTGCGAACCAATGATCATTGGGTGATGACGTATGCTTGTTCTCCGAGTCCTTAATAAACATTTTGGTGGTGACTCGTGAAACAAAGGACAAAATTCTTCTTTTTCTTTGAAATTAGGGACAAATAGGTGGTGACAAAATTCATTGAAAAATTAGTAATCAGCTTGTCAACATCATCTTCATATTTCAGGTGGGGGGCAAAATTCTCCAAATTGCTAAGTCCCTGCTTATGTGCCTGGGATTAATATATGTAGACACTTCTAAAGCCTAATAAAGGGTGAAATTTTTTTTATTGCTCCACAAAGCCTAGTTCAGATCTATGCTAGTTAATTCGCGAATTATTCGCGAATTTTTAAAAAAACGAATTAAACGGCCGAATTCATATTTTTCCGAAAAATTCGAAAAAAAACGTGATTTTTTGACTAAAAATACTTGTTCGCGTATTATACGCGCAAGCCGAATTATTCGGCCAAAAAAAGGGGTCGCGCCCGCTCCCCCGCGCATGCGGGCCGGCTGGCCCAAAAGAGTAAAATACAAAAAAAAAAAAAAAAACCCTTTCCAAACACCTCGCCCAAGACAGAAAATAAAAAAAAAACTCTTTCCGAATTTTTTACTTAATTAGCTTAATTTTGTAACTATTTATTCTTATATTTTTAAGAAATATAAATATTTATGCTAATAGTATAAATCTTGAGAGAAAAAAATTTAATTTAATAGCCGAATTTTTTATCCCGAATTTTTATTTGGTGAACGTATAATATCCGTATAAATCACGTATCCGAATAATTGATGAACCATTTTTTAGCCGTATTTTTTAACAAATTTAAAAATTAAAAGACGAATTTTATCCGATTTATATCCGTACCGAATTTTTGTCGAATCAGAATTACCTAACTATGGTTCAGATAGGTCTCTAGAGATAATAAAGAAAAAGAGAAATATTATGTGTACACCTTATGAATAGGATGTAAATTTCACACTCACGTTTTTAAGAATTCTTTTTTTAAAATATTAGTCAAAATAAGAACATGGGTAATCACTGCTTCTATGGATAAAAAATAATAAAAAAAAATCATTCAGACAGTTTCAGCGCATAATAAAGAGTGTGGTGATCATTCTACACTGATGGTAGAAGATATAATAGATAGAGAAGATCAAGAAATAATCATTAATAAAGCAGTTGTGATGTTGAAGTAGATTTGGACAATTATTGCATATCATAACACAGAACAAGTTTTGCTTGTACAAGAAAAATGCTATACAAAATTGAACTAATTTAATAAGATACATGAGGTGCTTCTTAACTGCTAATTTTAGTAGAATATACCTAATTGGAGAAATTGTGGGTTTGAACCTAGTCCACCACACAAGCTGTGGACTGATCATCACATTTTCATCCATGTTTCCCCAACTGATGGGTATAAGTTTGAATAAGCAGTTAAGCAAAAAATACACTCAAACTGAAATGAAATTGAAGACACTACTACATACCATCTTTGTTTCCTTCACCAAACCGAGAAAATGAGCTTGTAACATCACTCCAAATATTAACAAAAATTACCAGGAAAGAGAAAATTTCAACTTCACTAGAGTTCCTTCTAGCCTCCGCCGGTAGATGCCGACTCAGGAGTAGAATGTTCCAAAATTTAAGAATAAGTTAATTTATGATGGATGTTTAAGTGCAACAGAAAATGCAGCAGCACCTTACCTCTGAACTTGAACACTCCAAAAGAACTCCCACGGATCCAAAAGCAAAGATATTTCAGGATACAACATGAAAAGTCAAGTACAAGGATCAATTTTGAAATCAATCTAGTAATTTACATTTGCATTTCTGTTTTCTTTCCCTTTGCAGTTACATTGAACACCCAGGAATGGAAGACGGAAAAAAAAAAGATCTATTATACAAAGTTGACATCTAAAGCACAAAGGCGAAGTCTATAAATTTGAAAATTGTACCATAGACCATAAGTTACAGCTAAATGTACCTTCCTAACTGTGAATTTTGTTAATCATGCATTCATTATTGGCACAAAGACTACAAGTTACAACTTACTGTACCTCTCTAAGTAGTGAATCTGTTAATAGCAAAGCATTAATTTGCTGCTAGCAGGTAGGAGGTTGAAGTTGCTTTAGCCGCTGGACAACCTGCTTCATTGTGGGCCGGATAGTAAGCGAGTCAACTGTACACATGACAGCTAAATGCAAGGTCTCCACCAAATCGTCATGAGGCCCCACATCCCACAGACCCTCGATAAAGAACTCACGAGCTCGGCCTTGGCGAAGCAACATGCAAGCCCAAGCAACTATATTGAAACCATTCCCATACGGTGAGAACGATGGGTCCAAGGCTTTCTTGTCTGAGATCAACTCCATTAGTACCACCCCGTAGCTATAGACATCGGCCTTATCAGAAACACGACAAGTCATTGCATACTCAGGAGCAACATATCCAAAGGTTCCAGCCACACCAGTAGTTGCGTGGGTTTCAGAATTACCCAGAAGTCTTGCCAATCCGAAGTCAGAGAGATAAGCATTGAAATCATTGTCCAACAAAATGTTGCTTGGTTTAACATCTCTGTGAAGAATTCGAGGCACACAGCCGTCGTGAAGGTAAGCGAGTGCCCTAGCAATGTCTAATGCGATTTTATGAAGCATCCTCCAGTCTACTGCTCTCTTGTGCCTTTCCTGTATAAATCTCTCAAGATTTCCTCCAGGTAAGTAGTTATATATGAGAAACATCTCCGATTCGCTAAGATGATAACCAATTAGGGTGACAAGATTGGAATGGCGTAATCTTGCTAGGGTTTTGATCTCAGCATGGAACTGTTGAAGCCCTTGGAACCGTCCAACAGACAGTCTCTTTATAGCAACCAAAACACCTGGCGAAATCTCAGCCTTGTAAGTGGCTCCAAATCCTCCACTTCCAATGCAGTTGCTCGCATTGAAACTCCCTGTGGCCCGAACTACATTCTCAAAAGTTATTGGAACCCCTATATCAGTAAATACTGTGACCGCCCTTCTTCGATTAGACTGAACTGTAAATCGAGGTGCACACTTCCTTGTGTATATGAAAAGCAAAATGACGGCGAAGAGGACAGCAACTATTGCAGTCGCTGATGTTACTGAGGCTATCTCAATGGAACTTAACCCACTGTTTGAACTCTTATTCGGAGAGCTTTGAGGCATGGAATCACTGTAGTTTGGTGAATTGCTGCCATAAGACTGACGGTCCGATGGTGGTACAGATAGGGAAAATACATGACAGGACTGCAGTAGAGGGTTTCCAAGAACACTTTCGCATCTTATTGTGCTGGCATTTAAAGGAAGCGGCCCAGATAAATTATTGAATGACACATTAAACATGGTAAGAGATGCCACGTGAGCAAAACCAGAAGGAATCTCTCCAGAAAGGCTGTTGTTGTCGAGAAGAAGTGTGGTGAGATTTTTCAAGTTCACAAGGCCACTAGGGATTTTTCCTGAAAGTAAGTTCGAGGAGAGATCCAAAATTTTCAGCGACTGCAAACTGTCTAAGCCAGCAGGAATGTTACCCTTGAGAAAGTTATTACCCAATAAAAGTTGCTGCAAACGCGCCAAATTCTCAATACTTGAAGGAATCTCACCGCTAAGACTGTTCCTGCTCAAGTCAAGACTGACAAGGTTATCCAATTGCCCAATGCTTTGAGGAATCATCCCAGTAAATCGATTACCAGCAACAGCAAAAACCAAAAGAGATTTGCACATGGCACCGATTTCTACCGGAATTTCATCAGAAATCAGGTTGTTGCTGAGATCAATGATGAAACCATTTAAGAAATTGCACATACTTAAAAGAGTATTGTTCAATGGACCAACAAGATTATTTCCATCAGCCAAAAAAGCATAAGCAGTTTGATTTCCAATTTTCTCAGCAGCCAGCGGTAAAGACGGCAGAGCTCCAGTAAAATTATTCTGGCCAAAGTTATGAAAAACCATAATATCATCACCGGCATACGATGATATTTCTGCACGAATTTTGCACACAAGGAAGGAAGAGTATGTGGAGGCAAGGTCATCGAATGGGAGCTTAGAGGAAGGGCAAGCCGTAGGGCTAAACCTCGGGATGGAGCCAGATAGATGATTTCCACTAACATCGAAAAAATCCATACAAGGAATAGGAAGCTCCTCGCTGATAGATCCGGTCAGTTTGTTCGAGCTCAAGTTCAAATATTTAAGATTCTTGCATTTCCCTAGGGCTTTTGGAATCCCTTCGGTAAAATGATTCTCGCCCAAGTTAACCATTTCCAAGCTCTTGCAAGCACCCCAATTGCTCGGAATTTTTCCCTCCAGGTTTGCCCTAGGGGCCCAGAGGACCCTAAGTTTCGGCAGAGCTGTAATCCCTGCGATCCCACCTTGGTAATAGTTAAAATCATCAACGTCCACATTGGTTGAACTATTGGAAATTGCAGGTGAATTGTAAGGGTTCGAAAGAACGAGAACCGACAACTCCTTGCACCCTCCGAGCTCGGGAGGTACAGGGCCACTTAGGCTGTTCCTTGAAACATCAAAAATTTGAAGCTTTTCCAGCTGTCCTAGACTGGAAGGGAGAACATCGTCCAATAGGTTGGAGAAGAGCAGTAGCGATCGAAGATTAGTGCAATTTCCCAAGCTAAGAGGAATGCTACCAACGAGAAGGTTCCCGGATAGGTCCAAGTACTCAAGTGTTGCGCAATTGGCTCCGAGATCGTCAGGGATCGACCCGCTGAGCCGATTGAAAGAGAGATAGAGCTGCTTAAGCATAGGGAGGGTGCCGAGAAACGCCGGGATGGAGCCGTTGAGCTGGTTGAAGGAGAGGTCTAGGGTTTCTAAACCTAGGGTTTTCGAGAGCGAGGCGGGGATCTCACCTTGGATAAGGTTGGAAGCCAAATTGAGGACCCGCAGGCGGCGGGGAAAGACGGAGGGAAGGGAGCCGGAGAGCCCGCCGTTCCCTTCAAGATCGAGCACTTCGAGGTTCTCCAGAGCCCAGATCTCGGCGGGGACCTCGCCGGAGAAGGCGTGGAAGGGGAGAGCGAGGACGCGAAGCTGCGGCAGCGATCCGAGGGCGGGGCTCAGCTTCCCGGCGAGTCTCCGGCCGGAATCGGGGCGGCTCCGGCGAGAGGGGAAGGGTCCGGGGCATGAGGCGAAGGAGCCGCCGCCCTCGGCGGAGATGCTGAGGGACACAACCCGGGAGCCGGCGTCGCACGCGACCCCAGGCCATGAGCAGTGGTCTCCGCCGCCTCCTCCGGCGGACCAGAGGCCGAGGAGTCCATCGGGGTCGGAGGAGACGGAGGCCTTGAACTGGAGTAGGGCAGATCGCTCGGCGGCGCGGGGGTCGTCGAGGGCCCGAGCAGGAGGAGGACGACGAGGAGAGGCGCAGCTAGGGTTCCGGCGAGGATCGCCCGGCAGCGGGTCATCGCCGGCGGGGCTCGCATTCGGGATGCAACCCTAACCCTAAATCGAAAACCCTAGTCCGATATATATATATATATATATAGATATCACTCTTTCTCTTTCTCTCTCTCTCTAGGGGGAGGAGAGAGGAGGAGGAGGAGAAGGGCAAGGGCGTAAATAGAGGAGGTATTGGGGGGGGTTTCGCGGGGAAGCGCGTTTTCGTCTTCGTCTTCGTCTTCGTCGTCCGCTGCGGTGAAGGGTGAAGCTCTGGTTTGGTATTTCTCTGCTTTCTTCACCCCTCCTCCTCCCTCCTTCCACTGCTGCTGCTTTTTTACTGTCCTTGTCCTTCCACTCGCCCACGCAAAATATCGACCAGCTTTTGTGACTCCGTCAATCTAGACTACTTGGTTGGTACCTGTATATGCGATTAAATTACAAAAAAATATATATATAAATATTTATTTTTTTATTTTTTAAAAATTTATATTTTATTTTTTTAATATCTTAAGTTGTTATATTTAGCCACTTTTGTTAGAATTCTATTACTATTTTATCTATTTTTTTATAATTTATATTGAAATTATTTTTCAAAATCACGGAATAGAAGAAATAAGAACAATTTGGTTATTTTTCTCCTTTCATTAATGTCGTACACTCTTGAAATAATTTTAAAATTTGAAGAGAAAAAAATATAGATTTTTAAAAGTCACGGAGCGAAAGTGAAAAAATAGATATGTAAATTTTTTTTTGTAATTTAGTCTATATATTTATATATAATTAAGTTTTTTCAAAAAAAATAAAAAAATATTTAAATCTAAGATTTAGAATATGAGAGAGTTCAAATGTATATATATATATATATATAGAGTCCGGCTACTATATTATTATGAGTACGATCGCCTTCGTACTCATAAGTTGTTTTCAATGATAGAGCTTCCGAATCGACGATCCATACCGTTAAACGTTATCTAGAGCATTTGAAACATCTAGAAATCAAATTTCATAATTTTTCGATATCATTTACCTTATGATCAAAAGCTCACAAAATTGACAATTTTTAACGGCCGGTATGGAATACTTATTAGTTTAACGGTGCAAAAGAATCCGAATAGGTTGAATCTTTGATAGAAAATTCTATTCACTACCTAGATAAAGATCAATAACTCCGATTTTAAATTGAAAGATCCGATCATCCATTTTTAAGACATCGTTCGATTTTGACTGTTCATTTTATGCCCGCTTGATGGACTTTATTATGATTCCGAAAAATTGCAAAATTTATTTTCTAGAAGTTTTAAATACTCTAGATTATATTTAACGGGATGGATCGTCGATTCAGAATCTCCATCATCGAAAACAACTTATGAGTACGAAGGGCTCAATACTCATAATAGTATAGTAGCCCTACTCTATATATATATATATATATAGTAGGGCTGCTGTGCTGCTCTCAGGAGCACGGAGGCCTCCGTGCTCCTGAGCCGTTTTCGATGATGGAGTCTCCGAATCGACGATCGGCTCCGTTAAATTTGATCTAGCTTATTTGAAGTTTCTAGAAAAAAAATTTTGCGATTTTTCGATATCATTTACCTAGCAATCGAAAGGATACAAAATCAATAATTTTTAACGGTTGAAAATAAAAATTCTATAAAAAGTGGTGATATAGCACTAAAATTTTCGATCAGAGATATTGATCTTGTTGTAGATAGTATAAAGAATTTTGTATCAAAATTTCATCTGATTTGAATACTTCTACACCGTTAAATTTGAAAACGGCAGATATCAACCATTAAAAATTATGAAATTTGAATCCTTTCGATCACTAGGTAAATGATATCAAAAAATTGCAAAAATTATTTTCTAGAAACTTCAAATGCGCTAGATCAAATCTAACGAAGCCGATCGTCGATTCGAAAATTCCATAATCGAAAATGGCTCAGGAGCGCGGAGGCCTCCGTGCTCCTGAGAGCACAGCAGCCCTGCTCTATATATATATATATATATATATATATATATATATATATATATATATATTGGGTTGAGTGGGTGGTTGATTAAATAGTATAATCGAACAGATGAAAATGATAAAAGAGGTAAATCTAACAGCAGAAAATTTGATAATACCAAATGCTTCGTGCTATCGATAGTATCCCAGCCGGACTATATATATATATATATATATATATATATATATATATATAGAGTAGGGCTAGAATACTTGTAAAAGTATCATGGGGGTGATACTTGTGTGTTTTTAGCCCTTGGATGGAGAGATGTGAGGTTGAGATGATGGTGGTAGGTGGTGGTAGGTGGTGGTAGGTGGAATAGTGTTTAATCCAAGGACTATTAATAATCAAAAAGTAGATCCAATGGCTTAAAACCTAATAGCACCATGATAGTGATACTTGTAAAAGTATCATAGCTCAACTATATATATATATATATATAATTAGGCTGTTATACTATCTATAGTACCGGAGCTTCGGTACTATCGTCTTGTTTTCGATCGTAGAGTGCTCAAATTAACGATCCACAACGTTAAATATGATCTAGGATATATGAAATTCTTAGAAATAAAATTTTAGTTTTTTTCGATATCGTTTACTTAGTAAATAAATTATGTCAAAATGGACGGTGAAAATTTAATAATCTTTAAAATTTAAGTATAGGACTTTTAAATTCAAGATAAAAAATGTTAACCTTAATCTAGATAGTTTAAAGTATTTTCTATCAAAATTTGAAAAAATTTAGATTCTTCTACACCGTTAAACTCCAAACTTGCTATAATAGCCATTGAAAATTGACAATTTTGAAATAGTTTGATCATAAATTAAACTATGTCGAAAAAATATAAAATTTTATTTCTAAAAACTTTAAATATCCTAAATCAGTTTTAACGGTATGAACATTTGATTTGAAGACCCTAAGATCGAAAACGAGACTATAATACCGGAACCTCGGTACTATAGATAGTAATGAAAACTATCTCTCTCTCTCTTGCGCGCGCGCTCGCTCTCTCTCTCTCTCTCTCTCTCTCTCTCTCTCTCTCTCTCTCTCTCTCTCTCTATATATATATATATATGCATTTTTATTTTGTGGTTCTAAAAGGGAGTCAAAAAGGGCGTGGCCGGGTCACGCACACTGCTTTGGCTTGTGCTCCTCGCATTTCGAAATTCCGAAAAGGCCCCTCAAGCTTCGGCGACGAGCGTCCGTACGCGCCCATCGCCCTCCTAGGCTTGGTGGGCCCCGCACGTGTGGCGGAGCCCACGGCCGCGTGAGGTGGTGGGCCTTTGGGTGCTTTGTGGGCGATGTGTGCGTGAATTAGGATCACTTTTTTTTTTCCCCCTCCTTTTTTTATTTTTAACGGACAATAATAAAGCATTTTGAATGTATACTATTTGATTTTTTAAAAAAAAACTTAATTTTTTAAATTTATTTGATTTCAGTCAGTCAACAATATTTAAACTTTAACATTTTAGCTAATTTTTTTACTTTATTTATAACTGCGAGAATTACTGTAAAAATATACAATCCATTCAAAATTTAAAATCAAAGTATCATAAATTGACTCAAAATAAAATAAATTGATTAAAATTTAAAAAAATTATATAGTTAATTTAAAATGATTCTAATTAGGTGGGGACCACAACGATTCAACGGGGCTTCGCGCGGTCAACGGGCCGGATTTGGGGGCCCGGCAAGTGGGATTCCGCGTGGCAATGAAAGGAAAAAATATTATATATGTTATATAAAATCACCCCCTTTTCAAATAAATAAAGATGATTTTCTCTAAAAAAAAAAAAACACCTACTTTCATATTTTTGAAGGTTCAAAAAAAATCTATAAGTGTTTCCTATTCATTCCTCTCCTTTAATATAATAAAAGTGATTATAAATATATAAAAGCAGCTGTAGTTTCAAATCTCTATGACCCAAAGTAGGCCCAGCAAATGTGAGAACACATCCACGCAGAGTCTAACCAGGTGTGAACATATTTTATTTTTTGAAAAAAATATATAGTACGTCAACTGCTTCATTTATTATTAATGTAAAATAAAGTTAGTAATTATTTGAACAGCAAATACGGCCAAAAGGCAAAATTGAAGAAGAAAATAGAGTCAGAGTGTTCACATCCTTCACATACTATTCACTTTGTTCATTAAAAAGCAAAAAATGAAGAATAATAAAACTTTGAACTAACGATTTCAAGTATCAATCATCGAGCATTTTGTCACTTGCACTAGAAACAATCAGTGGGGTTTGAAAATTGTTATAGCCAAATAATAATGAAGAGATGCATTTCAAAGTTGATAGCAACTATAGCCGCATTTTAAATAGGTAAAAGAGAAGGACAAAATACCAATATTGTATATTTGTATACAAGTACACAACCAAAACTGGGCTCAGTTGCTTTCCAAAACCAACTTGGGCAATGACTTCTTATAGGTGAGATTACGCTACAAAAGTTGAATCGGATGGAGATACGACACAATCTTAAATATGTGTGAAATACGAGATGCTGAGTCTTAAATTTTTTTTCTAAGTTTGGGGTCCAAAATGGTCGAAAATACGCAAAATTTTGACTGGCTTTTGGAATAAAAATTATTTGCAACCAGTAGTAGTTTAGGTCTTTGTCAAACCAAAGATTATGATAAATATGCTAGATGTGTCTCGAAATTTGGTTATCGACTCTAACTTTAGACCTCTGATTTATTGATAGTTTTGCAATATGACAAATTTAGAAAAAAATTGTTAAAAAAAATTAAACATATGTGATGAGAATTTGGGGACAGGAGCTCCTCCGATACGTATCCAAAACCCATTAAAAAATGTCTTTTTTTTTTTTGCCCTAGAGGCAATACACTGTTGATTATACTTCCACAAAAATTTTGTACTTTTTTTCATAATAAAATTCTGTCCTTTTTCGACCGTATTTTTTTTTTCTGAAAAGGATTTTTCATGTACATAGTTATGTTCATTTTACATTACTGTTTTTTATAGTTTATTCACTTTGCGATGGTTATTTTTTGTTTCTATTTTCGCACTCATCGAAACAAAATTGCTATAAAAAGAGGTGAAATTTTAGTATGGTTCTTCTATAGACTGAATAAAATTCCTTGGAACAAAAAAAAAAAAAAAAAGGCAAAAAAAAAAAAAAAAAAAAAAAGGCAAAAAAAAAGTAAAAAGGCAAAAAAAAAGGAATACTAAGGCCTCATTTGGTATATTATCATGTTTTCTTTTAAAACAAAACTTTTTTTTTTGAGAGATTAAGTACGCTACCCGCTTCGTTTATTTTATTTAGAAATAAACTTAGCTAGAAATGTGAATCAACTAAGATTCGTACTTGGATCTCGGATACCAACCACCAAGTCCTTTGCCACTTGCTCTAGAAACAGTCGATCTTTTAAAACAAAACTTATGCCATAGAATGTGTAAAAGGACAACAAAACGAGTGCAATTTATGCATTTCAAACTATTCGCTTAGCAACAAAAAAACAAAAACCCAAAGCCTCATTTGTCATTCGAATTGGCCAAAGGATCCTTTCTTTTCTTTTCTTTTCTTTTTTTAAATTTCATTTTAACAACTCTAATTACGTGTTACTTGATTAACCACTTTTAGGATCTTTGTTGTAGTTTCAATTTCCTTACCCTTGAAGAGCATGTAAAAGCACAAATTATATAGTACTAGATGTCCTAGCAAATCTGTTAACCAAATCCCTCAATCAGGTACAAAAGCACTAGAATTTCTAGTCAACCATTTCCCACAAAGAACCAAATTCAAAGCCTAACCTTTTCTTGACGTTTCCTTCTTATGCTAGCAAATTTCTGAGCAAAAACAGCCACATTAGAATAAGAAATGTAAAAAGCTTATAATGATCTAACCACTTCAGATCCTTATCTTCCAGATTCTTGTAGGCAATAAAAGTACCCCTTTTTTGTTGGGGGTAATGAAATGGACATAAACCCCCTCAATTTTAGCACTTCTGAAAATATACCTTTGAACTTTCAATCTTAACAATTTTATTTTTTTAACTTTATCAAATATTCAACAAGTCTCTATCCACAAATGAACTTGCTAATTCCACAACTATTTTAATCAACTATCATGTACCCAATCCTGTAAAACTTTAGAATAAAAATCTATTTTCGCTTTAAATTTTAGTAAGATTGGATGCCCTGTACATAATCCTACAAAATTTCAAAATATAAAATAGTCCTTTTTTCTCTTTAAATTTTGATAATTAAGCTTAACAAGTACATAATAGGTTAAGCCAAACTTTAGTTTTTTTCCTTTTTCTTTTTTTTTTTTACATGTTAGAACACAAAAAATAAATTTATTTATATTTTAAGCTTAATAAAATTATGTGTAATACATACTACCAAAATAATTGTATAAATAATAACTTTAATTGAGGAAAAGCATCTATGGAAACAAGCTAAAGTTCAGAGGGCCACCTAAAAAATGCAAGACAATGACACTTCCTCTAGGGCCATAATGTACATGAAGATAAGTTTGCACTAAGGGCAAAAGTGCATAAATGCACAAATAAAAGCAGTACATAATCTCTTTTCAGGTACAAAGTTGGGCTTTAGGATTAGCTATCACAGAAATATGCAAAAGGATCTAACAGCAAGAGGATCTAAGGTAATATTTTACATGAACAGTTAAGAGCTATTTAGACTTGAGCCTGAGCTTTATAGTAAAAAATTACCTTCCAGAGCTCAGTTTTTCGCATATGGACGGTTAAACATAACTTCAATGTTAAGAGATGGACATTTTTGCAATCTCCTCCAGTAAATATCTTGATTCAGCAGAACAGTCCAGTGGCGCTTGGGCCCTCACAGTTATCCTTTGGCGCTTCTCATTCATGTACTCAGTCTGCGACACGCTGACCCGAAACAGATGAGGAACCCATGTTGCTTCTTTCAATTTGAGCTGATACTTCTCATCTCCCTCCTGATACAAGTGAAAACACCATTTAGTCTACAAATAAACCTTTTCTTGTTGTAAAAATATAATACGTATCTTGTAACAGGCGATCAGAAGAAAATGGATCAGATTTGGGGTAACCGGATAAAGATATAGGGTACTGTATCCACATTTGCTTAGCTTCATCAAAAATATAAGTAGAAAGAGTATTAGCTTGCCAACCGAATGTACTGTACTGATAGGTTTTAGATGTGGTAACATTCATTTGTTTCTGAGTGATGTCAAACTTGCCATTCCTTCATATTAAACAAATGTGGTTTCTAAACTGGTAACATGCAGACAATTAAATTCAGCAAATAAAAGTAGATAGGATTTGTTGTTTCATTTCCAAAATCTTCACATCAGCGGCACATGTTTTAATTTATCTTTTAAAAGAAGAAGCAGATTTTGTGATCATTATCAACTGGATTCAATATTTTGAGTATCAAAATCCATGCGATTTGTAACTCGGATAATACCAGTACCAAGCATACAATAATCTACCTCAGTCTTTATCCTGTCAAGCTCATCAGCAGTGCAACCAATAATCTTTTCAGCTTGTTCGTTGAAAACTGAGAGCCAAGCTTCACCAGTAGGGTCTGAAACCTTGATGACCATTATATACCTGCAAGTATTATAGCAAAATTTAGGACAAATATAGTAAGAATAAATCCTCTGTCAGTAGGACAGTTTAATAAATTTTATCAAATCTTTGACCTTAATGAACATTGATCATCATTCTTTTGGCAACCTTCGCACCAGTATCCACCACCAACAGCTTCAGTCACTTTCTTATTGCACGTTGTGCAAGCTCGATACCACATTGTTTGATCCGCCTTGATGAGGCTGATGTAAACACTTATGCTGAAGAAGACAGGCTGTCCATGTAAACCAACTTAGAATTATATAAAATCACTAAGTAAAAGAATTAAAACAAGTGGTTAACTATTTAAATTTTAAACTGTTGGTATTGCTAATGAGTAGAACAGTACCTTATCCTGACCCAATGAAGGGTCATTGGTAATTTGAGAAAGGAATACTCTATCAGAATACATGGACCTTAAGCCAGTCCTAGAAGAAGAGACAATATCTGAACCAACAGAAGCCATTGAAGCACCCTTCCCTTCAGAATCATACCTAGCAGTTGAAATAGCAAAAACAATGTAAGAACTAGGTAATATTTTTGGTTTAGAAGAGAATTACACCTAGCCTTTGGATTCAGAAATTTACCAAGATTTAAGCTTCTTTGCTTCAGGTAAATCTGGATTTATCAGTACAGTGCTTTTGGTTAAAGTTGAAAGGGAAACCCCTAAAATCAAGTATAATGATTAGTAACTAATAATATCAATACATTCAATGGAAAATGAAAAGTAATAAATTAAATATATCACTTTATCGGTTTAGTATACCTTGAAAATCCCCTACTTTTAGGCTTTTGATGGCTACTATAGGAGCTGTATCTACCATGTCCAACAACTCCTGGCCAATATTTGTTGCTAGATCATTCCAGAGAGAAACTGTTACAGTTTTGTTCCTGCAAAAAATCAATCCATATTTTGTCATAAAAGTGTTGAAAAATGAGTTGATTAGGAACTCAACCGAGTCACAAAAGCGCAACCACTTACGAATCATCTGCAATAGTAATATCACGCTTTGGGATGGTTTCATTATTGCTCTTCCGCCGAATACTTAAAGTTGGAGAAACATTCTGAACAACACCAATCACATCTGCATAAAAAAAAAGGGGTTTATCACATCTATTATCAAACTTCGTGAAGTCATATATGAAATATAACAAGTATATATTTAAAGAAAAATGCACCATGAGCATATCAGCATTACCTACAAGCTCCCTGCCATTAACATATGATCCGAGCTGATCAATTTTCACAAAATTAAATTTCGTTTCTGGAATGGACACTTCGCCTTCTGCCTCTTCAACTATAGCATTTTCATTTAATGTCATCTCGTAATCATTCTGGACTGTTTTGAACTGTTTATTTGCAATTCTGAGGGATCCTTTTGAGATGTAATAAACCTTCCCTAATTCAAATTTAGGGTAAAACTTCTTTGCAGCTTCATTAAACATGGTGGCTTGTATTTGGGTACCCTAGACACAAATTGCAAAAACAAAACTTTATCACAAATGTATATACTGAGAGAGCACAATTAGTTCAATCAAAACTTCCAAGTAGTAGCACTAAATCATATGATGCAAGCACTTTGAACGCAAGGCACTTACATCTTCATCAGTCAATTCTACATTGAAGACCTGGCCTTCTCCTCTTGCATTCTTGTATGTTCTCAAGTTACCTTTATTTGTTACCCGAACTTTTATGGTCCAATTGCCTTGATAGGGGTTCAAGGAAACAAGAGGATGAATTCTTTTTGTCATGGCCAACCGAGCAGCAGGAGCAGCACTGAATCCAAAAAGACAAAACTCAGTAAAAGAGCTACTAACTGGAAGGAACATTGCATGCTAAAAAAGGTACAATAAACTATTTCCTGAAGAGTTTAAGAGTATGTTTAATATCCAGATAAATTATCCACTGATAACTAATTAGGAGCAACTATCAAAAAAAGCACAAATCATGATTTTTTGGTAAAACATATGTCACCTACAGGTCTATTCAGAGGATATAGTGCCATTTTGGGCATCTAATCATACTACAACATCTGCCAAATTAGAAACAAATGTGTTGAACAAAGTATTCATGCATCCAAGCTGGCGCTTATTGTCTAAAAGGCTAGGGAACACATGTTAGTTCACAAACAGAACATGTTACATTTTTTACAAGTATACAAATATGCACTTGTAACATTGCTTAGCACTAGAAGAAGGTGATTATGAAGAACAATGATGAGATTAGCATAATGAAGATATGGTATAGTAGAAAGGGTTCTTACTTTCCACGCTGCTCATTGACAATCTGTGCTGCAGATTTTGCCACTATTTCCTGCTTAGGCATCAATAAAATTGAAGATTCTTCTTTCTTCACTTCACTTTTGTATTCTTCTTTCTTTACATCACTCTGAGATCGTTCTTCCTTCACTTCACTTTTTATCTCCGTCTCAAGCGAAGGCGACACAACCTCACACTTTGTCACAATTAAAGCCCTGAAGGCATTGGAAACGCAGCTCTTTCTTTAGAACAAGTAGCTCCAATTGATAAAATAACTCAAAAACCTCATATATCAAACTTAAATTGGGAATTTACTTTTCAGGTTGATTTGGGATGGCATTGCAAGTGTAATCAATGATACGAATGAGGCCGAGGTTCTGAAGCTTCCCAGAATTGATCTCAGAAGCAAGGTGGGTAGGAAGCATTGCTTTAATCTTCATCGCTCCATCACTAGCCATGAATCTGCAAATCAAATCAGAAGGAAAACAAAGATCATCAGCTTTTTCTGATTTTTGTAACTGTAAGATGGCGGATTGTTCTCTTTTTTTGTCGAGAAATGTTAGTGGGTTATAAAATAAAAGGATCTGTGAGGAGATGATTATCTATCCAGCAGCTGAATTATTAAGATAATCATAGCCAGGAAGCAACACAGCATCAAATTAGTATCAAAATTAGCGGAAATTTATATCAGCAACTAAAAACCATGACACCAAAAAAAACCAAAAATAAAACTATATCCTTGCTAGTTATCCACAACATGCACCTATTAGCAAGCAACTAAAGACCCGTTTGACATTGAGGCTCGTCTGATGCTAATAAATAAAACAGCATTAAAACAAAAACATATAAAAACATGATTCTGCATTTTCTAATGGGATGGCAGAAACTATAACACTACTGATTCGTTATAATATTTGAAATGCAATATTTACATACAAAAACAGACAAATTATTTTCCATCATATTTTCCCACTACACAAAACACAATTTGCCCACAATCCCAAATAGAGCCTAAGTTGTAAGATCAGCAATTAAATTACTTTTTTTTTTCAACAGAAGAAACTAAATAATTATCTTATAGTTAAAAGCTAAGTTCAAACATCTGTGATGAAAAAGTCAGGAACACTCCACCAAAATGCACATCAGTCACTATATACTGCAATACTAAAAAAGAAATTACCCTAACCGGAGCAATTCTAGCAGCAAAACAAGAGATCCTTAGAATGCAATTAAGATCTGAGGTAGAGAGGGAGCTCACGTGAAACGGGTGGTGCTGCTACCAATGGGCTTGAGATCGACGACCTGGACGACGATCTCCGGGATCTCCAAGGGCGAATCGGGCGTCGGGTTCGCGAGGAGCGCCGCGATGGCTCCCGGGGTCACCGACCTCGCCATTCCCCTCGATCGAAGAGCTCGAGAGAGCGGAGAAAGGAGCGAGAGAGGGGAGAAGAGAGAAATGGAGAGAGACGAGATCTATGGGGATCGATCTAAGTAAGAAGAGGAGGGGGTGGAGAGGGGCAAAAAAGAGCTTTTTTATGGCTTCGAAAATGGGGGTTTGCGCGGGAGCGGGAGGGTTTCGAGCTCATTTTTACCGCTTTGTTTTCGGAAATGCGAAAAGGGGGGATATCAACGGTTCGACTCTTTTTTTTCTTCTTTTTTATAACTCGATTTCGCGCGGGAGTTTTGAGGAGCTTGTGTGGTTTTTGGCGCCAAAATTTGAGTTTTACGGATGCGGAAGGTTGGGTTGAGGATTTGGAAGCCCATTTTGTTGGCCCACTCCAATATCTTGTAATTTCTTATTATGAGGTGTTAACGGGTCGGGCCTGGTGGATCCAACATTGTCGTATATGCGGCCCCATTAGAGTGGGCTAAAGGCTTTGGGCTAAAAATAAATGTTTTGGTGCGCAGTTTTGTGTATAGAGCTACTATGCTATCGAAAGTATAGAAAATTTAATGTATCCGACTTTTTAACCCTTGGTTCAATAATTGTATGGTTGGATGATTGCGGTCCTTCCTATGATTGAATAGTCTCCACAGAGTAATAGTATTAATTCAAATATTATAAATAATCAAAAGATTGATCTAAAAGTCAAAAAGTCGGAAGCGGCAGATTCTCTATATTTCTAATAGTATAATAACTCTACTCGAAAATAATTGGCATATTTTGGGAAAAAGAAACAAAAGATTACTTCACACTGGTTCTTCAACTACTAGATTAGACAATGAACTTCTCAATCTTTTGAAACTTTTTTTTTTTTTGTTTTTATTACTGCCAAATGTCATAGGAAAATTTATTATGTGGAATTTATTATTTGGAATTCATTTATGTTTTTTTTGCTTTTACACATTTGATCACTTTTTATTTTTATATTATTTTTTATGAACAAAAATAGTCCGTTAGCAAGAAAAAAAAAAAATCTATGTAACAGTCATGCATACCTCAAAGGCCCAATAATAATAACAATTTTATATTAAAATTATCTTTAAAAAACTAATTTTTTATACTGTGTGCATTGTGGAGATATTATTAAAAAAATGAATATTATTAACGTGTTCCTCAGGAACACTATACCGCAAGGACCTGCCAAAAAAAAAATCTCCCGAAGTTGCCCCGTCCCGAAAAATCCATTGCCCCCATCCAACGGCCATCATATAAGCAGTCCCCCACGAACGGCCGTGATTTCACGCGGAGTCGTATAAACACCGTCGTTCCTAAAACCCCCTTTCTCACCGAAAACGGTGTAGGGTTTTCGGAAGAGGAAAGCGGTCGAAAGAGGGGGATCGTCTCCTCCACTGCTCAGGTTCTTCTCCAAACCCTAATTCCACCTCCGGTTCTCTCGATCTTGCTACTGGAATCGGTTGATGTAGGTTTTGTGATCGATTTGATTAGTTAGCTGTTGTTCATCGTGAAATGTGTCTGGTTCTTTTTTTTTTGGTTTTTTTTGAGGTGGAGAAGTGTTCTCATCTCCGAATCTCAGCATCTACGTGCTTTGATACTTTTATTCTCATTTGTCCGTTCATATTGTTATTTGATCTGTATAAAATGTTCTGTCGTAACTTTGTTTGTTGTTATGATTACTTTTCCCATTTCCCATTTTAGTTTGAAATCATGCTATTTTAAGCTGATTTTAGAGTTCTGATCCTTATTTATTTAATTTTATCTGGAAACTATTATATAAACCCTGAGGTGTTGGAATTTTTAGCTTGTACATGCAAAAGTCAGTTGATGGTGCTTCATCTTATTTGATTTGTTTAATTTGTCGGGTTCGGTGGGCTGCTTGGGAAATCACAGGAAATCGCATCTAATTTGAAGAAAAGCAATCGTTTTTTACCTCGAGAAGTATTTCTTTGTTCTAACATAGGCAACACGCCGAACTCTTATGGCGGTGTTGTGCATGTTTGATTTAGTTGTGTTTGATTCTCTGTTAACTGTATGGGTAGTCCATTTAATGCTGTAGTTTGATTTTTTTTTAGGAGAAAAACAAATAGGGTTTGTTCCATGGTATTTATGTGCGATGTGCTTAAATTTGAGCTTAAGTCAGAGCGAATCAAATTGCTCGTAATATGGTTAAGATGCAGAGGGCTTCATTTTTCAGCAGGCAAGCAGGTGGTTCAAAGAATATCAAGCAAAGACTACTGAATAACTTGTCAGCACTTATCGTTGTTAGCAAATTTGAACTTTTTCATAAAATTGCTGCGACAGCAGCACACTGGTCATGTTCAAAGTCATAAAGATATTTCTTTGCATGGATCACGATTATTTGTTTGGTTTGTCTACATCTCAGTTCGGGCTTGTCAGATAATTGTAGCTAGTCCCACCCGGAGGGAAGAGCGGATATGTAGAAGAGAGGAGAGATGATGAGAAAGGAGAGTAAGGGATGAAGGAAGAGAATACGGAGAGGGAGAGGAATAATATATATTTTCCTTTTTCTTTCCAAATTTTAGGAAATATTTCAGAGAAGAATGTGGCAAGCGATATATCTATATTCCTCTTGTACACTTATATTTCATGTGATACATGCCTACCGTGATTCCTTTTAATACATATTTTTATTTAACTTATCCTGTATGTCTATTTGTTAGTTATTCTGCATTTACTGTATATTTAAATTTTGATCAACTGCGTGAAATGATACCAGGAGTTTGCTGGTTTGTTGCAGTTTTCAAGATGGCATTTGCCACTAGAGTTCAAAATCTTCTTAAGAAAGCTGTAGCTTCCAATCCATCAGTATACCAAGCAGTACGATGCATGTCATCCTCGAAACTCTTTATTGGAGGTTCAGCTCACTTTCTTATATTTTTCATCACTAGTCATTACTTAATGACTTGACCTTTTTAAACAGATTCTGAATCTTTTCTAAAATATCCTATACAGGGCTGTCATATGGTACAGATGATCAAAGTCTAAAAGAAGCTTTCACACATTATGGTGAAGTTGTTGAAGGTAAGAGATATATTTTTCTCCTCTTTTTCCTTGTTGCTATGTAAATATGCTTTAGCTAAGTTGCTTATCTATTCAGCTAGAGTTATCATTGACCGAGAGTCTGGAAGGTCAAGGGGATTTGGTTTTGTTACTTTCACATCTAGTGAAGAGGCCTCAGCTGCCATTACCGGCATGGATGGGAAGGTACTTGTTTCCATACTTTCCAGCATTAGTTGGTCTTGGGATTAATTTTCAGTGTCACTGCCATTACTGTCACGATGAATTACTCGGTTGCTGCTATTGTCCTTTTTCCTCCTAACTAAATTTGTAAAAGAACAAATTCTCACTATGTATTAATCATCATGATGAATAATAACTAGCTTTCCCTTCACCACTGCACTCCCCTCGATGTGCTCTCCTGCTGCTTGTACTATAACCATTCAGTAGAGCAACTAACTTTAGTGCCTTATTTTTCTCTTTGGATAGAGAGAATGGGGTAGAAGAGAAAAGAAAGTAAAAGAAAAAATGGAAGAGGAGAGAAATAAGTAAATTGTTTGGATTTATAGGAGGGAAGAAGAGAAAATGAACTTTTGATAGTGTTCTTTTCTATCCTCTTTTTTTTTCCACTTCTAAAGAGAGACAAAGGATGAGGTTTCGAGGAAGTATCTTATTTCCCTTTCTTCCGCTTTCTCCTCCTCTCCCTTAAATTTCTATTCCAATGAGAGATTTTTTTTCCCCTATTTTTACTTTTATATGTTCTTCTCTCCTATTCTCCTACCCAAGCAGCGCGTATAAAATAGAAAAACATGTAAATGACAGTTAGCTTGTGTAGTGCTGGCAGATTTGTTTGGTGTGTATTTCTTTGGATATGGTGCTGCAATTTTTGTAGCGATTTAATCTTTTCAATTGTATTAGGATCTTCATGGCCGGATGGTGAGGGTCAATTATGCCAATGACCGTGGTGGTGGATTCCGTAGCGGTTATGGCGGTGGCGGATATGGTGGCGGCGGCGGATATGGCACTGGAGGCGGTTATGGGGGCGGTGGATATGGCGGTGGTGGATATGGCGGTGGCAGTGGTGGTGGCTATGGTGGCGGTGGTAATAGTGGTGGTTATGGTGGGGGTGGTGGGTACAGCAGAGGGGGCTATGGTGGCGGTGCTGGCGGCTACAGTGGCGGTGGCACTGGTGGTAGTTACGGTGGAGATAACTACAACACTGGAGATGTTGAAAGCTATGGTAGCGGCACCAGGGGTTATGGTGGCAACAGTGTTGGTGGTGCTGGTGGGAATTATGGTGTTTCTGGTGGCAGCGAAGCGACCACAGGCTATGGCAGCAGGACTGACCAAGGAGATGACCAGTTTAATGCTCAGGACGACTTCTTGGAGGATGATTTTAAGGACGACGANGGTGAGAATGGTGGCGGTGAAGCGACCACAGGCTATGGCAGCAGGACTGACCAAGGAGATGACCAGTTTAATGCTCAGGACGACTTCTTGGAGGATGATTTTAAGGACGACGATGATGACGAGCCTGATGACTATGCCAACAAGAAGAGGTGATATGCCAAAGAGGGTCTAATATACCAAAGCTCATCGACTCTTCAATGAGTTAGTTACTGGTTGTCATCGACAACAGGTCCCCAGTATTGTATCTTGTTATTTGACAGGAACTGTGATGTTATTTGAAAAAAAAAAAGAAAAAAAGGAAAAGTGTATTAGAGAATAACCTGTGAACCTGATGTTCTGTAGGCTATCATATGGGTACTTTCTTTTATGCTTTCATTTGTTTACTTGCTGCGAACCTCCGAAACAGTGATGACAGTTAATGTTACTTATATCTCGAGTATTATGTGAATAAAATTTGTTTCGTTTTCCATTGCTGAGAAGAGCTGTTTGTGTTACAATATGGGAAGAGAATTATATGCGGTGGCAGTGAGTATCTTTTGTCAGATTTAGCTGATGGGAAATTTAATATCTAATTATACTAGTAATAATTAAACTAAACTGTTTTGATTGTTGTTTGTAACTTTTATTTTAGTTCTCTTTGCGGGTGTATATCAAAGGTTAATATGTATTCTCTCTTTAGTTGGTCTTCTTGTTACAAATTTATTGATTTTTCTTGATGACAATGAACTTCGAATCTATTCCTGTTTGCTTAAACAAAATCGTGTAATTTTGTTGTTGATTTATTCTACCTCTTTAGGTTTTTATTACAACTCCTAATCTGTGAGTCATGATAAGATAGAAACCATGTGATGTATCTAGTATGTATGTTTCGAGCCTTGAGACGTGATTATAATAGAGCCCTGTGAATAATGCAAGGTGAAAATGTAAGCACATCAGCGAATAGCATGATTTACTGTCAATCTGATAGTCTGATTGGTAGGTATCGTTATTCTTGTGCATTAGATGTCGAGTTAAAGCATTAGATCTCGAGCATTAGATATCGAGTTAAAGCATTAGATCTCGAGGTAAGTTGTTGAGCCAAGAAAAGAAAATGAGGATGTGGTTTTGTACGTTTCAACCGTATATTAAAAGTGGGTCAAAACGGCCAAACTTTAGGTTTCCGAGGTCACCTATCTTCTGTGTTAAAGCCTACAAATCCTGCAGTAGGCAAGGCTCTATCCATGTCCTTGCAGGGCTAAAATTGTTCTTTTTAAGGAGATAAAGCAAGAAAGGAATGTTTCACCAAACTCTTATCAACCCAACTAAACATTGCCAACTAATGCTAAAGATACGAGTCAATCCTAACTCCAACATCACCTCTTGCCTCTTCCAAGCTACCAAATCAACCCAACATCTGCATTCCATATTCCCTATCCACTCACAATCACCAACAAGAGCCAATTCCAACCTCTCCATTCCTGTCGAAGCCACATACCATAAAGGAGCTGCATCGATTAGCACGAAAGAAATAACCTATCAAATGATTCCCATATCCCTTTTCGTCGATTCGTCGACTGCATAGTTGTTTCAACTGAAGATCTATGCGGAACTCGCTCAACCTAGCGAGGTGCGAGTAACAGCATTTAGATTTAGTGGCGGACTCAGAGACCAGCAGTGCTGATTCTTTACTCACGCACAAGTTGTAATGGTCAGGAGTTTGCATACTGCAACACCCACAACTTCCTTTCATGGGAAGATGATGCAGATTTCAGTAACAGCGCAGATTCTTAACGTTTTACGCATATTACAGTTCAAATCTACCAAACACTCCCTACATACAAATCAGAAACTACCAATCAATCAAAATTTTCGCCATACTTGCTCTGTACTCTAAAGAGTCCAAAAATGGTAGTTTTCGAAGAGAACTTCTCTCGTTCAATTTTGTGTTCTACTCCGACTACAAATCCTCTACCAAAGAGCTTCAAAGACTCAGAAATCATCAAAATTTCGATCCATCCAAACACTCCCGCCCCTCATTCTGAATCTGCCCTCAACGCCTGTTCCTCTTCAGGCTCTTGTTCATCAGAAACCTCTCATGAGGACTGCCCAGCAATTGAAATCCATGTCCATTTCCGCGACGATCCGTGCTACGCTTGTACATCATCTTCAAACAATCTATCCTCTCCAATACTTCATAGCCCACCCTCATTTGATAAAAATTTGCATTCAGGGACTAGTCCTCTATTTTGTCAGAATAATCAGAAACATCCTTTACCATGTTGTCCGCCTCAAACATCCGCGGTTGTGATCGGGGAGGAGGAGAATGGGAAAATTAGGTTGTTATCGAACCGTTCGACGAGGGTCGACTTCTTAGATTGGGACGCAAACGGGGCCCTCGAATGGAAGGAGGCAGAGGAGAATTTTGATCACTCCAATATATCACAATGCATAGGTAATTAAGTTCCTTTTTTGCCAAATAGATTAAGATTAAAACAACAATAATACAGTGCAAAAAATAAATAAATTTTGGGCCTTATTTACTATTCATGTAGAATTTGAATTTGCTTCTACACTTGAACAATTCATGTAGTCGAACCCGAATTCCACCATCCCTTGAATGTGTTTAATTTCACTTGAATATGTCTTGATTAATTATTTATTTGCTTGTTTTTAGGGGTTTATTTATTTTTTTTTTTTTTCAGAAATGAAGGAAATGAATGAAATCTCAGAAGATTCTTTGCAAGACCATCATAATTATCAGTATTTTAATTCAAATCTCTACCGAGCCTCCTCACCGAATTCCAGCCCCAAAATCAAAATCTACTTGGATGAGTAATTTTAATTAGCACTATCAAATTGTTGTTTATAAATTCTTTATGTTTAATTCTTAATATTTAGAATTTTTAATATTTCTCTAAAACAAGTTATTATTTTTTTTGACAATTCTTAGCTGTGGGAGAAATTTTGGTGGGAGTATCACAGAGAAGGAAATCACGCAGGTGATTCAAAAATTTCCATGCTCTTTATAATTATAATTTTCTCCTCATAATTTTATTAATTGCTTCAGAAAATAAGTTTCTCATAGAGTGGCAACTTAGTAATATATTTGTAATTCTAGGCTATATTATTTAGCGCTTGCACAAATCAGCTAACGTTGACACGAGAAGAGGCGACCGAGTGCGCGCGACTAATCATCGACGAGCTCGATGCCGACCAAGTAGCCGTTGAGGTTCTCCGCTTAAACACCCCTCAACTTCTCCTAATTTACAAAGATGCCACCCTTCTAAATAACCACTCCTTTTTAGCCAAATTATGCTTTTTTCTACTGCAATGTCCACAGCTACATAGCTCAAAAGACAAAGTGGTAAACACTTCCACACAAACACTACCTCTACACCGGTTTCCGCCGATGCCGACGACCGATCGCAACCGTCTGATCATACTGTCTGACCGTCATGTTCCTCCGGGCCCACTGGCGACGAATATGGACGGTTTTGCTCTGGCTGGCGGCGTGTGCGGCCCTCTTTAGCTGGAAGTTCGTGCAGTACCGCCAACGGTTGGCGTCGAAGTCATTGGGTATTGTCTCTGCACCGCCAAGGGCGCCGCCGAGACTCTCAAGCTCAACATGGCCCTCGTGCTCCTCCCCGTGTGCCGTAACACGGTGACGTGGCTCCGCAGGAGCCGTCGGATCAATTCCATCCTTCCTTTCAATGACACCATCAACTTCCACAAGGTTTCTCCTATCTTAGATTGCGTTCATATTTTTCTTTCTTTTAGTAAAAACATACAGAATCTATCTAAACCACGAATCATTTTGCATTGGTTACCCATCCTATTAATTTAAGTTAGCAAACGATATTTTGATTTAAAAATTTAAACCAATTATTTATTTTACTAAATTTATGGTTGTGTGAATTGTATATAGGGATTAAATTACCTAGCTATATCTGTAAATATAAATTACGCATTCAAATTTTGAAGACAAAGTGCCATTAACTGATATAAATTGAACAAATTGAAGATTGGATAGTAAAATTAAAATTTTGAAAAATTGGATAGCCAATTCAAACAGTCCATATTTCAAATAAATTTTGTATGTTTTTTATTCTCATTTTTAATCTTACCTAATATTTATAATCTCCAGCTTTTTTTTTTTTTTGCCCAAAAACTAACGTAGTGGGAGAACGATATTTTAATCATATGACTAAGCATCCTTTCTCACACGTAACTGAATTTTGATCGTAACATCATTACATTGATTATGGCACGTAATGATGTGAAATATTTTTTCTCTAAAAGTTTAAGCTGGTAGAGCATCCATGGTCTTTTCTGACTACAATTTCCTTCCCTTTAGTTTAGCTGATCGCGGCAGGGATCATGATCGGCGTGATCCTCCACGGCGGCGTCCACCTCACCTGCGACTTCCCGCGGATCGCCTGCCTGCGCCGACCGGTCGGTCTTCGGGCGTACAATTGCCGAAGATTTTCAATACCGCCGGCCGTCCTACGCAGACATCCTCGCGACGACGGAGGGCGTGACGGGGATTCTGATGGTGGTGCTGATGGCTGCAGCGTTCCTGCTGGCGACCTGGCCTTCGAGGAGGAACTCCGCCTCGCTGCCGCGGCACATCAGACGGTTTGCGGGGTTCAACGCATTCTGGTACTCGCACCACCTCTTCATCGCCATCTACACGCTGCTCATTGTCCACTCCATGTTCCTCTTTCTAACCTACGACTTTACGGAGAAAACGGTATAGCAATCGAGCTCAAAACTTACGAAGTCGTGTGAGAAATAAAAAAAAGAAAAAGTTAGAACTTTTGCTGTGGCCGGAAGCTAAAATAGTATAGTTTTTCAAAAGCTGAAGCTCCAATTTATTTTGAGTTTATGCTTTTACGAAAGAGGCTACGTAGAGAGATTTTAATGAATGAGCAACGCAATGCGTGCAAACAAGTATAAAGCATTTGCAAACTCGCAAGTTTGCGAAAGCTTGTTAAGTGTTGCTTGTAAACATAATATTATTCTTTAAGAGAGCGCTTTTTGTAACGGTGTTACTCTGAGCAATATTTTATTAAACAACACTGCACTCACATGACCAAATAAATAGGCGTACTCCAGTATTTCATTCGCTCATATTTGACCGAGCTGTTGGAACCCCTTTTTTTTCTTTTTATTGGAAAAGTAGAAATAAAGCATTTGGCAATTTCAAATATTAGGAGATAGAATCTCTCAAAAAAAAAAAAGAAAAAAAAAAGAGATAGACGTTACACCATGATTTTGAATCAGAATCAAAAGAGAGATGTCAAGAAATGGCAGATATATTCACTCTATAAATAACTGAGCCGGATCTGGTGTATTATAGGAGATTTGCCTTTTCTATTGACTCCAACGGTAAAATAGACTTTGAATAAGCTAGGCAATTACTTTCTTCATGGATATTGCAAATGTACCTGTACAATTTCATCATTCATACTGATCTCTTCATTCCGTCTTTTCATGCAGACATGGATGTACGTATCAATTCCTGTTGTAATCTACACCGCGGAGCGTGTGTTTAGGAAAATAAGGTCAGAGATCTACGACGCCAAAGTCCTCGAGGTGCGTGCTTACGAAGCAGATTAATGTTGCTTTCCTGAGACAGTAGATATGTTATGCTTGAGCTATCTTTTCTTTTTAAGTGATGCTTAATTTATTAATTGATCCCTTTTATTTTGCATGGCAGGCAAAAGTTTATCCGGGGAAGATTCTTTCTCTGAAGATGAAAAAGCCTGCAGGGTTTCGATACCGCAGCGGAATGTTTATGTTCCTACGATGCCCGCAGATTTCTAAGTTTGAGTGGTAAGCATGTTTGATTCTACTTCTTTCTGCAGCAGTTTTTCTGACAGAATTGTTGCTGCAATTTTGCTTCTGTTTCAAAATTAGATTTTGAGAATTGGATATGTTATGTTTTGCTTTTGATTCTGATTCATGCTAAGATGAAATGACAGCAGGAACAATAGGTGAAACTTTGTGGTCTGAGAATTTTGGAATCAACAGACAGAAAGTTATGGTAGTAGCACAAAACTGAAAATGAATGTTATGCTAGATAGCTCTCTAATGGAAAACTGCATGCCTATCTCCCTGACACTATTTACATTTCCCACACTTGTTTCTTTTTTTCTTCTTTTTTTTTTTAAAATCCAATTTGTTCTCTGACTTTTAGTTGGTTTATTAAATTCACATCTTTTCTCAATTTCATGCATCAAAGGCATCCATTTTCACTTACTTCCGCGCCAGACGATGAACACCTGAGCATGCATATCAGATCACTTGGAGACTGGAGCTATCAAATGTACAGCATATTCCAAAAGGTATTCAATTTCCTTTCTATCCTTAGGGAAGAAACTGTTGAGACCGAAAAACACATTATGCGGAACCCCATATCATAACTTTTATTATTGGATGCATGTCAGCTGCTTTTCGAGTAAAGAAACTGTTACAAATATTAGACTCCAAAAGCCTGTCCTTGATTTTAATACGGAGTTAGTGATGGCTTTCTTAGATAATGTAGAAAAGATTTTATTGTGACTGTGCAGGCACTAGTCTCTGGCACCTCTGATTTGCCCAAAATATGCATTGATGGGCCCTATGGTGCAGCATCTCAGGACCATTCCAAGTATGAAATCCTCTTGCTCATTGGCCTTGGAATCGGCGCGACGCCATTCATTAGCATCCTCAAGGACATTGCTAATGGTCTCAAAAAGGTAATTACGTGAATCCAAACAATTTTTTTTTCTTCCTCTTCTTCATATACTCATATTAATCACGTTGAACACCATTTATATATGTTGATGAATCTCACAGGTAGATAGTGGCGAGGCTCGCGACACGGAGATCCCGCGAAAAGCCTACTTCTACTGGGTCACAAGAGAGCAAGGATCCTTTGAGTGGTTTAGGGACATTATGAAGGATGTTTCTGCTCTAGATGAGAAGCATGTGAGAGAGGACATAAATTTGTTTTTTCTCACTCATATCTGAGTTGTTTATAATTGGTAATATTGTGTTTGTAGGGAGTGATAGAGATGTACAATTATTTGACTAGTGTGCATCAAGAAGGGGACAAGAGATCCGCATTGATAAGCGCAATCCAAGCCCTTCATTTCACGAGGAATGGCGTCGATATCATCTCGAGGACACCGGTGAGTTTTCTGCTAGCACCTTATGATCTGCGGTTAAATACGATGAACTTTGAAGAAAGAATATATATACTCAATTTGAAGCAGCATTCTAATTCTCCAAATTACTAATTACTAATATCACGGACTAAAACTTTCGCAGTAATCGACAGCACCATGCACCAAAATACTCAAATGATAACTTTTTTTCTTTTTCTCGCTACTATTTTATCAGGTGCGTACCAGATTTGCTAGGCCAAATTGGTCCAGGGTTTTTTCTGGTTTGGCTTGTCGGCATGTCGGAGAGAGGATTGGTAAGGTTCTAGACATGATAATTAGTTTGCTTATATTACTCTACTCTTGCGCCAAAGAGAAACTTAAATCTTAACCACAACTTAGCAGTTCTATATGTATGTTTAGAAAAGCTCCGATTCGGAGCTCTCTCAGTTCCACCCTATTATTTTGTAGTAGTGCATGAAACTGCGCCCACAACCGTAATAACCAAATGACACGCTATTTATAGCGCAACATAAGAGACACAAAACGCATGGCGAAATACCTTCGAAATCAAAGTTGACAGAAACTCCGTAGACGAAACTGAAATCCGCGTCAAACTTGAGGATCGGATTTTAAAAAGCTTCATTTTCTTTGGTGCCTGAGAATAATTTCTCATGAATTGTTGGATTTGATTGCATGAGTTTTTAGTCTTAGACTAAGTGCGAAAATCACCCTAAATAAGGTCATTGCCTTTTCCTTTTCCCCTTGATTTTAGCTCGCATTATTTAGCCGCATTTCTTATTCTAACTAATTCAGCCTTTCACTTAGCCTCTGTTCCAATTACATGCGCTATAAATTGTATTTATATCTCAAAAGAACTCTACAAACATTGTATCAATTTAAATTTTATGCTTTGTCACTTACTATTGCAAGTAGTTTAAAATTTTAAATAAATCTTTAATTCAAATTGTTAGCTTTTGCATGAGCTGTGGACGGCACCGGTGCCGCCGATCAGAATATATGAGCTCGTATTATTTAATAGCGTTAGATTGGTCTTAATACCAAACTAAGCGTAAATTATTTATGTTTTTTTTCAAAAGTGCAGCCCGGGCCGATCTTCTGGAAGGCAGGGCCCGAACTAACTAAAATTGGGCCGAATAGGTTCGATCCAAATCCGGCCCCGCTGACTCATGGAGAGGTCCGATAGAGAGCTAAATGCTGTAGACTTCAGCAAAGTCAAGTCCGTGCGGTGCTCGCCTTCCTCCGCAAAGTGAGCAAAGTCTATCGCTCTACTTGCTAGGCCAGGCCTATTCGTCCTAATAAGTGCAAGAGATAGAAAGTTCGAGAAATATGCATATTGTAACCGGGAGTAAAAATTACAACTAAATTCTTAAAAAGTGGAGGTGAACTCCACAACTATATATAAGCCACTCATCATCCGAGCTAGCCAAGTGGCGTAAAACTATCCGTCAAAATGGAAGACTGTGAGCTCCCAAGAGACTCCAATTTTTACCTCCTAAAATCTCTATACTTGACTCCTCAACATCTGCGTCCACAGTCTTAAAACCAGTAGAGAGTTTATAAAATGTCACAATAAATTCTCCGAAAGAATTCTCCTTCAAATTTAAGTGATTGTAAAAAAAATTAAAGAAAATACTGTCCTAACATAAAATCTCCTTTACAATTGAAAGTAGAATACATTATGTGGGATAAAATATAATTACCTATATGACATCACAATGAGTGGACTATAGTCTATATATATATATATATATATATATATATATATATATATATATATTCCACCAGGAGAGCTAAATGGCCGTTAATATCAAAAGGACGTACTTAGTTGGGGTTTAAAAAAAAAAAGAAAAGGAAAAAACTCGCAAATAATCCAAACGCGCGATACTTTTGACTGGCACCTTAATCTCGTCCTATCACCGCCACTGGTGCAAGAAATACCCCATCCCACATCTCGGTTTCTTCTCTCTCCTGTCTCCCCCGCTCTTGTTAAATTGGCCCCAGAATCACTCGGCTTATAACCACCGCTATTGGCGCCCGTTTCAAAACCCTACACAGCCATACGCTCGCAAAACCCTAACCCTCTAACGCTTTGCAACACGAGCGAGAGCGGGCGATAGAGGCGATCCGCGCCGATGGCGACCTCCCCCCACGCCATTGGAGATCCCAGGCCGAGCTCCTCCTCCAATCGACCACCCGATAACTTCTTCGGCAAGTATTCGTAGCGATCTTAGCATTTTCTTTGTATTTTCTACGGGTTTAGAGCGTTAGTGCGGAGATCAAGGTCGGGATAGTGTTGGAAATGGTTTATATGTGTTGGGATCACCACACCGAGCACTCTATCGCGGAGAAAATGGTTAAATCGGGCTGAGCTGCTGTAGATTTCAGCTCGGTCGCTCGAATTCGTGATAGAATTGATGCTAATGGTGAATGAATCGAAAATTAGCGTTTTGAATCTTTTGATTGTTTCGATTTCTAATTGTTTGAGTGTTATAACGTTAATGGATGATGTAGAACTTAAATGCGATTGTTTTTATAATTTTCTTATAGTTAATATTCTTATATGCAATATAGAAAATCCGGATCTTGAATAGAACTAACCCTTGTGAAGCAGTATGGAGAGAATTTGTATGGGGAGCAATTGCTGGGGCATTCGGCGAAGGCATGATGCATCCAATCGACACTCTGAAAACACGAATTCAGAGCCAGGCGGTGATTACTGGAACTCAGGTGTGCGCAATTTCGGAGAAACTATGTTCACCTATAATGGATCAAGTAGTTGATGTTCATTATCACTGTCATGTTGTTGTGTCGTGGTTCTACATTTTAATTAATAGTGATTGCTTATGGATTTAATGCATTTATCGGCGATTGTCACAAAGCTGTTGCACTTTTTTATTTTTCCAATCAGACCCAGAAGAACATACTGCAGATGGTCAGGACTGTCTGGGTTGCTGATGGTTTGAAAGGTCAATCTCCACTTGCTTCTCACCTATAATGGATCAAATGCAGTAGTGTGGTTAATAAATTCATGTGTGCCTTGGATTGATCAAGCAAAACTCATCAAGTTATGGTAGATTTTGTAGATTATATCTTTCTTACTCCTTTGGCTCTTTCTCTTCAGGGTTTTACCGGGGGATTACTCCAGGAGTAACTGGTTCACTTGCTACTGGAGCAACATACTTTGGTATTATTGAATCTACCAAAAAATGGTTGGAGGAAGTTAATCCTAATCTAAGTGGTCATTGGTCTCACTTCATAGCGGGGGCAGTTGGTGAGCAATGATATGTACTATCTGATTCTTTTTCTAATCCCATTTTGAGAACTCTTCCACTTAAGTGTGTTCTTAGAATACTTTTCATTCTATCAATTAGGCACTTTTGTATTGCTCTTATTGATAGATTTACCTCCATGCTGATTGATTTATGCAACAGCCAACAATACTTTCTCTTTTGGATTTCTTTTCTTTATGCTTTAGCTTTTGTATCCTTTGGCGTAATTAGGTTTGATTAAGTCAGATCTTTATTTTCTGAATAGAAAATTAAACATATATGTGAGGTAGCAAAGTTGTCCTTACTTCTTGGCAGCATATAGGTGAAGAATCTTTATTGGTTATTATTCTATATCCTATAGAAAATTTACTTCTTTACTGATGTTTTCTAGATTCATATGAGACATTGAATCTTTTGCTTGTTGCTCTGTTTTTGCTTCGTTTCTTTGTTTATGTAGTTAAGAATTAATATTTTGTAGTCATTGTTTGTGAAGTAAGTTATTTGCATAAGTTATAGAAAGCTGTTATAATGATTTTGCTAGTAAATAATGGCTTTATCTTTTCTCCTTTCCTTTGTTCCAGGTGACACACTTGGCTCTTTTGTCTATGTGCCATGCGAAGTCATGAAGCAACGTATGCAAGTGCAAGGCACCAGGAATTCTTGGATTTCAGCCATGACAAAAGGAAATATCTCCCAGAAGCCCGGGGCCCAGATGTATGGATACTATACTGGAATGGTCCAAGCAGGCTATTCAATTTTCAAGGAACACGGTCTCAGAGGATTATATGCTGGGTATTATCAGTTTTCTCTGTTTCTACCGGATTTAGGGCATATGTTTTTAACCTTTGTTCAAGCTCAAATTAGTTTTGCAGTTTTTCTGTATCCTAGACCTTTTCAAACTGCAACTTTTTGTTCCATCATCTAAATGATGGAGCTCCTTAATATTTATTGGTTTGACTTGAAGTAGTATTACCTGATTAGCTTAGTTAGAAGCTCAGAAGTTCTTGTGACCAGATCTGTTAACTTTTTTCAAGGACATGTCTGGTGTTGTCTTTAAAGAATTCTTTGATCTCATATCATTTTAGGTAGCATGATAATGTTTATGTTTATCCTGTAATGCAATTGTGCTCTTTATTTATTTTTCGCTCATGGCATAACTAAGCCTGTTAGGCTCCGTGAATCATGTAGTTTTATGCATAGATGGCTTAAATGGGGAGAATCTCATTATGTATTCTAACTGTGCCGTGTCGGTTTTCTACAGGTATTGGTCTACACTTGCCAGGGACGTGCCTTTTGCTGGGCTGATGGTATGCTCTGGCAACCTCTGTTTAGTATTGTGGTTTAATTTAGTATATTACCTCATGGTGTTCCTCTACTCTTTGGCACCAAGTTGAATTAATTGTCGTGTATTATTCTTTACTGGGCTTACTTTATGGTTATCTGAACCATTTTAAATTGTGGTCCTTCATGGTAAGGTCCATCATCCTACATTTACTTAGCAAAAATGCAACAGATTCTTTTTATTCATTTTTTTGTGATGATAATACCATGCATTAGGTATCAACTCAGTATCCTTAACAACTACACTTGTCTGCTGAACATGTTGTCTTTTACCTTTCTGATTGACAATCATATTTCTCAACTTCAGCTTTTATGCAGTATATTCTTTGGATCTGCAGGTTACTTTTTATGAAGCATTGAAAGATTTGACAGAGTTTGGCAAGCAAAAATATCTACCGAATAGTGATTTGCATGTTAGTAGTACCTTTGAAGGCCTGCTTTTAGGAGGATTAGCTGGTGGTAAGTTATGCTTTTTCATGTTGAACAAAATTGTCTAATAGCCATTAGTCAGCTATGCTGGAAACAAGAAGTTTCCTGCCTCTTTATGTTTAATATATGATATATACTTAGTAATAACTGCAATTGTTCCTCAGGTTTTAGTGCATATCTTACAACGCCCTTGGATGTGATCAAGACAAGATTGCAAGTACAAGGATCCACTATTAGGTACAGCACTTTGTGCTGGCTGCAGTTTTGTATATATAGCTTACTATGCTTGAGGACTTTTATGTGGGTTAACATATAATATCATGCGACCATTCATCATTGAAATCTCACTGCCATTGGGCAACTTTTTATAGAGTATTTAATATTAACTCCTCCCACCATCCTTTTGGCCGAGGATTGTCATGCCACTGGCCCGGGATATGCTAGTGTTCAGCAGCATGGCACGGTATGCCGGCACCCTTCAGTACATACCCCATTTTATATGTCAGTACAATCGAAATGGGCGGTATCGGCATAGGCTGCACATGGTAGCCATGCTAGCCTGTGCTGATTGGCATGGCAATCCTTGCTTCTGAGGCATTCACATTATAGCACACTTGTTTCTACAGTTTTACTTTACATAAATTATATTTCTTCATTTACATAAATTATATTTCTTCATGAAAGCAATTTAATTGTTTAATCCAATTGTCTACCGACCTCAGATGATTGATGAAACCCATACTTTTTAATTTCAAATACAATCATTTCCTGCTGGTGCTGATCTCTATCTCTGTGGCTCTTTTTTTGTATAACTTCAGTGCACATCTTTCTTCTGCGTCAACCTCTTCATCTCTGTTGGATTCTTATGCATCCTCTTCATTTTTTAAATAACTGTAAACCATTCATAATATCATCTGAATCCTTTTTGTGTTTTTCCTAATAGAAATCGGCGGATACTTCCTTTTTGTCTCTACTCAATACCATCGATTTGTTCATTCTGCTAAAGTCAATCCTCTCTTTTACATATCTGCTCTGTTTTTCCTTTTTCAAATTCATCTCACGCACTTGAAGAAAAGACAGATGTTGATTATGCTGTAGTACTCAATAGAAACTTACGCTTGATTTTGTACTGCTTTTGCCAGGTACAAGGGATTCCTCGATGCTTTAAGAAGGATTTGGGTTGCTGAGGGCTTGAATGGTTTGTTCAAAGGAAGTGTCCCGAGAATAATATGGTATGTTCCAGCTTCTGCCCTCACTTTTATGGCTGTGGAGTTCCTAAGGGATCACTTCAATGAGAAGTTGGATGAAGTTCAGGACGTGACTAGTTTGTCAATCGACCCAAGCCCTAAAATTCAAGAAACAACTTAAACCTTTTTCTATACCTGAATTTTTCTGCTTGTACATATAGATCAAATTTTTTTGCCCCCTACAGTGGGGTAGCTGTAGCAAATTTGGATGTCAGGATACTTCTCACTTCGGCATTGCCTAGCGTAATGTACGGTGAAACCATTGGTTGAAGCTTCTCCTCTTCTTGCCAATTACGCCCTGAATGCTGTAAATGGGGAATTTTTTATGCTTCTTCTTAGAAGCATTTCGTAACATTTTAAAGATAGTTGAAATGGAAAAGTAATGTCTCAAATATGGCGTCAAAAACCTATTGCTGTATATCTTCTACCCCTACCAATATAGTGCAATCTTGCTTTTAAATCTTATGAGTTGCTAAATCGCAGCTCATCTCGTTAATAACCGGAGGTAACTGATTGCCGCTCAAAACCATGTTTGCTGATGCTATGAACATACGAGCGTAGTACTGGCATTTTTGTTCTGACAGAGTGGGGCGCTCCAAATTATTGATTATGATAAGTGTTTTTTATTCGTAAGTTTTACTTCATGTGGTGCAGTAAGAAATGCTTTTTGAGTCTCCTATTTCTGTATTAACAGATGTTAGGGATGTTAAAATGCGTTAAAGTTGATAAATGTAGCTTTCAAATTTCATGTTGTGGGGGTACATGAGCCGCTAAGTTTTCTATATACACCAGTGTCCGTCATGTTCCAGGTTGCATTGATATGTACCTTGCTCATTCGATTGCATTAATCTAATATAAGTGTTGGTTGTGTTTTGTGCCTGAGACGACAAGTTGTGAGCTTTTGAAATAACTGCCTGAGAAAAAAAATACTCTCTCGTTTTTCCTTCCCCTATGAATTTTTGGTTTCTTTTAAATCAGTGCCAATGTTTCTCAAGGGCCAGATGACATCTAAAATTGGATTTGGTAGAATCTGAAGAGGCAGTGATGTTGGAGGGCATACTGAATCAAGGGGGGGAATGGCGAGAAGTTGGAATTTAGTTATGTCCAATAATTATATCGGAGCGGAATTATCAAATTTCAACCGAGAGCGAGTTGGGATTGAAAGGTGTTGAATCCAATTTCGCTGTACCTGATTGGAGGAGTTACCTCCTCCTGTAATACCATGCAACAACCACGATTTTTCATGATAAAGCTTCGAGTTTTAAATTGCATGGTTAGTTTTAAAGATAGCTTGATATTGGTACTTCGAATTCGTGCTTTACGGACAGCTCTAGGCGCCACATACTGCCAGCTTTCCGAAGGAAGGGAAAATGCCATTGAAAACTAAGACAGCATTGCAATGAAATTTACATTTTGAAAAATAATCTAGTTCTTTTTAGAATTTTCTTTTTTGGGAAAACTTTAAAAACCCCCCCTGTGGTTTCGTGCATTCTCACTTTGCTACCCTGTGGTTTAACAATTTACCCCCCTGTGGTTTCATTTTTATCTTTTCGGAAGCTTTTTCGTTAATATTTCGTTAAATTATATACAAAAAACTTCAGATAACCATCTATATTTATCGAATAGTCACTTTAGTATCCTTTAATTTTAACTTTGTCACTGATTTTAAAAAAAAATAATAATAAAATTGATAATAAAAAGATAAAAACGAAACCACAGAGGGACAAATTGATACGTTTTAAACCACAGGGTAGCAAAGTGAAAATGCACGAAACCACAGGGGGGTTTTTGAAGTTTTCCCTTTTTTTTTTTAAGACTACTGATGCGTTAATAGAAAAGATGATGTAGGACTTTCATAATACTGATATACTCCTTGGTTTTGCTTTTAGGGACCTGGCACGAATTACTGCTATTAATTTTGTCCCTTGTCTATTTTAGTTTAGTGAGAAATAATTAGTTAAAATTAGTTAGTCCTTCATTTTTTTTTTTGAATAAAAAAACGAAAAATGTGAAGAACCAGCTCCAAACAGCCACGCAAAACCAGCGCGGCTCGAATCCCCGTTCCCGTTCCCAAACTCCTACCACCACTCCGCGTCCGCGCGCACGTCTCCCGTAGTCAACCCCCACGCTCTCACCGCTTAAGAGCGCACAAAAACAACTTCCCCCGTTCCCCGCCTCTTCCCATGGCCGCATCGGGAGGCGAAGAAGCGGAACCCTCGGCATCGTCACCTTCGTCTCCGGCTCCGTGGATCACGCTGGAGGAGTGGAGCGGATCCGCCGCCACCAAGCTCTCCCGCACCGCCGTCCTCACCGGCACCTCCTCCTCTCTCGCCATCCACAGGTCTCTCTCCTCCTCTCCCTCTCTCTCCCCCCCTGCTTTGATCGATCTCTCCTTTTGCTTACCCATGGCGAGCTTTTCCCAGGTTCGGGAGCCGATGGGGACAGGTATGGAGGAAGATTCTCGGGGCCTTTGTGCCGGAGGTGAGCTATCTAGGAAATGCCCTATCTTATGCCGCGTGTTTGGTTCGCAATCGGAATCCGAATTATGAAATGGAGTTGGAAATACAAGGGAAGCGGCTGATTCTGTGCTAACAGTTGTTGCAGATAGTTCCCAATTTCAAAACCAAAACTTTCGTAATCAAACATGCCCTTATAGCTCCCTTTTTACCGTCAAAGGAATCGGCCTGCAATGCATTGCAATGTTTGTCCGGTGTTCTAATTAGGGTTACGTATTCATTACTTTAATTTTTAAGATAACTATTTAAATCGATATCTGGAATCATCATTTTTAGAGTTGGAGGAAGAAGTTCCTAGGCAAATTTACCTCCTAAATGCCTAGTAAATGCCTAGGTGTTTAGGCAAACTATTGGAGTAAAAAATTTTATGGCTCTCGACTGCTTACATTTTAGAAAAGAAGGATCAAGTAATATTTTAGATAATTAGCTGATGTCTTATAAAGCGCTTTGGGCGACAGCCAAGGTGCCTCTGTGGCCGTTTTGACATCCTTGCATATAATAGTTTTCATCTATGATTTATCAAATTTAGAGATAAAAAGTTATGAAAGCAGAAGTGAAGAGATTTTATGTCTTTGCTCCATATTTTTTTATGGATTGCAGAATTAGGCATTTGGCTTTTCTGTTAGCAGGGATTTCCAGGCAGTGTGACTCCGGATTATGTTCCATTCCAGATATGGGATTCCTTGCAGGTGAATGGGTGGTTTGTGACTCTCGTCTAACTCATGTCCTTGAATGATGTTTGTTATTTGCTATTCTTTTATATATTTAGGGACTTTCAACGTACATACGCTCCATGCTATCTACCCAAGTAAGAGCCTGGTTTGAGCTCCTTTCTCTATATATCTGCATCTTCTTTTGCTTTGTCATGTTCTAATGATGTTGTCTTCTAAATTGGTGCTAGGCTCTCTTGAGTGCAATTGGAGTTGGTGAAAAATCTGCTACCGTCATCGGTGCTACTTTCCAGGTATAGTTTCACTGTTTGAGTACAATATTGCTTATAGTTTCTGAAGCTTTATCAATCTTTATTTTGTCCTTGCTACTTCTCCCTAAATTATATATATGAAGAGAAGTTGTATTTTCTTAATCACACCCAAATCCTAGTATTCATGATATTTTGCATTAGATTCTCCACTCATGCATGTTATGAATCTGAATATATGTTAAAGCATATTAATTAGAGATGGATTATTAACTGGAAAACTTCAACAGTGGTTTTTAAGGGATTTCATGGGGATGCTTGGAGGTATCTTGTTCACGTTTTACCAGGTATTCGGATTCTGTTTTCTTGACGCCTGAATGTTTGAACTAGTGATGTATTTTAAGTTCATCTTTGTTGCTTATGACAATTGATACATTTCTAACCCATTAAACAATGTGCCTATTTGCATTGAACTACTAAAATAATATCTTTATCATCATTGGAAATTTTGAATGGAACTTCTTTTTGCTGCTCGTCATCCTCTTTCACAGACAAGGTGCTAATGATTTTATATCTTTGTGCAGGGGTCTAATCTTGACAGTAATGCCAAGATGTGGCGTCTAGTTGCAGATTTTATGAATGATATCGGTAATGTTCCTCATATCATTTAGCTGAATTTGTCATTGCATTATGCTTGATATTACTTTTCTTTGTTCATGTATGCATATGCTGATTCTGGCATGTGCAATATTGAAGTTATATGTATAATCATCAATTCAGGCTAATAAAGGATGTGCATGAGCATTTGTAGTATATGTTATATATTTTGTGGATAACTCCATTTCGTTCGTCATTCTACCTCTTCCATCTATTCATATGAAAATAAAATGTGCATCTACGTTTACTGAACAGTTTTAAGAATTTGAGGCACCTGATATGGCAGAGAATATTGCTTTAAAAATTATACCTGTCCACATATCTATCGAGCTATCCTAGATGCTCCGTTTTGCTTCTTTCCTTTTCCTTGTTCAGTTTTTATAGCATGATATGCACTCTTTGCTGTTTTTCTTGCAGGAATGCTGATGGATCTCCTCTCTCCTTTGTTTCCTTCAGCTTTGATAGCAATAGTCTGCTTAGGAAGCGTGTCTAGATCGTTCAGTAAGTTACTTGCAACTTAGTCATTTCTCTATCTTTTAGTCAAGAAGTACTGTTATCTATCGCTTTTTATCTATTTCTTCCCAGTATCTTTGCTGTTATTTTCTGCTTAGCACTTCTACAAGAGGACTTCTCGAGAATGAAAGTGTTTTCTTGGACTTTCCTCTGAACTAAAGCTGAGGAACATCAGTTTTTGTCCCTATATGGCTTGTTTTTCTTTTTCTCATCTTTTATTCAGACACCATTAATGTCCACTGCAAGCATGGAAAATGTGCTTTTTACTGAGTAGCATTTGGCATGTCTTATGATATGTCGATCAATTGGTCATCATATTAGAATTTTGACATTACAAGCATATACCTTCTTTGTATCCCCGAGTATGTTTGCTGCTTTTTCCCTAATTCTGTACTGGATGTTTTAGATCATTAGATGCTCAAAATTTTTAAAATCTTGTTTAACTCTCTTGTTTTGTAAGAGATCACAGCTATTCTGTGATTTAATGACCTTTCTTTATGGTCTTTGTCAGCTGGTGTTGCTAGTGGAGCAACTAGAGCAGCTTTGACTCAACATTTTGCACTTGAGAACAATGCAGCTGATATCTCAGCGAAAGTATTGTATACATCCTCAATTTTGTGGTTAATCATGTTCAATCCTATCTTCAGATGTAGATAATACTTCTCTTTTTCAATATATGATAGGAGGGTAGTCAAGAGACAGTTGCAACAATGACAGGGATGGCTCTGGGAATGCTACTAGCTCATATTACGAGGGGCCATCCTTTTGCTGTATGGTTTTTGTTCCTGTCTCTGACTATATTTCATATGTATGGTGAGTATTATTCAATGCTCAAACACTTGCATTTCGTAAATTTCATTACCTGGTGTCTACGACAAAGTAATAATTAATTAATTAATTATTTATTTATTTATGAATATGTTAATTGATTCTGATTAACGCTTATTGATATAACAACAAGAAGAGAACATTGTGTCCCAATTAAACTCCAATTTTTGTTTTTGTTCTACTGTGGCTTGCATAGGGTTGAATGATGCAAACTGCAACATACCTTGGATGTTAAGTTTAGATAATATAATCTTATCCTGAAAGTATGAATGCAACTTCTTGTCTAGTTCTAGGATAGCAAATTGTTCTTCACATTGGTGTATTACTGAAATGACTTCTCATGTGATTTTAGATACGAAAGTCATATACTCATATTACATAATATTGTTTATGTGGGAGCAAAATCCAACTCAGTTTATAAATATGGCAAGGCGGAAAAATAAAAACGGCAAGGCATTCTCAGTGGACAAAGCTTTGGGGTTTGATGCTTATGTTGGGATCTTTATGTTAACTTGATTTACTAAGATCCGTTATTGATTCTAGAAGGGCATAGGCTTTATTTTTCTTTTTCAATTGGGTAAAGTAGTTCTTTTCTTACTTCTGTCTTACTGTTTTTCATTTCTCACTGTTGTTTTTCTTCCATCCAACTCAGCGAACTACAAAGCAGTTCAGTGCCTTTCACTTACTACGTTAAATTATGAGAGAAGCTCCATTTTGCTACAATATTTTATGCAGAGTGGAAAAGGTGATGGTTCAGTTCCTCCTCCTAAGATAATAGTACATTATAGGGATGCATTATGTCTCATGATTATCAGTGCAAAAGTAATATTGGCATTCTGCATTGTGGCCTAGTGTATAAGCTCGTCTACAGTGTTGAGTAGTCGTGATTCTAATTAAAGCCTTATATTGGAAGTTGCAGCAGACTGCAATGAATCTTATTCCTTTTTCCAATCTTTTTGAGTGTTTAGCAGTTATATTTAAGTTCATATCATTAAATTTCTTGAATCATGATGCTGCAAGCTAAGTTTCTCATTGTGTTCCTGTTGCAGTTCTAACACCGGAACAAGTCTCTCCCAGAGAACATATATTCCCTTTTTGGGCCAGATGGCGGAGATTAATAAAGCCTAAACTACAACATGAACATGTACGGTTAGGCGCTAAAGCCTCTAGACTTGCACATTCGGATTTGTGAGTCCTCCACTTCTAACCGGGCAGTTTCGTAATGTACTTTGTATCTAGTTATATGATCTTTTTAATTGTAACCCATATAACAGTCTCAACTTCATATTTAATAGGATGGTGCTTGCTGAATTAGCGAGATCCTGCTATAAAGATGGTATAGTTAAAATTTTTTTGATCTATGAAATATGAAGAGGAATTGTTGCTCATTTAGCTGATTATTACTTAATCCAGCTAAATATCTGTTGTTGGAGAAGCAAGGGGATATTTATGTGTTCATCCATAAGCACGCCAACCCTGCGGATATCTTAAAGTCCTACATTCACAGTCTTGTAATAGCAAATCTCATGAATAAAAGCAAATCTTTGCACACACACAGCCAACTATGGATGAATGAACAGTATCCTATTTTCATTGAAAAGGTACAATTCCATCTTTGATGTTCTTATCGTAAATTTCCTTTTTTTCCCCTTTCAGAACCTTAAGCTACTAGAGAATCATATGAAATCTTTTCGTTTATCTCTTTTCTTTTGAGGTTTTAGTTATGATTTATTTTTCTTGCATTACTGCAGCTGCGGTCCGCAGGATGGGCAGCAGAGCGACTTCTTTCGCCGGCGACTGTTTGGAGGGCACACTGGGTTCATGGCCCTGCAAATAGTTAGATCATAATTTACAGTAAATAAAACTATCAGTTTTTGTATTGAAAACCCTTAAAATATTCTTTTTAATACTACACAGGCTGTGTGTAATGTGCCCCAATATTTATGAATAATTTTTCTAGATTTTCATGTACTCTCTACTGCTTTGAACACTCTTTTTTCCTTTCCTTTTTCCTTTCCTTTCTTGGTTTGGTCTACGACAGCCTTTTTTTTTTCGCCTTTTCTCTTATGCGCCTCTTTTTTTGTGTGTAATTTCTTTTTTTTATTAACTTACTCNCCTTTTTCCTTTCCTTTCTTGGTTTGGTCTACGACAGCCTTTTTTTTTTCGCCTTTTCTCTTATGCGCCTCTTTTTTTGTGTGTAATTTCTTTTTTTTTTTCGCTTTCAGTTTACTCCTCTCTTCCTCCTCTTTGTGCTTTACTCTTATGTTTTCACATTCTTTTGGCATCACTGGGTTTCATAAACATTTTATTGAAGCTAAACGAATTCAGAGATGCTGGCTATTCCATTGCCGTTTGTGAATGGAAGTCGGAACGGGAACGCCGGCGATGAGGAAGCAGAATCAAAATATTTACACCACACAAACGGTTTCTAAAATAAAGAACTCGATCCCCGGAACTGGTTGAGTCACCAACTCAGCGTGAGTAGGATATAACTAAGCCTTTGACATAAAATATATTAGAATAAAGATAGAATAAGATATCAATATATTTCAAATAAGAAAAGTATTTAACTTTTAATTAGACTTACGAATATATAGAATCTGATTAGAATTCAGTCTAAATTTTAATTTTTTAACATAGACAGACTAGAATTTCTTAATTAATTTTTTAATTTATAACCAATAAATTGCTACACCAAAGGCTGGTTGGGTAATCTGTGTACGGATAATCCGTGTACGGATATGTTTATGTGGGAACAGATATGTGGTAACAGAGAATTTATGTGGTTCCCGTATGTGAGCACATATAGAATTTATGTGGTTCCGGTATAATTCAAGGCATTATATATACTGTTATTCGTGGTTAAAACTAGTGTTCATTTTTTTTATTCTTTGTATTTTTTAAAAACATTATATATACTGTTATTCGTGGGTAATGTGGGTTGTCTAAAACGCTCATTATTTTTTTTTGAGCTCGGGCTTCTACAACTGCAAGTATGGAGCAAACCTCTCCTTCGCCCGCCATCCCAGCTACGCTTACCACCGACGCCTCAAATTTCTCAGCTCCACTAAACAATCCTCTCCTTGGCCAATATCTCATAATTTTCTCAAAAAATAATTCTATATTTGGTTTTCACCAATATCTCATAATATTTTTTTAAAAAAAGAAATATTTCATAGTAAAAATATAAGTTATGAATGCCGCAATTGCTCTCTTAAGTATAAAGGTTTGGCATAGTCACATTAAAGTTATGAACTCCCATCCCCCACCAAAAACAAGAAAACTATCNTTGTAAAAGAAATCATGCAAAGGTATATATTCTATATCTAAATTTAAAAATTAAATTCTAATTACTTTTCTAATTATTTTATTTATATATTTTGTTCTTTAATTTAATTTGGATTGGTAATAGATGTTTAGTTTCATTACTTCCGAATGCAAATCAGTTTGTCCAAAATATTTTCTATTATAAATTTCGACTATATCAAAATTTCTAAAATCATTCAATATTATTAGAGTTTAAACTATATTTAATTATTTGATTATTATGTAAAGTTTAATTTAATATTGTTTAGTTATTTTCATATTTCGGCTTAGGGATGGCAATCCAACTCGTGTTCAGCTGGAAATAAGCTAGAGATCAAATTGCTCATTTAGTAAACGAGTCGAATACGAGCTGAATTTTTCAGCTTGTTTCATAAACGAGCCGAACACGAGCTGGGATCAGCTCATTCGTGTTTGGCTTGATAATAGCTCGAATACATATATTTTATATTTGTATAATTTATTCACTTTATATATATAAAATATTTTTTATTATTTAATTTTTAGCAAAAAAAGATAAACTCAATTATAAAAATAGCTAAAAAATAAAGCCGAGCTGTGTCTTTTAATAGATTGCCTATGGGCTTTTTTCCAACCAAAAAAAAAAAAAAAAACTCCAATCCTATTTGCGGTTTGCTAATGAATTAGACTGACAAGGAAACTTTTTGATTTTATTATTATTGTTTTCAATACATGCGCTACGAACATAAAGCTATAATCTATAACCTCTTCCCAATATATTAATCCCAAACTTAGAGCTGATGTGGCAAAGCCACTTTTTTTTGTTTTAGATTAAAGCTGTTAAATAATTATTTACTAAAAGTGATAGAGTTTATATTTTGTTCGTTTCGACACAATAATAAAAATATACAAAAATGAAAGTTAAAAATAATTTGACAGAAGTTTTCAATAATTATACTGTGAATATGATCACTAGCTTTTTTACTATTTAACTAATATCTTTTAATAAAGTTATCATATTTTATCTAAGATAATAGATTTGTTAATAATAATATAGAGTTGCGAGAAAAAAAATAGTTTAGTGATATCTATAAAAAAAATACAAAATAGAAAAGTAAAAATAAAATTAAAATACAGTATAGATATATTAATAAAAGACAAAAATATAATAATATTTTTAACCAAAAAAATTGTACAATATAACAAATAGAATTAACGTAAAGTATAATTATTTTTATTTGCCTTCAGTTTGTCCAAAAATTTTTTTTTTATAAATTTTGTTCTTTAATTTAATTTGGATAAGTAATAGATGTTTGGTTTTATTGCTAGCGTATGCATTTCAGTTTGTCCAAAATTTTATCTATTACGAATTTTGACTGTATCAAATTTTTTAAAATCATTCAATATTATTATAGCTTAAAATATGTTTAATTATTTGATTACCCTATAAAGTTTACTTTAATATTATTTAGTTATTTTTCATATTTAGTTTCAATATTATATAATTTTTTCTAATAAATTTTACTTTTTTAGTTAAGTAAATTCTATTTTTTACTATTTAAATATTTTCTACTTAATAACTATCCGGTGCACATCTGGGTTCATATACGAAGCAAATTTGGAGAATTTAATTTGAACGATTTTCTTGAAGCCTTTATAACCCTTTAAAAAAAATTTCTTTAAAAATTTAAAATTTTGAATTAGTGTAACTTCAAATCTACAAGATAAATATAATTTTGGTATTCTAATTTAGGAACATCAAACCTAAATAGATATATTTTAGTATTTTATCTAGGTTAAACTAGAATTAGGCTAGATTTTGACTTGATCATATTTTATCCTAAATTCAAAGTAAATAAAGATTAAACATTATGAAAATATATTAGAATAAACATAAAATAAGATAACAATTAATATATTTCAAATAAGATACCTACTTACTTTTTAATTAGACTCGATTTTACTTATGAGTATATAAAATTCAACTAGAATTTCAGAGTGATTTTCTCAAATATTAATTTTTTATTTGGTTTTCTTAAACATTAATTGCCTATTTGGTTTTCACCAATATCCCATAATTTTTTTTCTAAAAGAAAAAAAAGATAAAATATTTCATTTTAAAAATATAAATTATGAATGCTGCAGATTGGAGGTATAAACTCCTCTTTCCCACCGGAAACAAGAAACCTATCAAATCATTTTTTTTTTAATTTTTGCAAAAGTATATATTTTATATATAAATTTAAAAATAAATTCTAATTACTTTTTTTTTTTAAAAAAATTCTAATTACTTTTGTAATTACTTTATTGATATATTTTTTTTAATTGAATTTGGATTAGTAATAAATGCTAATTAGTTTTATTACTGCCGTAAATTTTATCTAACTCTATCAAATTTTCTAAAATCATTCAATATTATTACAGTTTAAAATATGTATATTTGATTACTCTGTAAAGTTTAATTTAATATTAGTTAGTTGTTTTCACATTTAGACGCCAATATTAAATAAGTTTCTCTAATTAATTTTGCATATTTAGTTATTTAAAGTCTATTTTTTACTATTTAAATATTTCATATTTAATAATCTTCCGGTGGATGGACCGAACAATATTAAATTCGATCGGTTCGATTACAAGACAAATCTGGAGAATTTCGAACTACTCTTTTTGAAGCTGTTATAAACTTTTCAAAAAAAATAAAAAAATTTAAAATTTTGAATTAGTCGAACTTCAAATCAACGAGATAAATATAATTTTGGCATTCTAATTTAATAACTTCAAATTTGTAAAATATACATATTTTAGTACTTTATTTAAGAACATATTTGGTTGGTCAAAAGTGAAGCACCGAAAGTCCGAAAGTAGTATTTTCGGAAAGTGACATCTTATCAATTGTTTGGTATGCGAAAGTAAATATGAAAATCACTTTACAAAAGTGGGCTAATAAAGTGAGTTATAACTAAATCTCACTTTTTTAACTTCAGCTCAAATAACTTCGTATTCATTGAAAGTGAAAAACTTAGCTAAGATGTTATATTTGGTCTTTCTTTTAATCTTTAAATTTATTTTTAAAATTAAGTTTTTACTTTAAATTTGAATAAAATAATGATCACATTTTGAATTTTATATGTAAACTCACATTCAACAGAAAGTTTTTAAATTTAAATTTGTGACTTTATATTTAAATTTAAAATTAAAATTAAAACCTTTATTTATATTTGAATTCTAGAAATTTAATTTTAATTTTGAATTCTAAATATAAATTCAAACTTAAATTCAAATTGCGAGTATAAAATGTTTATTTATATTTTTTACCTCTTTATAAATAATTAAAGATATAAAAATTATAAAATTATAGTTTTTAATATTTCACTTTATAGCCAACCAAACATTAAAAATCTTTTTTGTAAAAACGACTTTTGCAGAAGTGATTTTTTTTAACTTCAACCATTTTGGGACAAATAAACATGTCCTAAGTTAAACTAAAATAAAGACTAGATTTGAATTGATCATATTTTATCCTAAATTCAGATAAAAAAAATTATAAAAATATATTAGAAGAAAGATAAAATAAGATAGCAATATATTTCATATAAGATAAGTATTAAGTTTTCTTTAATTAGATTAGATTTCACTTTTAAATATACAGAATCCCACTAGAATTGTGATTAAATTTCAATTTTGTGTATAGTATTATAATTATTATTATATAACCGACTAATTCTTATTCTAAAGCTTTGGAAAAAAAAAAAAAAAAAAAAATCACCACCAAATGGAAAAGTACTTCTCCTCTTTCTGTCGTCGTAGGTACTACAACGAGAAATTTATTGCCCACATCCTCTCTTTTCTCCCTGCCAAATTCATCGTGAAGGCCAACTTTCTCAACCGTTGCATTCGCAGCCTCACGTCGGAAGATTTTTTTGTGCTGCTGCAGTCGCAGCGCGCCGACTCCATCGACTCGGGCTTTTTTGCGACCTACAAATACGGAGCAAACGTGTTCTTTCTCGATCAGCGGGCCGGCATTCCCGCCGAGGCCATAGAATTTCTCCGCTGCACAGCCACAATCCTCTCGTCCGTCAACGGACTTGTCATCTTCTTCGATAGGAGATTGACAGTGCCCGAGGGCGTCGCCGTCTACAATCCCGTGCGCAGGACGTCGCTCACGGTCCCGCGGCCTCCCGACACGGAGCTCTCCCACGACTACTTCGTCGGCGTCGGCGCGAGCGTGTGCAAGGAACCTTGGTCCTTCGACTACAATCTCGTGTGCGTAAAACCTGCGGCCGAGTGGGGCGGCAATCTGCACTGCAGGATTTACGACTCTCGCGATGGCGAGTGGAAGGCCGATCACGTGCTCGTCCGCGGCGCGGAGAAGCGGAACCCTGCGCTGTCGACGAGCCGGTCGTGTGCGGGAGCGCCGTGTTCTGGGCGTCGACCTGCGGGGCCTACATGCAAGGTGTCGACCCCTACGTCGTGGCGCTGGACGTCGACGCTGCGGCCGTGGCGCCGTCCTCGCGGATCGTGCCTCTACCCCCCGAGGCGGTCGCAGCTGGCTTGCCGGATGACTACGAGATCCGGATCGCGCGGTGGGGCGAGACCGGGCTGTGCTTGATCCAGTACCGGAAGCCCGCATCCGTTTTTGCGATGTGGTCGCTCGCGACGACGAAGACGAACGAGGAGGATGCAGCGGCGGCGACGACGGCGTGGAAGAAGATTTGCGAGGTGGGGTTTGAAGAGATGAAGCTGAGGAAGAGGCGGATCGGGTCGTTCACGCTGATAAACAGCGACATTCTAGTCTTCATCGCCCTGCAGCGGCGCCGGCTTTACGGTTACAGCCTGAGCAGCCGGCAGCTGAAGAAGCTCGGCCGCGTCGACTCGCCGTATTCGGCGCTGATCCCTTACGCGAACACCCTGCGCCCCTGCGGCCGGGATGAAAAGGTCGTCGTCGCAGACAAATAGATGAATAGTAGTAATCTGTTGCATTTTGATTTTCTCTCTTCTGTTTGCAGTAATATAAGGCATTAAATAAGAATTGAGTTAGTGAATAGTGATCTCTAGGGTTCAAGGACCCAAAAGTAAAAGTATACTGTAGCGTTATTGGCGTAGTTAATATTTAATTTTTGTAAATTTCTTTTAATAATTTTGTTACGCTCTCTAATTGAAATTCAATAATATCACGGTGCTACCTTTTGTTTTAATAATTACCATAAAGTTCTTGTTTGATGTCTACAACATTTTTGTTTCATTCGATCCTTCCATCAGTTAATTGATTAACTGAATTTTCATGGGATTTGTTTCAGTTTGTTTGTTTGCTTTCCCAATATGAGATTAGAAGGTTTGTTTGCATCTTGCTTCAGATAATCTAGATAGTTTTTATTTTTTCAGAACTTCTGTTCAAATTTCTTTGCCGACTATTGGGTGTGGTTTTCCTTACATACTATGCAAAATTGCTAAATCAACATTAATACACAATCCTATCTCATTATGGGGTCATTTATACCGAAAAAAAGGATCTTTTGGCAAAATTTTAGTTATTGAATATATAATCTAATTGGACATAATAAAAACATAGGTAGCACTATCAATCGGCCGAACAGGAGTGAGTTATGACCAGCTTGAGATTGGTTTAAAATTATTAGAGATCGCCTAATGTTTGGCTCGAGCTCATGACGGGGCCGGAAAAGTTTAGTTTGTGCTCGGATTGCAATTTAATAAGCAAGCTTGTATTTGGTTCATTTGTTAGATGAACGGTTTGACCTCAAGTACATTTCGAGTTAAACACGCGTAAGCTTGCTCGCCAATGATGAGCTGATTTTTAGCCATATTTGACTAGATTTTGAATTGACCATATATTATTCTCAATTTAAATTAAATTAGAACTAATAAATTTGTAAAGATATCTTAAAATAAAGGAAGTATGTACTTTAAATAAATAGGTAAATTGTATTCTTGCCTCCTGAACTTTTGACGAAGTTTTACTTTACCTCTCGAACTTCTAAAATAGATATCTAACACCCTAAACTCTAATATTTCGTTCATGTTACCCCTTCCATCAGTTTTTCGTCAAGCTCCGTTAACCGGAAACTGACGGAAAGGGTAAAACGAATGAAATATTAGAGTTTATGGTGTTAGATTTCTATTTTAGGAGTTTGGGGGGTTAAGTGAAACTCGCCAAAAGTTCAGGAGGTAGTAGTGCAATTTACCCCGTAGGATTCTTGACTATAAATTATTTTATTATAATATGTTACTTATGGATTGACTACAAACCCTCAAGTTAGTGATGATGCTTGATTTTGAATTTATATATATTTTTTATTCTAAAATAAATTATACCATAATTTATCTTACATTTATTATAATAAAATAAAAGTGAAAGAAATGAATTAGAGTGGCTTAAAGATAAGAAAAGTGCGATACTAACTACCTACGATGCTCGAACACTCTACTGTCCTGGTGTACTCGCTAATATGGATGATTTACAATAGGTGTCCTCATTCGGATATAGAGATTTTAATTCTCAGTTAATTTTCTGTAATACTCGTTTGTCCCTTTAATCTTTAGAAATATTGTTCTAAAAAATACACTTATTTCCTATGAAATTATGCAATGTAATTTTATTGTAGCCTAAAATAAAATTTTTGTACTTCATTTCAGCCAATTAAAAATTTTTAATATAAAAATATAAAATAATATTTTATAATACTTTAGAATAATGCTTCTAAAGTATGATAAATTAAAGTAAGAACAATGCTTCTAAAGTATGATAAATTAAAGTGTGATTTATTTTAGGATAAAAAATATGTATAAATTCAAAATCAAGTATGATCACTAACTTGAGGTTTAGTAGTCAATCCATAAGTAACATCTTAAAATAAAATAATTTATAACTGGGGTAAATTGCATTGTTACCTCCTGAACTTTTGGCGAGATTCACTTAACCCTCCAAACTCCTAAAATAGACATCTAACATCCTAAACTCTAATATTTCATTCGTTTTATCCCTTCCGTCAGTTTTCGATCAACGGAGTTTGACGGAAAACTGACGGAAGGGATAACATGAACGAAATATTAGAGTTTAGGATATAAGATGTCAATTTTAGAAGTTCGAAGAGTAAACTGAAACTTCGTCAAAAATTCATGGGGTAACAATGCAATTTACCCTTAAATAAATTAAGTATTGCATTTTCAGTTAGACTAGATTTGAGTTATGAATAAATACATTTTGATTTGATTTCTAATTAGGCTAGATTTTGGTTATGAATATGTTCATTCTGATTCTGCTTTGTAATTAATACATGTTTAAGAGCGACCGATAATCTGTTAACAGGCTAAACATTTAGTTAGACTAGATAGATTTCAAATATGAATATACTTTATTTTAATAAGTTATAAATCTAAATTTTTGTTTTTCTTTCTAGTTTTTTCTTAATTATTTGATTTTTCTCTCCAGATTATTCTTCGTACTGATCATATAAATATTTAACGAACTGAGTTATTTCTTTATTTTTTTTATTACTATTCTTATATTATTATACACTATCACACTTGCACCACATCATCAATAGCAAGTCAATTATTTTTCTTCTTTTCAAAAAAAAGTATAATAAAAATATTTTTTTATAATTATGATGGGACATATATTATTAAAAAGAGATTTTTGATTGATTTGTTACGCCACGTCACCAATATATCCGTTGCATTCTAGAATTTTTCCTTAAAAGGAGGAGTAAATTTTACCTTCTCAACTTAAAATTCATGAAAATTTAAATAAATTTTTTAATAAAAATAAAAAAGTTAATGTCGACAACGTCGAACCACATACGCTTCCCCGGCGGAGTTCGTCATCACGTCGGAGGAGGCCGAGGCCGAGGCCACGAGGAGACGTACTGGCTCTTCCACGTGATATCACGACGACGGTGGAGGAGGGGCCACGGCGGTCGAGGGTGGAGGTGCCGTTGATCGTTGTGACGTACTGCCGCACCCTCTTCCACGTGATCTCGATGAAGACAGTGCAGGAGGAGGCGTGGGTAGTCCTCCATTTTACTCATAAATTTTTTTGCCGCACCATCTTCCACGTGATCTCGACGAAGACGGTGCAGGAGGAGGCGTGGGTAGTCCTCCATTTTACTCATAATTTTTTTTTCCCATAGGCTCGGGCTTCTACAATTATGGAACAACGATACTCAGCTATGCCTACCACGGACGCCTTCGAATTTCTACGCTCCGCTCTACTACAGAATCCTCTCCTTGACCAATATCTCATAATTTTCTCAAAAAAATAATTCTATATTTGGTTTTCACCAATATCTCATAATATTTTTTTTTTTAAAAAAAATATTTCATAGTAAAAATATAAGTTATGAATGCCGCAATTGCTCTCTTAAGTATAAAGGTTCGGCGTGGTCACATTAGAGTTATGAACTCTCATCCCCCACCAAAGACAAGAAAACTATCTGAATGAACAGGAAAAAAAAACATATACACATGCAACTAGTATGAATTTGTAAACGAAATCATATGAACAGGAAAAAAAAAAACCACATGCAACTAGTATGAAATCATGCAAAGGTATATACTTTATATCTAAATTTATTTATTTATTTATTTATTTTGAGAGATAGATAGCACACTATCCGAACCTAGGACCTCGAGTATCAACCACGAAGTCTTTTGCCACTTGCTCCAGGGACACTCGGTATTTTATATTTAAATTTAAAAATTAAATTCTAATTACTTTTCTAATTATTTTATTGAGCTAGGTTGGTATACTATCGGTAGTACGGAGACCTCCGTGCTACCAAGTTGTTTTTAATGATGCGGCTTCCAAATCGACGATGGGCTCCGTTAGACTTAATCTATAAAACTTAAAGTACTTGAAAATTAAATTTTATTATTTTTCGGCATCATTTACCGATCAAACGAGTAGTTTAAAAATGAACGGCTGAAAATAAAAATCTCATAAAAAATAATGATAAAAGACTTGAATTTAATATCAGAGGTACTGATCTTACTCTAAATAGTGAAAAAAAATTTCTATAAAAATTTCATCAGATTTGAATTGTTTTATACTATTAAATTCACAAATGCATCACATCTACCGTTAAAATTGTTAATTTTGAGACCTTTTGATTACTAGCTAAATGATGTCGAAAAATTATGAAATTTAATTTCCAGATACTTTTAATAGTGTAGATCAAGTCTAACGGAGCCGATCGTCGATTTGGGAGCCACATCATTGAAAACAATTTGGTAGCACGGAGGCCTCCGTGCTACCGATAGCATACCAGTCTAACTCTATTTTATTTATATATTTTATTTTTTAATTTAATTTGGACCGGTAATAGATGTTTAGTTTCATTACTTCCGAATGCAAATCAGTTTGTCCAAAATATTTTCTATTATAAATTTCGACTATATCAAAATTTCTAAAATCATTCAATATTATTAGAGTTTAAACTATATTTAATTATTTGATTATTATGTAAAGTTTAATTTAATATTGTTTAGTTATTTTTCATATTTTGGCTTAGGGGTGGTAATCCAGCTCGTTTTCAGCTGAAAATAAGCTAGAGATCAAATTGCTCATTTATTAAACGAATCGAATACGAACTGAATTTTTCAGCTCGTTTAATAAACGAGCCAAATACGAACTGGGATCAGCTCACTCGTGTTCGGCTCGATAATAGATCTAATATATATATTTTATATTTATGTAATTTATTAATTTATATATATATATATAATATTTTTTATTATTTAATTTTTAGCAAAAAAAACAAACTCAATTATAAAAATAGCTCAAAAATAAAGCCGAGCTGTGTCTTTCAATAGATTGCCTATGGGCTTTTTTCCGACCAAAAAAAAAAGAAGAAAACTCCAATTACTATTTGCGGTTTGCTAATGAATTAGACTGACGAGGAAACTTTTTGATTTTATTATTATTGTTTTTCAATACATGCACTACAAACAATAAAGCTATAATCTATAACCTCTATAACCTATATATTAATCCCCAAAACTTAGAGCTGATGTGGCAAAGCCACCTTTTTTTTTGTTTTAGATTAAAACTGTTAAATAATTACTTACTAAAAGTGATAGAGTTTATATTTTGTTCGTTTTGACACAAATTAATAAAATATACAAAATTAAGAAAGTTAAAAATAATTTGACAGAAGTTTTCAATAATTATACTATGAATATGATCACTAGCTTTTTTACTATTTAACTAATATCTTTTAATAAAGTTATCATATTTTATCAAAAATAATAGATTTGTTAATAATAATATAGAGTTGCGAGATAAAAAATAGTTTAGTGATATCTATAAAAAAAAATAAAAAATAGAAAAGTAAAAATAAAATTAAAATACAGTATAGATATATTAATGAAAGACAAAAATATAATAATATTTTTAACCAAAAAAATTGTACAATATAGCAAATAAAATTAACGTAAAGTATAATTATTTTTATTTGCCTTCAGTTTGTCCAAAATTTTTTTTTATATATTTTGTTCTTTAATTTAATTTGGATAAGTAATAGATGTTTGGTTTTATTGCTAGCGTATGCATTTCAGTTTGTCCAAAATTTTATCTATTACGAATTTTGACTGTATCAAATTTTTTAAAATCATTCAATATTATTATAGCTTAAAATATGTTTAATTATTTGATTACCCTGTAAAGTTTACTTTAATATTATTTAGTTATTTTTCATCTTTAGTTTCAATATTATATAATTTTTTCTAATAAATTTTACGTTTTTAGTTAAGTAAATTCTATTTTTTACTATTTAAATATTTTCTACTTAATAACTATCCGGTGGCCGGTGCACATCAGGGTCCATATACGAAGCAAATTTGGAGAATTTAATTTGAACGATTCTCTTGAAGCCGTTATAACCCTTTAAAAAAATTTATTTAAAAAATTAAAATTTTAAATATAATTTTGGTATTCTAATTTAGGAAATCTCCTATATTCCTTATTGTCGCCACTGTTGTCTACTTCTGTCATTTTTTTACTGGCTATTTTTTTTTGTATTTCAATTTGCCTACTACTTAATTTTAAATTTTTAAATGCTTAATACCTGTTTGTTTGTTTCAGAATAGTATCGGCATTTGGTCGCAAAAGTCCCTCTACGTCTGGTGATTCTTTATCGGTTTGTGTTTGTTACTTTGTGTTATTACTTTGATTGTTTTGATTTATCTACTTTTTTTTAAAACAAAAAGTAACATTCATCTCTTTGTTGCAAGAATCTATTACTTATATCGATTGTTCTGCGATCGTTCGGTTATAAATTTGTAAGCTTTCAGTGCATAATTCTTCTATATATATGCATTTTTTTATTTACTTATTGTCTGCATGTATTTATTATAAGTTATAAAAAAATTAAAATTAATATCTAGGAACTAATTTTACGGGACAAATTTTTTTCATATGAAAATAAAAGTAAGAAATTAGCTAATTAATCTTTTAGTGTGATCCCGAATGTAGTAACATATATATACAAGGCCTTTTACATGTACATTACATTATCATTTATTACAAGGTTCCAAAAAAAATCTTAATTTTATATATGCTTCTCAAAGGTGCAGTTTTTTACAATAGTTTACTCAACTTTTGATAATATTATTCTAAATATTCTAGAAGATATCAATAGTTTTATTTATCCAATTATGCTAATTATTGAACTCACAATTCTCCGAACAACCCTAAAATCTGATTATTTATTTATCTATTTATTTTTTCGAAGCCAGTTCAATGGAAGGAAGGAAGTAGAAATAAGTGAAAAATAGCTTTGTATAACCGGCTACCGGTATTTTTTTTTTTCATACTACTTTTGGTATTTTTTAAAATTAGTTCACTTATATCTATTGCTTGTCCGTTTTAATCTCTAAATTTTAAAGTTAGGTATAATAATATCTACCCGCCGCATCACGCGGGTTACTACGCTAGTAAATTATGAATACTGCAGATTGGAGGTATAAACTCCTCTTTCCCACCGGAAACAAGAAAACTAGCTATCGGAATGAAATCAAATTTTTTTTTTTGCAAAAGTATATATTTTATATCTAAATTTAAAAATTAAATTCTAATTACTTTTTTTTCAAAAAAATTCTAATTACTTTTGCAATTACTTTATTGATATAATTTTTTTAATTGAATTTGGATTAGTAATAAATGCTAATTAGTTTTATTACTACCGTAAATTTTATCTATTAGACTCAGTCAAATTTTCAAAAATTTTCTTTAAAAAATTTAAAAATTTCAATTAGTCAAACTTCAAGTCCACGAGATAAATATAATTTGGGCATTCTAATTTAATAACTTCAAATTTTAAAAAAATATATATTTTAGTACTTTATTTAAGAACATATTTAGTTGGTCAAAAGTGAAGTACCAAAAGTGATACGTTCGGAAAATAACATCTTATCAATTGAAAATTACTTTACAAAAGTAGGCTAATAAAGTGAATTATAACTAAATCTCACTTTTTTAACTTCGGCTAAAAAATTTCGAAATCATTGAAAGTGAAAAACTTAGCTATTATATTTGGTCTTACTTTTAATCTTTGATTTTTTTTTTTAAGTTAAAGTTTACTTTAAATTTAAATTAAAAAATTTAAAGTAAAATAATGATCACATTTTGAATTTTATCTGTAAACTCACATTCAACAGAAAGTTTTTAAATTCAAATTTGTGACTTTTACCTGCAGTAAACTCACATTTTGAATTTTATCTGTAAACTCACTTTATAGCCAATGAAACATTAAAAGTCCTTTTTAAAGTCACTTTTACAAAAGTGACCTTTTTTTTATTTGAGCTACTTTTGATCATATTTTATCCTAGATTAAATTAAATTCAGATAAAAAAATTATAAAAATATATTGGAAGAAAGATAAAATAAAATAACAATGTATTTCATATAAGATAAGTATTAACTTTTTTTGTTAATTAGATTAGATTTCACTTTTAGATACACAGAATCCTACTAGAATTGTTATAAATTTCAATTTTTAATATATATATAAATATATAACCCGACTATTCTTAATTAATAACTTAGTTTATAGGTTTTGGAAAAAAAAAAATCACCACCAAATGGAAAATTACTTCACCTCTTTCGGTCGACGTAGATAGTACAGCGATGAATTTATTGTCAATATTCTCTTTTTTTTACCTGCAAAATCCATAATAAAGGTTAAGCTTGTCGGCAGAAGTAATCCATAATAAAGGTTAAGCTTGCCGGCAGAAGTGTGTGCCGCCTGACGCCGGAAGATTTTTTTGCACTCCTCCAGTCGCGTCACGCTGAAGCTGCCTATTCGGGCTTCTTTGCGGCGTACAAATACGGAACAAACGTCTGTTTCGTTGATCAGCGGGCCATCGAATTTCTATGCTTCACAGCCACAATCCTCTCGTTGGCGTTTCTACGCTCCACAGCCACAATCCTCTCGTCCGCCAACGGACTTATCATCATCTCCTTCGATAGGAGATTGACAGTGCCTGAGGGCGTCGCCGTCTACAATCCCGTGCGCAGGACGTTGCTCTCCGTCCCGCGGCATCCCGACACGGAGCTCTCCCACGACTACTTCCTCGGCGTCGGCGCGATCGTATGCAAGGAACCTTGGTCCTTCGACTACAAGCTCGTGTGCGTAAAACCTGCGGCCGAGTTGGGGGGATATGCACTGCAAGATTTTCGACTCTCGTGACGGCGAGTGGAAGGCCGATCACGTGCTCGTCCGCGGCGCGGCGAAGCGGAACCTGTGGCTCGACGAGCCGGTCATGCGTGAGAGCGCCGTGTTCTGGGCGTCGACCTGCGGGGCCTACATGCAAGGCATCGATCCCTACGTCGTGGCGCTGGACGTCGGTGCTGCGGCTGTGGCGCCGTCCTCGCGGATCGTGCCTCTCCCCGTCGAGGCTGTCCCCGCTGGCTCGCCGGATGACTACGAGATCCGGATCGCGTGGTGGGGCGAGACCGGGCCGTGCTTGATCCAGTACCGGAAGCCCGCGTCCGTTTTTGCGATGTGGTCGCTCGCGACAACGAAGACGAACGAGGAGGATGCAGCGGCAACGACGGCGGCGTGGAAGAAGATTTGCCAGGTGCGGTTTGAAGAGATGAAGTTGAGGAAGAGGCAGATCGGGTCGTTCACGCTGATAAACCGGACCCTGCGGCGGCGCCAGCTTTACGGTTACAGCCTGACCAGCCGGCAGCTGAAGAAGCTCGGCCGCGTCGACTCGCCGTATTCGGCGCTGATCCCTTACGCGAAAACTCTGCGCCCCTGTGGCAGGGATGACGTTGCCGAGAAATACATGAACTCTAAGCATCAATTAGAGTTGATGAGTAACTATACTTTTAAAAATCACAAACTTTCAACTTTTGAACACTTTAAATCTATAAATTATATAATTTAAAGACTCAAAAAGTTGAAAGTATATGATTTTAAAAATACTAGTTTTTCTCTTAATGAATGAAGTAGGTAACGAGCTATTTTTTATTATTTTTAAAAAAAATACTGTAGCTTTACCATGGCGCATTCGTTAACATTTTTTGTATTTTTCTTTTATAATTTTGTTACGCTCTGTAATTGAAATTCAATAATATCATGGTGTACCTTTTCTTTTTTTAATAATTACCATAAAGTTCTTTTTTTTTTTTTTGATGTCTACAACACTTTTCTTTCATTGGATCATTCTGTCAGTTAATTTATTAACTGAATTTTCATGGGATTTGTTTCAGTTAGTTTGTTTGCTTTTTTTCCAATACGAGATTAGAAGGTTTGTTTGCATCTTGCTTCAGATAATCTAGACAGTTTTTATTTCTTTAGAACTTCTATTCATATTTCTTTGCCGACTATTTGGTGTGGTTTTCCTTGCATACTATTTTCTATATTTTGATAAATTTGCTAAATCAAGATTAATACACAATCCTATTTCATTATAGGGTCATTTATTTTAGTTATTGAATATATAATCTAATTGGACATAAAAACATAGGTAGCTGCAGGCTGAACAGGAATGAATTATGACCAGCTTGAGATTGGTTTAAAATTATTAGAGGTCCCCTAATGTTTGGCTCGAGCTCATGACGAGCTGGAAAAGTTTAGGGTGTGTTTGTTTCGAGTTAACCTGGCAGGATTACAGTCAATCCTGACAGAATTACTATGTTTAGTTCATCCGCTATGTAATATAGTCGTTAATATAACATTACAAATCGAGTGGCATTAAACTGAAAATATTAATTAAAGGGGGTCGTGTATCTTGCATTACTGAAAACCGGTAATACTACATATAATGTAAAATGACAATTTTATCCTTATTTTTAAAAAAATCTAATTTAAAATTTTGAATTGTCAACTTTTAATTTTTAATTTTAAAATTTAAAATTTTTAAACTTTAAATTTAAATTTTTAATTTTAGAATTTAAATTTAAATTTAAATTTTAGATTTTAAATTATAAGTTTTAAATTTAAATTTTTAATTTTTAATTTTAATTTTCAAATTTTAATTTTCAATTTTTAATTTTTAATTTTTAATTTTTAAATTTTAAAACACAAATTTGTATTTTAAATTCTGAATTTTAAATTTAGATTTTAATTTTTTATTTTATATATATTTATATTTATATTTTAGATTTTAAATTTAAAAATTTTATATTTTATATTTTAAATTAAAATATTAAATTTATATTTTTGTTAAAATTTAAAATTTAAAATTTAAAATTTAAAATTTTAAAAATTAAATTATTTAAAATAAAATCTGGTAAAAAAATATTACTTATAAACAATAAAAAAAATTTACGAAATATGACTAAGGGCAATTTTGGAATAGACTATATTTTATTGTTTAGATTACGAAATTTTTATAGAGAGAACCAAACATAGTAACACTATAAACACTGCAATCTAATATTACATTACTGTATTAAACTAAACGCATTAATGTAGTATGAGTAGTAATCTCATTTAGAAATCAAAGATGCATGGATATATTGAAATACTTTGTAATATTAAATAACTCGAACCAAACGCGCTTTTAGTTTGTGCTCGGATTGCAATTTAATAAGCTAGCTCTTATTTGGTTCATTTATTAGATGATGGTTTGGCCTCAATTACATTTCGAATTGAACACACCCGACCTTGCTCGCCAATGATAAGCTAAGTTTCAGCCCTATTTGACTAGATTTTGAATTGACCATATATTATTCTCAATTTAAATTAAATTAGAACTAATATAATTATAAAGATATCCTAAAATAAAAGAAGTATATATGTACTTTAAAGAGTTTTTTTTTGCAAATAGCCCCTGACAAATTTTTATTTTAAAATTAACTCTGTTAAAATTTAATTTGCAAAAATGATTCTGCCCCTGCCACACAAGCGGCATGCCATCTGATGGTGGCGATATTTCTCTCCTGACAAACGAAGAAAAATAGCAGAGTAAAATAAACCTCACCATGAAGCAAGCGGCATGCTATCTTACATTTTTCATTTTCTTCCTTTTGATTTGATGTCGTCTTCCAGAAGATGTTGTTGCCGTGTGGTCTTCCTCCACAGCGGGATGAAGATTGAGGTGCTCGTAGTTTCGATTTCAAGCTTGTCCGTGTCGGTCCTCTTCCTGTAGTCGGTGCTTCCCGTCGCAAAGAAAGTGAAGAGCAAAAAGATTGCCTATCAGCCACTTGATGATCTTTTCTTTCTTCTTCTACCTTTTTTCTTTCAGTGGTGTTATTGAGAGGATTGCCGCGAGCGTGCGTTCTAAACTTACACAACATGTTTAGTTTTTACTTTGTGGCAAGAATGTGTTGAGCTACTAATCTAAAGCAAAACAGTATGAGAAACATCAACTCGAGGTCCTCGAGGCGCATACTATTATTGATATTAAAACCAAATTTGATGTGATAGAAGGAGAATTTGATGGAAATTTATATTTCAATTACTATGTGGGGGATGCGCTTTTAGTTCATTTGATTGGAACCTCATTTCCGAGGGCATGCTAATATTTACTGAGAAGTGTTTCCATTCATGTGGTTTTATGGTACTATTGTTAGTGCTTTGCTTTACTCCTTGTCGACGAATGGTTTTCCTGTCTGATTTGGCTTGGTTGAAGCTTCTCCCAAAGTGCTATTTGAGACATTATAAACTTTTGTTTTGTCGAGATCTTCCTGATATTCTCTCATTGTAGCAGGAGCAATATGTCACGGGCTTAGCGTTTTTGTTCGCAAAGCCCATGCGGCGTCCGCCTTCCTGTTCGAAGATATACAAGCCTTCGTCCATATTGCTAGTCCGAATCTTCGCGTCCTACGACTAAGTATGTAAAAGAAATGACAAAGAGAGAAAGGCAGAGGTTCATTCAAAAAACTAAGTATTCCACTACTTAAAAAAGGAGATTACAGCATGTAAACACACTCTCTCTTGTGTGTCTTGACCTTAGCCAAACCCTACTATTTATAGGCCTATGGATAGAATAAATCTAGCCACTCAACACACTCACTATCTCACTCATAATGAGCCTTCATAATAGCCAAAAGCACATGAGTCACCTTATTAACTCTTGGTAGTTTTATAACCTTTGAGTTTCCATCATTGATGGAAAAAGTTACAAAACTCTTCATCTCTCCACAGTGGGTTGGGTTTTCTGGGCGTTGACCTGCGGGGCCTACATGCAAGGTGTCGATCCCTACGTCGTGGCGCTGGACGTCGACGCTGCGGCCGTGGTGCCGTCCTCGCGGATCGTGCCTCTCCCCACCGAGGCGGTCGCCGCTGGCTCACCGGATGACTACGAGATCCAGATCGCGTGGTGGGGCGAGACCGGGTCGTGCTTGATCCAGTACCGGAAGCCCGCGTTTGCTTTCGCGCTGTGGTTGCTTGCGACGACGAAGACGAACGAAGAGGATGCGACGGCGACGACGGCGACGGCGTGGAAAAAGATTTGTGAGGTGGGGATTGAAGAGATCAAGCCGAGGAAGAGGCAGATCGGGTCGTTCACGCTGATAAATCGCGACATTCTCATCTTCATCACCCTGCAGCGGCGCCGGCTCTACGGTTACAGCCTGAGCAGCCGGCAGTTGAAGAAGCTTCGCCGCGTCGACTCGCCGTATTCAGCGCTGATCCCTTACGCGAACACCCTGCGCCCCTGCAGCAGGGATGACAAGGTCATCGCCGAGAAATAGATGAATAGTAATTTGTTGTATTTTGATTTTCTCTCTTCTATTTGTACTATACTAATATAGCATGAAGCATCAATTAGAGTTGAGTTACTCCACTTTTAGAATCACAAACTTTCAACTTTTCTTAAATTCATAAATTGTATGATAGTGATTATCTGGGGTTCAAGAACCAAAAAATTGAAAGTGTATGCTTTTAAAAATATGGTAGCTTCATTGGCACACATTTATTAATATTTTTTGTAAATTTCTTTTAATTATTTTTTTACGCTGAAGTTCAATAATATCATGGTGTACCTTTTTTTTTTTATAATTACCATAAAGTTCTTGTTTGATGTCTACAACATCCTTTTATGATTTCTTAGTTAATTACGAGATTGGAATCAGGTTTGTTTGCATCTTGCTTCAGATATTAATCTGGCTTATTATACACAATTTTACTTCTTCAAAATTTCTGTTCAGATTTCTTTGCCTCCTAAATCAAGGAACTTTGATTAATGCACAATCCTATCTCATTATAGGGTCATTCATACCAAAAAAAGATCTTTTGGAAAAATTTTAGTTATAAGGCCATTCATACGAAAAAAGGATTTTTTGGAAAAATTTTAGTTATTGAATACATAATCTAATTGGACATAATAAAAGAATAGGTAGCACTATCAATAGGTCGAATACAAGTGAGTTATGACCAGCTTGAGATTGGTTTGAAATTATTAGAGGTAGCTTGATGTATCGCTCGAGCAAAAATTTAGGTCATGCTCGGATTGCAATTTAATAAGCTAGCTCGGTTCGTTTATTAGATGAACGGTTTGACCTCAAGTACATTTCGAGTTGAACGCACGCGAGCTTGCTCGCCAATGATGAGCTGATTTTCAGCCTTATTTGACTAGATTTTGAATTGATCATATGTTATTCTCAATTTATATTAAATTAGAACTAATAAAATTATAAATATATCTTAAAATAAAGGAAATATATACTTTAAATAAATTAAGTATTGCATTGTCAGTTAGACTAGATTTGAGTTGTGAATAAATACATTCTGACTTGATTTCTAATTAGGCTAGATTTTGGTTATGAATATGTTTATTCTGATTCTACTTTAATTTTTGTAATTAATATATATTTAAGAGCAACCGATAATCTATTTACAGGCTAAACGAACGATTAGTTAGACTAAATTTCAAATATGAATATACTCTATTTTAATAATTAAGGTATAAATTTTAATTTTTCTTTCTATTTTTCTCTTAATTATTTGATTTTTTTCTCCAGATTATTCTTCGTACTAATCATATAAATATTTATTTAAAAAGAATTATTATTTTACACTTCTCAACTTAAAATTAATAAAAAGACATTAATTGTTTGAATAAATTATTTTGTACACCCACATGTCCTCTTTTTGGGCTTATTATACTTTTGGCCCGTCCAGACGCCATTCGTCTCTTTCTCCCCTTACCGTTCCGCGGGTTCTAAACCCTAACCCTAGAGCCTGGGAACGAAGGGTCGCTCTCGTCATCCTCGGAGGCCCAGGCCATGGCGGAGCCGCGCAAGAGGTGCTTCTACGAGGTCCTCGGCTTGAGCCGCGACGCCTCCCAGGAGGAGATCCGCTCCGCCTACAAGCGCCTCGCTCTCCAGCTTCACCCCGACAAGGTGGCGGCGTCGGCGTTTGAATGATTTAAGAAATTTTGAATGATTTTAGAAATTTTGATATAGTCGAAATTCATAATAGAAAATATTTTGGACAAACTGATTTTCATATGGAAGCAATGAAACTAAACATCTATTACTGATCCAAATTAAATTAAAGAAGAAAATATAAAAATAAAATAATTAGAAAAGTAATTAGAATTTAATTTTTAAATTTAGATATAGAATATATACTTTTGCATGATTTCTTTTACAAATTCATACTAGTTGCATGTGTGTGTGTTTTTTTTTTCTAAGTTCATTCCAGTAGTTTTCGTTTTTTCGGTGGAGGATGGGAGTTCATACCTCTAAAGTGACTATGCCAAACCTTTATTATTAAAGAGAGCAATTGCGGATATTGGCCAAGAGGAGGATTCTGCGGTGGTGCGGAGAAATTTAGAGGAGGATTTTGCGGCGGTGCGGAGAAATTTGAAGGCGTCGCTGGTTGGGAATGGAGGGTTTAGGGTAACACTAATCTTTTCTACTGTTATTTTTTTCTCTATTATTTATTATATTTTTTTTTCTCTATTATTTCGCTGTGATCTTTTAAATAATAAGTTAAGTTTTGACCTTTTAAAAATATATATTATTTGTGTTTGAAAAGTATAGGAACAGAAAGATAGAAAAAAAATAAGAATATAACAGGGAGTGGCTTGCAATATTTAGAAAGTACAGGGACTAAATAGCAATGTTCATATAGAGCTCGCCTTGATCCGCAATTTCTATTATTAGGGCTTCTATTATTAGGGCATAGCGCGTCTATTATTAGGGCATAGCGCGATTTTGCCGCGGAAGTGCTTTTCCAATTGATCGAGCATCATGCAGGTAATCGATCCAATTTTTTTTTCTCTTTTTTCCCCTAATATTTGTTTTGAATTAACGGGAACCAGTAGATTTCAAAACCCTAGTTTGCGTTTCACTTTTTTTTAAAATTTTTTTTTTTTTAACCTTTAAGATCTTTGATACTCGTTGAGGTGCGAGCATCATGACGGTAAACTATGTTTTAAAAGTTTAATTCTTAGGTTATTTTGATGCATCATCCAGTAGATTGTGAAACCCTAGAAAAAGGTCTTGACTTTTTTCTTTTTTTTTTTTTGATGTAAGTGGTATTAACGCGCTCTCTTAAACCCTAAAGTTCGAATTTTTACAAATTATTGCGTTGTGTGTGATGTATGGTAGGGTAAAGTGAATCATCAGCGTACTTTATCCTCAATATGGCGCAATTCTGTTAGGATTGCTTAGTATATAGATAATTTTTTAGGTTTTCAAAGCTCTGTGGTAAAAGAAGAAAAAAATTGTTTAAAAAAAATGTTGGATTGGAAGTTGAAGAAATTTTTCCGCTTCGAACTATTAACGGAAATATATGATTAATGGTATAAGGAATTTCTTATTCTCTCATGAATCTTTTGTTTATTGAGAATCGCATCATCTTAAAGCCTTGTTAATGAATATGAGTGGAACCTTTTTTCAATATTTGTCTATTAAGATCTGGTTATAGGCAGTTGTTTCATTTGCTTCCTAATTGGAATTAAGTTGCTGAGAAGTAAATACATGGGATAAGAGTATTTAGTCTCTTCACGGATCGGACGAGTCCACATGAAAATTATCCTTGTCACACTTACGCCTGGTTTGGTAGTATGGTGGCTAAAAGCATCATTTTGGAAATGTGACGAGGGAGGGAGGATTTGAAGAGGAGGGAGGGGTGCGGGTGAAGCGGTTTTAGATTGGAGGAGGGAAGTAGTTTCGACAAAATTTTCCGTTGGATCACAAAAGTTTGCTCTTACTAACGTATCTCTCTTTCTTTCTCAAGTAGTCCAATAAAAAGTTCTTATTGATTCTTTGTAAAAATCCCGTTAACGGTTCTTCCAAGTATGAGTGGTAAATTGGACTTCCTGTATTTCGGGGATCTAGAAGCAACTTCCGACAGCCGACAGCCGACAGCCGACCATAGCGAAAACCATGTTCCTAGGATTGTGAATTAGGGTTCATATTTGGAGTAATCGTAAACAACAAGATGGTTTATATTAAGTATTTCCTGCTACAAAGACATGTGGATACAATATAAATCAACTGTTAGGTTTTATTAGACCTTTTGGAGTTCTCCTTTTCTTAACTTAATTTTTCTTGTATTGAAGTTTTGGTTGTTTATATATTTTTTTAACTTTTTTTTGCTTTATTTTAGTTGTGTTGCTTTCTAACTGTGGTAACTCTATTTATGTACTCAGGCCAGCGACAGATTTAACATTAACTCTCAGCTTGAGCATCTGCAAGCCAAGTATGTTGGAACAGGGCATGCGGACTTGTCTAGATTGTAAGTCACTAGGTCCATAAATATGTTATAACTGATTTTGAATAATCTTATTATAATTTTTTATTTGTTTTTGGTGTTAAGTGAATGGGCAGTAAACATTCAGCGGGACAGCTATGCATCCTATATTGGTCACTATCCCATGTTAGCATACTTTGCTATAGCGGCAAATGAATCAATTGGGCGAGAGTGCTACAATTTCATGCAGGTATCTTCGACTATTTTTTCCATTCTTTTTCTATATCGGGCCGTATTGTGGAAACTATTGATCTTACTACTACGTCATTGGCTAATCTGTGAAGCTTGATGTATACTAACTTTAGTTAACTCCACATTGTTAGATCACAATCAGAAGTCCTAATTTTCATTTTGTCAAGATAGAAATATTTTTTCGTGTTATCATGTTTTGACCCAATCATGAGCCCATAATGAGCTATGAGCTTATTTTGCTGCTCTAAATGGTGCTGCGTATATTGAGCATGATGAAAATAGTGTAAAAGGAGTTCCGTAACAGGCTTTTGCTTAGATTTGCCATTCTGTATTGCCATTCTATCATTTTGCGATGAACGATACACCCTATCTATACGATAAAAATCTAAACTGTAAAAATATATGCTGGCCACATACAAGTACCTTGCATTGTTGATTTTAGAATGGCCTGAAGTGTAAAGTGAATTGAACCTAGTGATTCATGATAATCTTACAGATGTTAACGGGTCAAATAAAAAATTTGATTAGTACTTCGATTAACATTCTACATCAATTCAAAATACTTCTGATGGTGGCGATATTTCTCTCCTGACAAATGAAGAAAAATAGCAGAGTAAAATAAACCTCACTATGAAGCAAGTGGCATGCCATCTTACATTTTTCATTTTCTTCCTTTTGATTTGATGTCGTCTTTCAGAAAATGTTGTTGCCGTGTGGTCTTCCTCCACAGCGGGATGAAGATTGAGGTGCTCGTAGTTTCGATTTCAAGCTTGTCCGTGTCGGTCCTCTTCCTGTAGTCGGTGCTTCCCATTGCAAAGAAAGTGAAGAGCAAAAAGATTGCCTATCAGCCACTTGATGATCTTTTCTTTCTTCTTCTACATTTTTTCTTTCAGTGGTGTTATTGAGAGGATTGCCGCGAGCGTGCGTTCTAAACTTACACAACATGTTTATTTTTTCTTTGTGGCAAGAATGTGTTAAGCTACTTATCTAAAGCAGAACAGTATGAGAAACATCAACTCGAGGTCCTCGAGGCGCATACTATTATTGATATTAAAACTAAATTTGATCTGATAGAAGGAGAGTTTGATGGAAATTTATATTTCAATTACTATGTGGGGGATGTGCTTTTAGTTCATTTGATTGGAAACTCATTTCCGAGGGCATGCTGATATTTACTGAGAAGTGTTTCCATTCATGTGGTTTTATGGTACTATTGTTAGTGCTTTGCTTTACTCCTTGTCGACGAATGGTTTTCCTGTCTGATTTGGCTTGGTTGAAGCTTCTCCCAAAGTGCTATTTGAGACATTATAAACTTTTGTTTTGTCGAGATCTTCCTGATATTCTCCCATTGTAGCAGGAGCAATATGTCACGGGCTTAGCGTTTTTGTTCGCAAAGCCTGTGCGGCGTCCGCCTTTCTGCTCGAAGATGGACAAGTCTTCGTTCATGTTGCTAGTCCGGACTTTCGCGTCCTACGACTAAGTATGCAAAAGAAATGACAAAGAGAGAAAGGCAGAGATTCATTCAAAAAACTAAGTATTCTACTACTTAGAAAAAGATATTATAGCATACAAACATACTCTCTCTTAGGTGTCTTGATCTTTGCCAAACCCTACTATTTATAAGCCTATGGATATAATGAATTTAGCCATTCAACACACTCACTATCTTATTTATAATGAGCCTTTATAATATCCAAAAGCTTTCATAACCTTTGAGTTTTCATCGTTGATGGAAAAAGTTACAAAACACTTCATCTCTCCACAGCGGGTTGGCTTTTCTGGGCGTCGACCTGCAAGGCCTACATGCAAGGTGTCGATCCCTACGTCGTGGTGCTGGACATCGACGCTGCGGCCGTGGCGCCGTCCTCGCGCTGCTGGCTCGCCGGATGACTACGAGATCTGGATCGCGCGGTGGGGCAAGACTGGGCCGTGCTTGATCCAGTACCGGAAACCCGCGTCTGCTTTCGCGCTGTGGTCGCTCGCGACGACGAAGACGAACGAAGAGGATGCGACGGCGACGAAGAGGATGCGACGGCGACGACGGCGACGGCGTGGAAAAAGATTTGTGAGGTGGGGATTGAAGAGATCAAGCTGAGGAAGAAGCAGATCGGGTCGTTCACGCTGATAAATCGCGACATTCTCATCTTCATCACCCTGCAGCGGCGCCGGCTCTACGGTTACAGCCTGAGCAGCCGGCAGCTGAAGAAGCTTGGCCGCGTCGACTCGCCGTATTCGGCGCTGATCCCATACGCGAACACCCTGCGCCCCTGCAGCAGGGATGACAAGGTCATCGCCGAGAAATAGATGAATAGTAATTTGTTGTATTTTGATTTTCTCTCTTCTATTTGTACTATACTAATATAGCATGAAGCATCAATTAGAGTTGAGTTACTACACTTTAGAATCACATAGCATGAAGCATCAATTAGATTTAGTTACTACACTTTTAGAATCACAAACTTTCAACTTTTGAACTCTTAAATTCATAAATTGTATGATAGTGATTATCTAGGGTTCAAGAACCAAAAAATTGAAAGTATATGCTTTTAAAAATATGGTAGCTTCATTGGCACGCATTTATTAATATTTTTTGTAAATTTCTTTTAATTATTTTTTTTTGATAATTACCATAAAGTTCTTGTTTGATGTCTACAACATCCTTTTATGATTTCTTAGTTAATTACGAGATTGGAATCAGGTTTGTTTGCATCTTGCTTCAGATATTAATCTGGCTTATTATAGACAATTTTTATTTCTTCAAAATTTCTGTTCAGATTTCTTTGCCTCCTAAATCAAGGAACTTTGATTAATGCCCAATCCTATCTCATTATAGGGCCATTCATACGAAAAAAGGATCTTTTGGTAAAATTTTAGTTATAGGGCCATTCATACGAAAAAAGGATCTTTTGGAAAAATTTTAGTTATTGAATACATAATCTAATTGGACATAATAAAAGCACAGGTAGCACTATCAACAGGTCGAATACAAGTGAGTTATGACCGGCTTGAGATTGGTTTGAAATTATTAGAGGTCGCTTGATGTATCACTCGAGCAAAAAGTTTAGGTCATGCTCGGATTACAATTTAATAAGCTAGCTCAGTTCGTTTATTAGATGAACAGTTTGACCTCAAGTACATTTCGAGTTGAACACGCGAGCTTGCTTGCCAATGATGAGCTGATTTTCAACCCTATTTGACTAGATTTTGAATTGATCATATATTATTCTCAATTTATATTAAATTAGAACTAATAAAATTATAAATATATCTTAAAATAAAGGAAATATGTACTTTAAATAAATTAAGTATTGCATTTTCAGTTAGACTAGATTTGAGTTGTGACTAAATACATTCTGACTTGATTTCTAGTTAGGCTAGATTTTGGTTATGAATATGTTTATTCTGATTCTACTTTAATTTTTGTAATTAATATATGTTTAAGAGCGGCCGATAATCTGTTTACAGGCTAAACGAACGATTAGTTAGACTAAATTTCAAATATGAATATACTCTATTTTAATAATTAAGGTATAAATTTTAATTTTTCTTTCTATTTTTCTCTTAATTATTTAATTTTTTTCTCCAGATTATCCTTCATACTGTTCATATAAATATTTATTTAAAAAGAATTATTATTTGTACATTTTAAAAGGAGGAGTAAATTTGACACTTCTCAACTTAAAATTCATAAAAATTTAAATAAATTTTTTTAATAAAAATGAAAAAATTAATGTCTTAATTGTTTGAATAAATTATTTTGTACACCCACATTTCCTCTTTTTGGGCTTTGTTACGCTTTTGGCCCGTCCAGAAGCCATTCGTCTCTTTCTCCTCTTACCGTTCCGCGGGTTCTAAACCCTAATCCTAGAGCCTGGGAACGACGTTCCGCGGGTTCTAAACCCTAACCCTAGAGCCTGGGAACGAAGGGTCGCTCTCGTCATCTCGGAGGCCCAGGCCATGGCGGAGCCGCGCAAGAGGTGCTTCTACGAGATCCTCGGCGTGAGCCGCGACGCCTCCCAGGAGGAGATCCGCTCCGCCTACAAGCGCCTCGCTCTCCAGCTTCACCCCGACAAGGTGGCGGCGTCGGCGTTTGAATGATTTTAGAAATTTTGAATGATTTTAGAAATTTTGATATAGTCGAAATTCATAATAGAAAATATTTTGGACAAACTGATTTTCATATGGAAGCAATGAAACTAAACATCTATTACTGATCCAAATTAAATTAAAGAAGAAAATATAAAAATAAAATAATTAGAAAAGTAATTAGAATTTAATTTTTAAATTTAGATATAGAATATATTCTTTTGCATGATTTCTTTTACAAATTCATACTAGTTGCATGTGTGTGTGTTTTTCTTGTTTTCGGTGGAGGATGGGAGTTCATACTTCAAATGTGACTATGCCAAACCTTTATTATTAAAGAGAGCAATTGCGGCATTCATAATTTATATTTTTATTATGAAATATTTATATTTTTTTAAAAAAATATTATGAGATATTGGTG